>NC_052315.1:28518752-28841445 GCF_016432855.1 Salvelinus namaycush
GAGCAAGATCATAGGAGAGTTAAGGCACACACTGGTTTCTTCGCCCAATTTAAATAAACGAAATTAAGACATAACACTCGCGCCCCCCCGGACGATACACACTCGCACACTAGTTCAATTCACTAGAGTGTCTGCATAGTTCCTGCATTCAGTTGGATACAATGATGCACAAGATGAATAAAGTTATCTCTGGGAGTGAATGGGATGTTGCTGGTGGGAGGGGACAAGGAGGGTCCCTGTATGGGGCTGAAAGGAGCCCTGCTCTGAGGGGCAGATCTGCAGGGTCAGGCCCCAGCTGCTTTAACGGGTGAAAGGGACACTAGCGGGCTGGACAGGCCTGCCCGAGGAAATAACAAAAACAATCCTGTCAAATAAAGACATCCCACATCGGACATCTACAGATCCCCCATCCCAAAGTTGCTGAACACTCACATCACACACATTGAAAAACGTTGCTCTTTGGTCCGATTTGTGCTATACATCAGAGTTCTGTTTGACGTAATCTAGTGGTCAGTAGTTTGTTGTTGTGTTGACTTCTTGTCCTTGATAACTTTATAAAAAGCATAGTTCATTTGGTGAACACAACAGGGCTACCAAGGTAGGAACCACGTTCTAACTTTTACTTTGTTTAATGGTGTAGTTTTACCAAGTCCTTTACTTGCTTATATTAAGTATAAAACTGGCCTAGTGATCAACTCCTGGTCAATTAGCAACTTAGCGCTGTAAAAGAGTTGTGGATTTGTCTGTGTGAGAAGTCACTTACATTGTTTTACTTGCTTTCTTTTCTGTCAGTCGACTTAGAAATAGCCATAGGTGCATCTAATGGACTATTGAGGATTTAAAATATTTTCTGTAGTGTAAATATTTTCTTTGCTTAGGCAAAAAGCTTGTGCCATATGTATATTTCTAATGATAAATGGGATATTACAATGTCTCTTCAAAGACGCTACTTGTTAGGCAGAGCTCATTCCAGACCGACAATATGTTAAATGTATTTGTTTTTGCTTGAGATTGGTAATGTGGAGATATTAGTATTGGTTGGAAAAATCGTCTCAGGGCGCCACATTTTCTGAGGTTACTAGGTGGTGGTGAAATGCTCAAAGTTTGAATTTGCAGGGGGTAAGTAGGATGATAATCAGGCCACATTATAAGGAATTGATGGTTCATTTTCCCTGTCAGCAGTAGCAGTGCCTCGCCCAAAGATGTGCCGACCTGTACAGATGGGGTTCAAAGCCAATTTCCATGTTAAAACTCCACACGCTCCAAAAATCCCTCAGTGTGGATGGCTGATCTGAGCATGTGACTCGCCTGTCTGTTAAAACAGATCTGCCCATGTTAGGGATGGACCTCTAAAATAGTAACTATTCAGGCTGAGACATGGTAATAGGGCTATTTTCATGGATACTTAGAAAGACAGCGAATTACTATGGATGGTTAATAGGTTTGCATTCTGCTGTCAAATGTGAAACATGCCTCGGTTCTGTGTTTCTCAGTCGCACATACTGAGCACATGACCAGAACTGTCAGAGGTAGCACTTTAAGTTTTTATTTTAGATATGTTTGTCTTTTTTTCCCCCTTTGTTTTAACTGCTTTCATCAAATTTGTGCCAAGTGTCTCCACAAAGCTTTAACTCCTGCCGGGGAATCAGTTTGGCCATTCATCATCCACTCACTTTAAAAAACATTTTCCTTCAGGCAGGAATATTTCTGCACACACAGAATTTACTGGGAGAATGAAACCCAGGGAAAATAAGAAAGGACTCACTGAGATGGAGGAAATTTGTTTGATGAATTATGAGATGAGGAAAAAAGAAACACTGGTGCCAAGTATCATTCTTAGTATCCTGTAGACAGGACAATTTAGCTTTTTATCATGCCGTCCGTCTGGGAATTTGTGTGTGTGTGTGTGTGTGTGTGCACGCACGCAAGTGTGCAGTGATCGGGAGGAAGCATTTTACTTGCAAGTTCTGTGTGCAATTATTATGTCTAAGATTCCACTAATTTTCATATTGTGTTTAAGACATATCTTAATTGCGATCACACATTTGTGGAGCAGAGAGAACACCAGAATACAGTCTCATTCTGTCTACTTTGGTCAGATTATTAACATCATAGAAGTCTGTGTAATGGTGTCTGTGTTGGTGAAGAGGGGGGCTAACTGCTTGGTTGCTCAAACATGTTAGACATTATAACCAATCATAGGCCTGCAGTTGGACTGAATGAAGTGTATTCCTATTACTATGTTGGTGGGCATGCTGCAGGTAACCATAGATAGTGGCATGATGACTTATTAAATAGAGCAAACCCGCAGCTTGGCTTTTCTCATTACCTTTTCCATTCCAACCCATAAAGCCTATGGGGTTAGTGACAAAACTCCTGCCATGTAATTCTCTCTCCCAGTCTGCTTTCATCAGGTGATTTGGTGGAGAAATATGAAGCCGATTTTATCTCACTTTATAAATTCACAAAAGGCCCCTAGAGTGCCCCTGTGGAAGATACCCGATCACAGCCATGTGCCACCACTATCGCTGATCCACTGCAATTGATAACGACACCTCTCCTTTTTAATGATTTGACAGGCATCAGACGCCAGTTCTGCAGACACGCTGGACTTTTTTAATATACTTTTCTTCATGTCATTGCCTGTTTACACCGAGCAGGTCAGAAGACTGAACATATCTGCTCCCATCTCTCTTTCTGAATGTGATATATATTAAAACCTAGCCTCGCCGCACGGTCTGTCATCTCAATGTGATGCTATTCTTACTCAGAAGCTTTTTTAATGCATGGGAATAAGTATTGTATTCCATCTGCTAAGTACTCCGTGTCATTAGAAATACAGAGTATTATATTATGAAATATATTGTTTGTTTCTGGCCTCCAAAACACTTATTTTGGAATTAAAATCAATAATATTATTTTTTTGCTTTCTTCACAATTCCAGTAAGACACATTTACCTTTGTGAATGAGTCTGCTTATCAAAATTACAACAAACCGTTTATGTAGAATCACCAAATACACCTAATGATTTATCAATATAGAATTCGATAATACTGTAATATTGGTCAGTACAATTATCTTTTTTTATGGAATAACCGTAGCATCAACAATAACCACAACGTAAATAACTTCTCACTCTAAGGTTATTTCTTTCTTTGCTAAATTCAACAAACCGGAAAGTAACAATACAGTATAATGAATTTGTGTATATATGCTAAGAATAGGATATGCTCACAGAGGACACTTGCTATCAGTTGCTGTTTTAGTTATGATTTTGACAAGTTAGTACTATCATTATTTCTTCCATGGCAATTCATAGCTCTCTCATCTGATTTTATTATTTGGTTCCTGTCACAATTATTGTATTCAGTCATACAACAGAGATGACTTCCTTTCAAATGTTTTGCCTTTGATGTCATATAGACAAACTTTCATAGGTACCAAATTGAATAGAAATTCCACTAACTTGCCTCAAAGATTGACTGGAACCAACTCAAGCAGTCACCTACCTCTGTTCCTCTTCATATCAATAATGCAAAGGCATCTGTACACCTCTGAAACAGTGTTGAAACCACAGATAATGACAATCCCAACTCAGAAATAGCACAAAATTATACTATACAATGTATCATTAAATAGCTGCTGGATCAAAATGCGTTATTTATTCCATATTCCTTCCTTGTGGCAGAGAAATTCCCTGTTGTGTTTTATGGACATCAAGGACTCTTAGAAAAGAGTACTAGCTACTATAATTGGCCAACCTGAGTAGATGAATGATGACAAGAACTTAATAATAACAATCATGTTGTGAACATGATTATTGTTGACATGGTTTTTTTTTTTACTTGACTGTTACGCTTTTGCTTTCTCCCACACCCTGTGCAGCCCCTCCACCCCAAGGATGCCAGTTCACAAGGTGTGGGTTTGATCAATGTTCCATGGAGCAACGCCTCCCTTTATCCTAATTAGATTTCCTTCATTAAAAAGTTTGATGATTACACTAGATTTGGTTTCTTCTATTTAAATATATCTGCAAATATTACCTTGTTAACTTTGTATGCTTCTGCACAGCAGCATGATTTCATATTCACTGTCTTCTCCTCCATACTGAACATATTATCTGCCATAATCATTGTCATAATCATTATTATTTTTCTTGGTCTGTTGGTTCAAAATAACAAATTTAGTTGTAAAGCGGCTTCAT
Organism: Salvelinus namaycush; assembly: GCF_016432855.1. Classification (NCBI taxonomy): domain Eukaryota; kingdom Metazoa; phylum Chordata; class Actinopteri; order Salmoniformes; family Salmonidae; genus Salvelinus; species Salvelinus namaycush. The sequence continues at coordinate 28,522,958 of NC_052315.1, forward strand.
CCATTTTGCCTATTCATTATTCTTCCCCATCATATATCTAAATACAAATCTTCATTTTATAACTGACAGCTTATTACCTCTGAGCACATGCTGATAAATGTAATTCCAATGAGTTAGCTTCAATTTTCAGATCCCATTACCCACCAATATTGCATCATGGGGAGAAGACCACTTAGCTGATATAAATATTTTAGATCAGAATAAATGAAATGTGTTTTTATATTTCCTTGTGATAGGAAAGACAAGACCATGTTTTTGACAACTGGCTTTATTATTTCCCTTTCAAAACAAAATATAGCACATTTATTATTATTATCATCATCATCTGCACTATTGTTGTTGCTGTTATTGGTTAAAGTATTGAAGGTGTATCTTGTAAAAAGAGACCAAAATAAAGACATAACACTAGGAACTACATAGGATCCAGATATATTGACATCCCCCCTTTCAGCAGAGGTATCATCCCTATCTTCATCATTATTGTTTAGTCTTTGATGAATTTGTCACTTTGAGTGTCCATGTATTTAAGGTCTAAACCACCCAGCTTGAATGCTCTCATAAATTGTCTAAAATCTCTTTGGAATTAGCTGCACAGAGCCAAAAAAATCATGCTGCATTGCAATGCTCTAGAATCCCACGGTGAAGAGGCTTTCTAGGCTAAAGGAAAAGATAGAAGTGAAGTTGTCTGAAGTAGGGGAGATGCTGCCATGTAGAATGCCTTCAGTGGTGATAATATTATTGTGGCCAATGTTCTTACTGTAAGGGTGCACAATAAACCTAAAAGGAATAAGCCTCCTTAAGCATACACTCCCCATGAAAGCAGCATTAGTGCACTGTTGGGTCTCTATTTTGACAAAAATAAATAAAGGAACTGAACACTCTTATTATTTGCTTTGATGTTGCCCTGAATAGCACTCAATTAACAATGTGGCTAATGAGCCCATTAAGGATGAAAGACTTCTTAACAGGTATGAGAGGATTGCTGTTTCTCTGAGTCTCAGTGCTCAGCACTGAGTACTAATGCAGAAATATCACAGTTCTCTTTCACAACTGCTTCACAGGCAAAGCGTCTGTGCTAATATCATGTGGAGAGCAGAATTAAATACATGTTTACCAGACAATTTTCAAATGTAAAGACCCAAGAAAGCTATACAGCAGTAATACTCAACGCAAAATGAAAAATAGATGTTCGACCATATTTCAAAGTGCACATGATACACAATGTATTAAGTGAGTAGAGATTAGGCCTACATACATACATACAAATTAGCTTAGTATTGGACTAAAAAGTATTATTCATTTTAATTGCAAATGTAATAAAAACGGTCAGAGGACAGAATTATAAACTGGATACATAGGTAAATTCACGTGTAACTTGTATTTTTGCTAAAATTTGAGTTTGTCAATCTCTGATGGTCTGCTCATAGATCCATTAACATTGATTATCATGTTTTATGATAGCTGCTTGGACTTGTCTACTGCTGAAAGTGAGAGACCACTCTGATTATGATAATGTGAGTGGAATGCATCATTTTTAACTTCCAACCCTAGCACTTCAGCTAGAACACATCTCACTGTGAATGACGTCCCACTGTGGTCCACAGACAGCCTTACTCCTGGACCCGTTCCAGATTCTCTAGTGGTGGTGTGACTCAGTCTCTGCCGAGCAACATGAAAGCCTCTTTTTTTTTGAGGGGTGGTTTTACACCCTCAAGTTGACCACAATATATTCAAACATCAGATGTTTTCTACACAAACTGTGCATGGAGGAGTGTAAGAACATTACGTTGCCCATTTAATTGTAGGGTTCGATATAAAAAATAAATAAGTAAATATATACACACACACATATATATACACAAATAATATATACATGACTCCCTCACAGTATTTTTGCAATCATTGACAAATTAGTGAATTGAAAAATTTAGAAATATATGTCAATGAAAAGGACTAACAATTAAAGATATCAGCACAATAGAGTAGTGCTTCTACACTAAAGTAGATTAACCCTTGTTACTACATGCTCTTTCTGCATTCTTACTGTGAGGCAAATGGCAAAATGTATTCTGAAAATGAATACGTTCTGTTTGGGAAAGCAACAAAGAAAACGTAATAGCATTCCAAATCCTGCACTGTAGACACTAAAATGACAATACATAAATAAAATGATACAACAGGATACTGAATGGATTTATCTAGACGTGAAAACCTGCTTGTCTGAGAAAGTTTTAGAATGTTATCAGTAGTTTCAGCTCAAGAATGGCTTGAGGTGTTTTGAGTGCGAATCCGTCTAAAGCTGCCAACACTGACATAGACGGCATATGCTAAATACAGATAAGAGTATTTTTTTATAGATCTGCAAAAAAGTCCATCCATATAGCTCAATGGATGTGCTTTGAATGTAGTTGATAGGTTGGCTTAAGCTGAATGTAGTATCCCATGCAACATTGTGCTGTTGGGTGAGCCCATCACAAACTAGGCTCCCAGTTAAGACCGCATCCAGGGGAGGGATTAGAGAAAAGCCTTAAAGATCAGCTTCATGCCTTTCTGGAGTTTTGATCATAAATAGTTATGTGCTACCAAAATGCAAGACATTGTTCACTCCCAAAGAAAGTAATAAGAAAAAACAGTGTTATTGCTTTTTGTTCAATTGACTATACAATGCTAGTTTTTTGAAGACTGATAGCAAGTTATTTTATAATATTAACTTGTTTGAGGGATTCAGTATGTTTGCATTATTTTTGCGCTCTGTAAACTCCAAAACATTAGTTTGTTCATTTCAATCACAATTTCATTTCCAATAGTTCCTAGCTATGGAATTGAATTTGAATTTACACAAGTAGGCACTGAGTGTACAAAACATTAGGAACACCTTCCTAATATTGAGTTTGACTCCCTATTGCCCTCAGAACAGCCACAATTTGTCGGGGCACGGACTCTACAAGGTGTTGAAAGCGTTCCACAGGGATTCTGGCCCATGTTGACTCCAATGCTTCCCACGGTTGTGTCAAGTTGGCTGGATGTCCTTTGGGTGGTGGACCATTCTTGATGTACATGATAAACTGTTGAGCGTGAAAAACCCAGTAGCGTTGCAGTTCTTGACACACTGAAACCAGTGCGCCTGGTACCTACTACCATACTCCGTTCAAAGGAACTTAAGTATTTTGTCTTGCCCATTCACACTCTGAATGGAACACACACACAATCCATATCTCAATTATCTCAATACTTAAAAATCCTTCTTTAACCTGTCTCCTCCTCTTCATCAACACTGATTGAAGTGGATTTAACAGGTGACACCAATAAGGGATCTTCGCTTTCACCTGGATTCACCTGTCATGGAAGAGCAGGTGTTCCTAATGTTTTGTACATTCAGTATAATTGTATTCCTCTCCCTCATTTCAGTTTCTTTCTATAGAGTTTTCAGCCAATGCATGTCTGTGAAGGGATGAGAAGGGCAGCTAAGCCTATTTTAAGCTTCCCAAGCCTCTTAGAGGTCTGAAGCACCAGCTTCTGTTGCAATACAGGGGGAAAGAAATAAGCCATCTTTGTGATACAAAATGGCTTCTCTCTCAAACTTGTTCATTTAAATTAGTCTACGGTACATACCACATAACCAGACTGGCATGCATGTCTTGTAGTACGTCTGGACAGAATATTTCAGCCAATGGTGCTTTTTAGACAATAAGAGGGTTGATTCCAGTTGGTGCAGATTTTAATGTATATATTACATGGAACACAGGTGATTTGTCTTAATGGCAGTTGCAACGGCGTTGTTGATGCCCTAAAGCAACACGATCATTCTCCCTGAACCCCATTATGCTGTTACTGAATATGCGTATAACTTCTGAAGACCAGTCAATAGCTACACAAATGCATGCTGAAACAATGGGCCTTATGTCAGGGGAATACAATGTTTTGGGCTTTAGAACATGGCACTCCCAACATGTAGGCATATGAGGAAATAGTACAGCTAATGTATATTGTCAACAATCACACCAAAGGTATAGTGTGTAGTACATTTTTGTAGTCTAAAATATCTTAAATATAAATGTCTTACTCTACCCTGAACTGTCTACCTCTGTTATTTAGAGTGAAAATTCTAATCGCTTCTCCAAATATGGGACGCTGTGGTCGATTTTGGCTCATTAGATGCCTGGGAAAAAAACTCCCTCCCAGCTTAGCATCGTTCAAGCAAAACATTTCAATACAAGCGAAAAGAGGCAGTAATATGGTTAACAGGAGGCCCAGGGCAATATTATTGAGAGAATGTTTAACTCTGCTGCGTGGTACCCATAGGCTACTCGTCCATTTCTGATGGCTAATTGAAGTCCATTACACTGAAGTCTCCATCAGAGCTGGTGTGCCAGAGCTGTTGTTTTACATTTTTTGGACAGCAAATGTTTTCTATCATGTCCTGCCATTCATGGGTGGGCAATGTGGGCAATACGATTGGGGAAGAATGGCTTCGGGCATTATCCTTGGCGTTATCCACCAAAGGGCTTGGGCAACGTGATTGGTCCACATGTCATACCAGATAGCTGCAACATCTGGTGCAGACAATGAGATATATCAGAGGTTTGGACTGATTAAAAAAGCACATAGGCACGACTGTTGTTGTCCAGACTCCTTCCACCGTAGGCTATGCTGTGTCTCTGTCAAGGTTATGATCTCATAGTGAAGGCTTTTGGAATTCATGGATGAGAAGTACATTTCCTAAGGGGGAAAAGTGGAATAATATTTTTCTTTAAAGTAACAAACTGTTGATGTTCGAATAAGCCACTGATTGAATAAGCTTGCAAATTTGAATAATTTTAAGCAGATATGCAAAATGTAAAGCATTTGTCTAAACGCAAATGTAACTATTGTGTAAAAATCCTTTATTGATAAAACACAGTGGAAGTTACCAAAATAAACTTTTGACTACATATTAGTCTCAGGCTTTATTTTTATATGCTGCGAGGATTGTAATATCTGCATCAATATGTGACCCCAAGTTTCTCTTCATTAAGCACTGGGTTTCATTTGCGGTCTGATCTTCAGAGTTATTAATGAGCTTTAGCTACTCTACTCAAAGCTACCCTCTGCTTTTCCCAACGTCATCAGGCAGAGAGCCTGTTAAAATAGACAGTAAGGGATATTCGTGTGGCATCTGTTAAGCATTAAAAAGCAATTGCAACACTAAGAACTGAAAAGAGAAAAAATAAATACAAGAGATTGTGGAACGCGTCCAGTAGGAAGAGATGATAGCACTGTTGCTGAATTGTCTTGGTTGTGTAGAATTCTAGAAGGTTTGGGTTAAGGTACTGCTGATGACTGATGCAGTGGTACTGATGTGATGATTACGTTTAAATCTGCATTTACATGTTATAAACCATGTACACATGTAGGACCTTAATTTGAGCCTGTTTGCTACCTTGGGAAAATGATCCTGCAGCAACAGGAAATGTGAATTAATATGTGAATTATAATTCATGGAGATTTGGGGTTGATCATAAGGGAAAAAGTAGAAGTGGAAATTACAAACTTCAGAAGCCTTTTTAAACCTTGATTACAGTACAAGTTTTACATTTCCTTTATTGCAGTAAAGTTCTCTTGCAACAGGGTGATCAAATTAAGATCTATGGAAATTCCAAAGCTGAAGTTTGCTGTAATTGTTTTTCCCCCATTTCATTATGTAGTTACATTTCCTTAACAATAAGCTTAGTTCAAATAAATCCATTATTGACTTGCCTTATAACCCTAATATTATCTGGTAATGAAATAAAATCTTGGCTAGTTATTTATTCAGTAATATGGAGATGTTTTCAGTTCCAGAAAAGTGTCATGAGGGCATCTCTTCTATGCCCGCACCTCTTGATAAGGCAGCTCTGCAGACCTCTACTGTAATATATTTTACCAATAACAGCTCCAGCATGGCCTATTGACCACCTCTGAGAACATGGAAAGCAGCAGGCAGTCTGCTAACTAGGCCTTCTCTCTAATATTAGATATCTGTCCCCTGGCTTTGCAGAGGCTGGCTTAACGCTTGATATTTTCATTTGGGCCTGCCAAGATGCGACACCCCTGCTTTAATCTTGTGTTTGACGTTAAGCACTGTGTTCATGAAAAGCCTCAGTGAACTTCAACCTAGGGGTGGTGCTGTCATACAAAAATTATGTGGTGGGGGAGTGGAACTGCCTCCTCTGTCCTTGACCTCCCCTATTGGCCAGCCAAAGCCTTTCCTCTGCCCTTTTCAATCAGGCCACACATTGACAGATGGGACCCTTCCTTTATAGGGTTGAGTAAGACATCTTACTAACTGGGATGTGGAGGGGAGAAGTTCCAAACACAGACTTCCAGGGAATAATAGGTTGTTAGATTGTTTTTCTGGTATTGTGTGCTTGTATTGTGTGCTTGTTTGTGGAGTGACAGGTTTTGGTTCAATATGACTTTGAGAGGGGTATGTGTAATATGACTAGTCTTGTAGTTATACTTGCACATTATTAGTTTTGATCATAGAAAATTATCCTATATGACACAACTTGATCAACACTCATTCCAAGTCCTTTGACCTCTACATTTTGGCACAGCCACCAGTCTATTAACAAAATCACTTCAGTGAGGCTGTCTAAAACTCAAAAATAGAGAGGATAACTTATTAATTAAATGTGATAATTTAATTGATTAATTTCAGTATAGCCCACTCTACATAATAGACAGTGCTAGTTTTAGTAGGTTGATTCACTTACTCATACACACAAACATATGTTTGGATCCTCTTCTAGAGCATCAGTATAAGAATATCAAAGGGAGTCCAGTGTAGCAGAACTTGGTCTAAAATGCTCTTTACTGAAATAAATGTAATAGTAGGTACTGGATGCTACAATGTTGGCTGGACAACCATTCCGATTGCTTTAGGTACTGACACTAATACGGCAACACAGTTGTGTGTTCATGCTTTCGTTTATGATGACGTAAGGGACTAAAAAAACCTTTTCTCCTTAATTATTTATCTCAATTTCTATGTGAACTGATTGATGCAGCAAAACCAATTGTTCCCCATAGCATCCATGTCAGTCTATTATCCCACTCTCTGGTAATGATAGGCTGTCCTCTGGCAGATTATAGTGCTCTGTTTCAAGCAACAAAGAGTAGAATCTCTGTTTGACCTGTTCTGTGATCAGTGTAAATAGCCTTTTACTATAGGTAAACAGAATATATTAGTCTGAGGGAGTCATTCCTCTCAAATCATCTGTGGTTCTTTGTAGCTCAGTTGGTAGAGCATGACGCTTGTAATGCCAGGGTAGTTGGTTTGATTCCCGGAACAACCCATACATAAAATGTATGCATGTATGACTGTAAATCACTTTGGATAAAAGTGTCTACTAAATGGAATATGTTACATTATTATTTAATTTTGTGCTAGAAAGTAATTCATTATTGAAAGTGTATTAGTGGCCAACTATTTCTATGTAATTCTGTTATGCCATTTCAATACAATCAACATTGAGTTAAATAAAATAATGATTTGATATCACACAGACACTAACGCTGAATGCCCTATCTTCTAAATGGTTAATTTTAAGCTCTGAGGACCAGCCAGTAGTCATCCATTTGACATAGCATATATGTTGGGCCTTTGTACATTATATATTTCCTTGATGTATAACATTTCAAGCATGAGCTGCAGTGAAATACAGACAAACCTGGGGGTTGCACGTTATTATCAGATTGATAGGTGTTTTTCAAAGAAAGTACCTTCAAAATGTATCCCCTCCTGTAGTTGAGTTATTGATGGTAATGGGAACAAAAACTTCTCATTAACATATGGCCCACCATCAAAAACACAAAACAACTTCAGTGAAAACCCTCAAGATAAAGTTGCTTGAGCCTCATTACATACAAAAGATGTAGTGTTGTACAACTATTTGATGATGTCTTTGTGCTTGAGTGAAAACTGCGTGCTCGGTGGCAGTGTTTCTGAGCTGACTAATTGAATAGACTTACCAATTTTATTAAGGTTTAATATAGCAATTGGCATTTTCTACAGGTTGACCCCAATCGTTCGAATGTGTGGTGTGTTTAATTATTAGTGAAATTTGATTATCAAAAAATATGGTGAATATAAAGTGATTTCTTGCTCTGTGAAATATATATATAGATTGAATGGAAAAAGATGGCATGAGACTTTAGTCAAAACAAAAGCTTCTAGCTACTAATGAGACTGGTTAGCAATTCTAATTTATGGAAATGTTCTTAATTACAGACACCTATCTTTCATCTGTATCATTTGGTGGTGAAGTAATTAAAAACAACAATGAGAATCTCAGCAGTGGAAAAGCAAACAAGATCAAAGGAGACAAAGCAGCCAGGAGAAAGTCCCTTAACCTAAACTGGGCCTTGCCATGGGCAACAGGGCCTCATTAAAGTCAGAAACACTCCGTTGATCACCAATTAACCTGATTTGTTTTCGTTCTGATTAAGGCCTTCTAGAACATTGGCTTTTCTCTGCTCCTGATGACAGTTTATGGACAATATATATATATTTTTAACCTTTGTATAACTAGGCAAGTCAGTTGAGAACAATTATTATTTTACAATGACGGCTTACCCTGGCCAAACCCTCCCCTAACCTGGACGACGCTAGGCCAATTGTGCGCTGCTCTATGGGACTCCCGATCACGTCCAGTTGTGATACAGCCCGGGATCGAACCAGGGTCTGTAGTGACGCCTCTACCACTGAGATGCCTTAGACCGCTGCGCCACTCGGCAAAATAGAACATAAATCAATGGTAATTGGTGTCTTGTGAAACAAAACTTTGTAATGTGACTAAAATTACTTTTGATTTGATTTCAGAGCAATGCCACCGGAGCCTTTGCAGACAGAGAAAGAGCAGCCTTTTGAACATAACGGGGTAGAGACCATAGCTTGTATCATGTGACCTGAATCAGAGCCTTAGAAACAGATATGGAGAGATCAATTGCCCTCTCTGGTGTCCCAACCCTCAGGATAGTGACCTATGCTCATGGAAGACTCTCCATTTAGAACAGCACAGGCAAGATAATAGAAAGGAAGCAGAGAAGAATTTAACTTCCTGCTAATACCATTCCACGATAATGAGTAATGGCTGTTCAAATCACTGAAATACTCACAATGATCGTCAGGATTAAATTATATTACAGTGTTCTCAGCACTCCTTGATTATGATTCCATATACAATAGACTTTTACATTAGATGACCCAACAGGTGAACTGGTATGGTGTCTTTCCAGAGATTTTAAATGTAAGCTGTGTTTTCCAATTTAGTCTTCCAAAGTAATCGCTTGTTAATCATACACTTATTATACACTATGCTGGCTTTTTTAATAATAAAAAAATCCATCAGATCAGTATTCTCTTTGTTTTACATATTCACACTAAATTGCTTTTAATCACCACTTTTCCCAAATAATTATGTGATTTGTCAGGCATGAAGTGAATCTTAAGAATACAATGTGATAGATTAAATGACTTGAATAGAATCCACCTTCCTGGCCCCATTTCCAAGCCTGCAATTTGAAGCCTTGAATGATGGAAATGATACAATGTGATTTGTATGCATTGATTGTGACGAAAAAAAGTTTTGCTTCATACCAAAGTTGCATGTCTAAAGTGATGATTACCCGTGTAACAAATACCAACAGGTCGTATATCTTAATTTTTTGTTTTTACCAAGCCACACATTTTAAATACATTTTTTCCAAGTAGCCTATAAATGAATTGTAAACACCATGTGCAGTCATAGTTATGTGCCAATCAAAAAGTAGCCTAAGTGGCAAGGTAATGCTATGTAAGGTAATGGAAGTATATACATGTAGAGCCCACTAGTCCTCTGAAGTCAATCTGTTAGGAGGTAATGAATGTGTTGCCAGCTCTATATTGAGACGTACATGTAGTCTTTGATATGAGGAGTTCTGCCATGCTGTGAGGAGGCTGACATCCCAGTGCTCCAGGGCTTCACTGGGTTTACCATCAAGCTAATGAGTTTCTAATAAAGTCTGATATTCACCACTCTGGTTTGCCTTTCTGACCATGATCAAAAGTATCTACCAAAATAAATTAATGTAACTAAGATTAAGAATGTACTTTAGACCAGACAGTGTTTCACAAAACCATTTTGCAAACAAAGATAAAATAAACGTATAAAAGCTATATGGAGAACAAATAAAGCACTTGGGCAACAAATAAGATGGCCAATCCTAGCAGAGGATTTGAGGGGTGACGGTTGTATTTAAAATGAGAGATTAGCTGCTCATCACAATATTGGTGGGTTATTAACAGCCTGCAATGATAGCAAACCCTGGCTCGATAAGGGTTTGACTGCATTTCAAATGAATTTTCATTAGTTTAGAGAGCCCGACTCAATCTCTATTGATCGCACTGTTAATCCATAACCAAACTCATCACTTCCCCATGGAACAAACAGGAAAATAAAATAGAACATTGGGGAGAAACTCTTGAGTTTATAAATCAGTGGGAGAGAGTTAGAAGTGATTAGAGCTCATTGTTATACTCCAAAACCATTGCTACTGTCATCTACATTTTGACCTTGATTTACCATGGCAGACCGGAAAGCCATGTGGATTTTGTTGTGTGTCAATGTTGTGTGTGCATGCCTGCTTGTGTTTGTGCAGTGGTATTCTATTCACTTAAACTTTGTATGACTGCTTGGTGTTGTGTGTAAGTGTACATCTGAAATTGGAACCCTTTGATTGATACGATTAGTCTGACAGACAGCACCAGCGCCTCACCCCTCTCTGTCTTCTCTGTTTTTCTTTTCCAACTGAGTGACCTCCTCTGTTGAGGAAATTTAGCCCGGACCTTAAACCTCTGTGGTTCAACATTTGTCTACAGTCCAATGACCACAAACAACTCCTGGATTGCTGTAAATGTCAGTGCAGTGGTGTCTCCGCCCTCTCCCCTGTGAACTATAGGGCTGCACTCAACCTCCACAAATGGGAGGCTTTCATGAGAGCTCTGTTATCAGTTGTGTCTGATTTGTCACTTTCCCTGTTGCTCTTTAAAATACACCATTAAATCAAACACTAACAAGAAATGGAAACATTAGATGTTTCATATATTTTTATTGAAGACATTTAAAATAGTCCTGGCTCTAGCTGTCACTTTCTGGAACTTATCAAATGACGATGTGATTCTGATATTAAACTAACAACATTTTGTTCAGAGAAACATTTAAAACATTTTCATCTCACTTAATTTTCTTTAGGGTTGAAACAGAGCTCATCAACATAGTCTGAGCTCCTGATTAATGTTGTATTGATCCCTGAGAATGACCCATCTTAACAGGGCACCTGGTAATAGTTTTAAAAGATGCCTCTTATGGGATACTATTTTATTTTCAGAAGAAATTGGTCCTAATGAGGCTTGCTCTGCAGTCCCCCCTCGTCTTCCCTCTCCCTGGGCCTCCCGGGGTTGCTGTCTCTGCGTTAGGACTTCATTGTTACCTACTGGCGGATAATGTCCTTATTAATTGTACCTCTTTGTAAGGTGTCAGCTGCAGCCTCAGATTGAGATGGATGGATTCTCTGGAGTGTGTTCCCTGGCACCCCACAGCCACCCTATCTTTATACAGCACACAGGTGCACAGTTTCTCAGCCAACACACATAATAAAAGTGTGACAAAAAGATGAAACACTAGAAAATGAATTTTAATGCAAAATAGATAGAGAAAAGAACAGTGTTTTATTAGGTTATATGCCTGTTTTAGACTATTACTGTATGTCACCTAGCAACAGACAACTAACTAGCGCCATGAGTAGTTGATAGTTATTACTACTATAGCGTTTTAATTATAAATCCTTGGATTGCACAATTTGATGGTTAATTGCATGTTATTGTTTCAGTTTACATGTGTTCACTCTTCCGGTTGCCTTTTCACATTTAACAAAGGGTTAGTGACATTTCATATACCAATAGAAGGCAAAGGATTTTGCAGGGAAAGAATGGAGGGAATATGGGGACTCATATCTATTTGTCTTCCGTTCCCTGGCTGCTATTTAAAAAATATATTTACTCTAATCACTTGTCAGTCTTAGGTTGGTAGTAGTAACTGGTAGTAATTAAATATATTTTTGTTGATTATTTTAGTTTGTTGAGAAAATACCAGTTAATTAGGTGGATTGAAGCCTCCATGAGATCAGCGGCATTAACATCAAATCCTTTCTCCCTCATTAAAGGAAACAGTGAATTTAATTAATGCATAATAATCCCTACCGATGCTCATGTTAGCTTTAAAAAAAAAACATGGTATGGCTGGTTGGACTTCAAAATCGTTCATTTCAAACATGCAAGTTTGATCGTTACCTGAATTTGTGGGCACATAAACAGGGCCTGAATTTGAAAAATTTTGGTAATAAAATAGTGTGCTTAAATCAGGGATTCCACTTCAGACATCACCAATGATACAGGAAGCTAAGGGAGTCTGATTCACCTGTGGGGGCGATAGTATGGCATTGGTTGAAGCTCAATGTTAAATTAAAATCTCCCTACCAACATATCTAATGTCGATAACAATGTACAAATCAACTTGGAGGTACACACCAGACTTCCTGCCTCTCGTCATGACTGTCCTGCTGTTACCGAGAACCACATACCGGATTTTTAACAGGGCCGTTAGCAATTGAGTTCTCAGGGAATCTTTAGATTAAAGTGCAGACTGTCTGCTTGAATTTTTATGTATGTGCATCCATATCGGGTAAACTGTTTAGAAATTACAGAACTTTTTGTACATATTCCCCGCATTTTAGGGGAGAAAAAGTATTGGCACAAATTCCCTTTGATAAAAGGGACCCCCGTGTTGAGGATCAGCGTGGCAGATGTGTTTTTGCCTACTCTTACCACCTGGGGGCGGCCCGTCACAAAGTCCAGGATCCAGTTGCAGAGGGAGGTGTTTAGTCCCAGAGTCCTTAGCTAAGTGATGAGTTTTGTGGGCACCATGGTGTTGAATGCTGAGCTGAAGTCAATGAACAGCATTCTCATATATATGTTCCTTTTGTCCAGGTGGGAAAGGGCAGCGTGGAGAGTGAGATTGCATCATCTGTGGATCTGTTGGGGCAGTATGCGAATTGGAGTCGGTCTAGGGTTTCCAGGATAATGGTGTTGATCTGAGCCATGACTAGCCTTTCAAAGCACTTCATGGCTATCGGTGTGAGTGCTAAGGGGCGGTAGTCATTTAGGCAGGTTACCTTCGCTTCCTTGGGCACAGGGACTATGGTGGTCTGCTTGAAACATGTAGGTATTACAGCCTCGGTCAGGGAGAGGTTGAAAATGTCAGTGAAGACACTTGCCAGTTGGTCCACGCATGCTCTGAGTACACGTCCTGGTAATCCGTCTGGCCCCGCGGCATTGTGAATGTTGACCTGTAAAAGGTCTTGCTCATATCGGCTACAGAGAGCATGATCACACAGTCATCCGCAACAGCTCGTGCTCTCATCCATGCTTCAGTGTTGCTTGCCTCGAGCGATCATAAAATGCATTTAGCCTGTCTGGTAGGCTCGTGTCACTGGGAAGCTTGTGGCTAGGTTTCCCTTTGTAGTCTAATAGTTTGCAAGCCCTGTCACATCCGACGAGCGTCAGAGCCGGTGTATTAGGATTCAATCTTAGTCCTGTATTGACGCTTTGCCTGTTTGATGGTTCGTCTAAGGGCAGAGCGCAATGTCTTATAAGCTTCCGGATTAATGTCCCACTCCTTAAAAGCAGCAGCTCTAGTCTTCAGCTCAGTGCGGATGTTGCCTGTAATCCATGGCTTCCGGTTGGGATATGTACGTACAGTCACTGTGGGGACGACGTCATTGATGCACTTATTGATGAAGCCGGTGACTGAGGTGGTAAACTCCTCAATGCCATTGGATGAATCCCGAAACATATTCCAGTCTGAGCTAGCAAAACAGTCCTGTAGTGTAGCATCCGTGTCATTTGACCACTTCCGTATTGAGAGAGTAACTGGTACTTCCAGCTTTAGTTTTTGCTTGTAAGCAGGAATCAGGAGAATGGAATTATGGTCAGATTTGCCAAATGGAGAGCGAGGGAGAGCTTTGTATGAGTCTCTGTTTGTGGAGTAAAGGTGGTCTAGAGTATTTTTTTCCTCTGGTTGCACATGTGACATGCTGGTAGAAATTAGGTAAAACTGATTTAAGTTTGCCTGCATTAAAGTCCCCAGCCACTAGGAGCGCCGCTTCTGGATGAGCATTTTCTTGTATGTTTATGGCCTTATACAGCTTGTTGAGTGCGGTCTTAGTGCCAGCATCGGTTTGTGGTGGTAAATAGATGGCCCACGAAAAATATGAAAACTCTTGGTAGATAGTGTGGTCTACAGCTTATCGTGAGGTACTCTAGCAATGCCTCAAGACTTCCTTAATATTAGACATCACGCACCAGCTGTTATTGACAAATAGACACACACCACCACTCCTCGTCTTACCGGACGTAGCAGTTCTGTCCTGCCGGTGCAAAGAAATCCCGGCCAACTGTACATTATCCATGTAGTCATTTAGCCATGACTTAGTGAAACATAAGATATTACAGTTAATGTCCCGTTTTGTGCCTTATTTCACTGTCGGACAGGACAAATCTCAAACTGTAGCTGAGAAAACAAATAGCTAGCTACATGTACATGTACCCCCAATGCACATGTAAACACCTGGTTGAGCAGTGCACTTCACTGCAGTGTGCAAATACATGCTTGCTAGCATCAGAAAAACTCACCAGTTTCAAACATCCAGATTATATTCCAGTATGCTCCTTCTCCTGTCTTGACATTTTAATCGAAATGTGTGCTGATCAAACTAACTTTGCCATTTGACCGTTGATTGTATTTAAAGCTCCAGTCTGGATGCTGGACTAGCCCATGTGTTGGATATTTGGTAACAACTCTGCCATGCGCAGCCATTCCAGTGAGTGGCACTAGAGGTGGGGGAGGGGGCTAATGCTATCCCAAAACCAAATTATGCAAATTATTTTGCATGTGGAAGTGTTGTATAATGCACCTTTAACAGAAAATCACCTTCTGGTGTAAAAACATGGAAATGATAAACAAAAAACTACGTTTTAAGTCGGAATTGGTCTGAAGCCGAAAAAGGAAATTCACGAGCGCCACAATGCCTACTCCACCCATGCTCTACCAAGGTTTTCCAGCACACAGCTTTGAACTACTACAGTAGCCTTGTTGGTATATTGTACTTCAAACAACATGTATGCAGTTTGCTTAGGGTTCATACCTTCCCAAACAGCCTAATTCATACTCTTCAGAGGAATAATGAACTTTGCAGTGTCCTGCTATTAAATTAATGTACAATGCTTTCAGAAAGCATCCCTTGCTTTCAGATTCACACCCCTTGACTTTTTCCACAATGTTGTGTTTGAGAATTTTTTGTCACTGGCCTACACACAATATCCCAAAATGTCAGAGGAATTGTTTTTTTGACGTTAACAAATTAAACATTTCATTTAAAAATGAAAAGCCGAAATGTCTTGAGTCAATACGTTTTCAACCTCTGTTATGGCGAGCCTAAATAAGTTCAGAAGTAAACATCTGCTTAACAAGTCACACAATGGGTTGCATGGACTCACTGTGTGCAATAGTGTTTAACATGATTTTTGCATGACTATCTCATCTCCGTAACCCACACATACAATTATCTGTAAGGTCCATGAATTTCAAACACAGTTTCAACCACAAAGACCAGGGAGGTTTTCCAATGTGTAACGGTTTTCTTCTGTGGAAGGAGAGGACCAAAGCGCAGCGTGATTAGTGTTCATCATGTTTAATAAAAGACAAAAAACTGAACACTTCCAAAATACAAAAAACAACAAACGTGAAAACCGAAACAGTTCTATCTGGTGCAGACACACAAAGACTGAAGACAACCACCCACAAAACCCAACAGAAAACAGGCTACCTAAATATGGTTCCCAATCAGGGACAACGATTGACAGCTGCCTCTGATTGAGAACCATATCAGGCCAAACACAGAAATACAGCACAGAAACACAAAACATAGATTATGTCACGAATCCCGCTTCCTGAGTCTGTTTTTGCCTGTGTTCTGTCCTGGAGTGTTTTTTCCGGTGTCCTGGAACGCACCCTGTCTGGTTGCCGGGCGACGTAGCTAGTTGGAAGATCTCTGAGTACCCGCACCTGTATCCCATCAGCTATCTGCACACCTGGTCCTGATCATCACCCCTCCACTTCATAAGCGCTGACCTGACATCCATTCACTGCCGGATCGTTAGCCATGAACAGTATGTTGTGCCAGCGTATCAGCCTCCAGTTTGATAGAGTTTGTTTTGTTGTTTTGTACGTCTTGCTTGCCTTGAACTTACCTCTGTTTGTTCTGTCTACAGTCATTCACCAGGAACACTCACCCCATTCCTGCCTGGTCGTCGGTGGCTTCTGTTACTCCCTTGGATCTGCCTATTCACTCCCATCAACTCACCTCCACTGCTCGCTCCGCCACCTGGATCTTTCTACCGCTACGTTTA
Organism: Salvelinus namaycush; assembly: GCF_016432855.1. Lineage (NCBI taxonomy): Eukaryota > Metazoa > Chordata > Actinopteri > Salmoniformes > Salmonidae > Salvelinus > Salvelinus namaycush. The sequence goes on from NC_052315.1 coordinate 28,539,483, forward strand.
AACTTGTAAATAAATACTCACCTTCATCCTACTCTCCTTGTCCTAGTCTGCTTCTGGGTTCAATTGTAGAAGAAGCGTGACAGAACGATCCGGCCAAACATGAACCCAGCGGACCTGGACTCCGTTTGCCATGCCATTTCCAATCAGGAGAAGATATTGGGACAACACAGTACGGCGCTACAGGAGTTAGCGTTTTCGGTTCAGAACTTCTCTGCTAGTCTGACGAGTATCCAGGCTCGGCTCAGTTTGCCGGCGGATCATCCACCACCTGCTTCACCCCTCTCACCTGCCGCTCCTGGAGCTGTTTCCTTCCGTGAGCCCAATGTTCCGACGCCTGATAGATACGAAGGGGATTTGGGAGGATGCCGTTCATTTCTTATGCAGTGTGGTTTAGTTTTTGATCTGCAGCCCTACTCTTACGCCACAGATAAGGCTAGGATAGCTTTTGTTATTGAACTGCTGCGTGGTAGAGCTCTGGAATGGGCTTCAGCTGTTTGGGAACAACAGGACACCTGCATGGCGTCATACCAGGAGTTCACGGCAGAGATGAGAAAGCTTTTTGACCATCCAGTCCGAGGTAAGGACGCAGATAAGCGTTTGTTCTCTCTTCGCCAAGGAGCTCGTCGCGTGGCAGACTTTGTGATTGAGTTCCGGACATTGGCTGTGGAGAGTGGGTGGAATGAGGAGTCACTACAAGCGGCTTTTTACCAGGGGTTGTCGGAGCAACTCAAGGAGGAGCTGATCTCCTATCCAGAGCCTAGTGACCTGGACAGTTTGGTCAAATTATCTATTCGGGTGGATAATAGAGTCCGAGAGAGAAGGAGGGAGAAGCAGTGGGGTCCGTCCAATCAATCAGCTACTCGGTTACCATTCGGGTCAGGAGGTGGACCGGAACGTGTGGATCATTATTCTCCACACGGGATTAGTGGAGGTGTCTTGCCGCCAGATCCTGAACCCATGCAAGTGGGGCGGTACCGGTTAACTAAGGATGAGCGCCAACGTAGACGTGAGACCAACAGCTGCCTCTACTGTGGTAGCTCGGGACATTACATCTCCGCTTGTCCTCAGCGTCCGTTAAACTGCCCGGCCCGCTAAGTGTGGGAGGACTTTTAGTTTCAGTTTCAGCCAGTTTCAACCTTCCAAGAACCCTGTCAGACCCCGTTTTCCTGCGACCCTCATGAATAAGAATCAGAGTTTAGCGATGAACGCTATTATCGATTCAGGTGCCGATGGCAGCTTTATTGATGCCGACTTGGTGGAACAGCTGGGGCTTTCCAAGGAACAATTACCGGAAGCCATTGAAGCAACCACTCTGAACGGCAGTAGTTTGGCACGGATCACTACGAGGACTGAACCGGTTAAGATGTTGTTGTCGGGGAATCATTCAGAGGTTATTTCTTTTTTCATTTTGCCTTCGCCCCATGTTCCTCTGGTTCTTGGTTACCCCTGGCTGAGAGAACACAATCCCTCGTTTGATTGGGTGACGGGTAAGGTAACTAGTTGGAGCAGTGAGTGTCATGCTAACTGCCTTAGGACTGCCTGTTCTCATGCTGTTCTCAGTCAGGTCAGTGAGTCTGCTCCCCCTGATTTGTCCCTGGTTCCAGAAACCTATCACGATTTGGGTGAAGTGTTCAGTAAGCAGAAGGCTCTGTCACTTCCTCCCCACCGACCTGGGTCGAAGAACGGCAAGGCGGACGCCTTGTCCCAGATGTTCTCCAAGACGGAGGAGAGTGGGGTCAAGACTGAGACGATTCTTCCCCAGAACTTTGTCGTGGGAGCCGTTACATGGAGGATTGAGGAGGATGTGATGGCGGCCCTTCGGACGCAGCCCGGCCCCGGTAACGGTCCACCCGGTCGGTTGTTCGTGCCTGAGTCGGTCCGTCCTGCTGTCCTTCAGTGGTTCCACGCCAGCAAGATAGCTTGTCACCCTGGCATTGCTCGGACTATGGCGCTACTGCGCAGACGATTTTGGTGGCCTGCCATGGGAAAAGATACCCGGAGGTTTGTTGCCGCTTGTCCTGTTTGTGCGCAGAATAAGAGTACCAATCGGCCCAGCTCTGGACTTCTTCACCCCCTACCTATTCCCCGGCGACCTTGGTCGCATCTGGCTCTGGAATTGGTCACGGGGTTGCCTCCTTCTCCTCGTCCTTCTCCTCGTCCTCCTCCTCGGATGATCGGAGGTGGTCCTGCCTACACGGTGCGCCGCATCATGGACTCCAGACGGCGGGGTCAAGGATTCCAGTATCTCGTGGATTGGGAAGGATATGGTCCTGAGGAGAGGAGTTGGATTCCTCGGCGTCAGGTCGTTGATGCTGACCTGCTTCGTGACTTCTACCGCCTCCACCCTGGCGCTCCGGGTAGTACGCCCGGTGGCGTTCGTCGGAGGGGGGGTACTGTCACGAATCCCGCTTCCTGAGTCTGTTTTTGCCTGTGTTCTGTCCTGGAGTGTTTTTTCCGGTGTCCTGGAACGCACCCTGTCTGGTTGCCGGGCGACGTAGCTAGTTGGAAGATCTCTGAGTACCCGCACCTGTATCCCATCAGCTATCTGCACACCTGGTCCTGATCATCACCCCTCCACTTCATAAGCGCTGACCTGACATCCATTCACTGCCGGATCGTTAGCCATGAACAGTATGTTGTGCCAGCGTATCAGCCTCCAGTTTGATAGTTTGTTTTGTTGTTTTGTACGTCTTGCTTGCCTTGAACTTACCTCCGTTTGTTCTGTCTACAGTCATTCACCAGGAACACTCACCCCATTCCTGCCTGGTCGTCGGTGGCTTCTGTTACTCCCTTGGATCTGCCTATTCACTCCCATCAACTCACCTCCACTGCCCGCTCCGCCACCTGGATCTTTCTACCGCTACGTTTAAACTTGTAAATAAATACTCACCTTCATCCTACTCTCCTTCTCCTAGTCTGCTTCTGGGTTCAATTGTAGAAGAAGCGTGACAGATTACCCACCCAACTCACGCCCTGACCACACTAAAACAAAGAACATACAAAAGAACTATGGTCAGAACGTGACACAATGCATCGCAAAGGGCACCTATTGGTAGGATAACCATTTTAATACAAATCAGACATTGAATATCCCTTTGGGCATGGTGAAGTTATTAATTACACTTTGGCTGGTGTATCAATACACCCAGTCACTACAAAGATACAGTCATCCTTCCTAACTCAGTGGCCAGAGAGGAAGGAATGAGGCCAATGATGACTTTAAAACAGTTAGAGTTTAATGGCTGTGATACGAGAACACTGAGGATGGATCAACAACATTGTAGTTACTTCACAAAACGAACCTAATTGACAGAGTGAAAAGGAGGAAGCCTTTACAGAATACAAATATTATAAAACATGCATCCTGTTTGCAACAAGGCACTAAAGCAATAATGCAAAAAATGTGGCAAAGCAATTAACTTTTTGTCCTGAATGCAAGTGTTGTGTTTTTTGGGATTTGCCCCAAACATATTGAATACCACTCTCCATATTTTCAAGAATATATCATGGCTGCATCATGTTATGGGTATGTTTGTAATCATTAAGGACTGGGGAGTTTTTCAGGATAAAAAAAATAAACAGAATGGAGCTAACCACAGGCAAAATACTAGAGGAAAACAAACACAATCAATGTCTCAGTGTCTCAAAAATCATTCCTTATCTACACTGATTGATTTAACAGGTGACATCAATAACGGATCATAGCTTTCACCTGTTCAGTCTGTCATGGAAAGAGCAGGTGTTCCTAATGTTTTGTACAGGCAGTATATATATACTTGTGCAGAGCAACAGATGGGCTACAGTTAGTCAGGTGACAGTCCAGTACAACATTGTTGCCCAAAGACTCATTAAAGAATGCACAACTTGTCGTACATTGACTTGAATGGAGTATGACACCCGACAACCTTACAGAGCTTCACTTCTTTTAGCCAAAAACTATGGTTGCAGTGGGCTAAGGAATGAAAACACTAAAGAATTGGAAAAACATTGCCTGGTCTGATGAATCCTGGTTCCTGCTCTTTCACACTGATGTGAGGTCTAGGGTATGGAGAAAACCACATGAGTACATGCATCCATCATGCCCCGTGTTAACATTGTAGGCTGGTGGTGGTAGGATGGTGTGGGGTGTTTAAATGGCACACACTGGGCACCTTTATAAAAGTGGAACTGATATCTGATCATTGCCAATCAGGAGAATCCCTTCATGGCAGCAGTGTATCCATCGGCAAATTGATATTTTCGTCAGGATAATGCCCCATGCCACAAGGCTAGGATTGTCCATGAATGGTTCCACGAACATGACAGTGAATTCAGCTTACTGCAGTGGCCTGCCCAGTCACAAGATCTACATCTATTTAAGCATCTGTGGGATGAGATGGAACAAACTATTCGGAGTAGAGATCCACTACCAGCCAACATGACAACAGTGTGAGTCCGTGCCCTGACGAATTGAGGCTATTCTGAGGGCAATCGGGGGTGCAACTCAATATTAGGAAGGTGTTCCTAATGTTTTGTACACTACTTTTTGGAGAAGTGTCCTCTCGTCTGATAAAACAAAAAAAGAACCGTTTGGCCATAATGACCATTGTTATGTTTGGAGGAAAAAGGGGGAGGCTTGCAAGCCGTAGAACACCATCCCAACCGTGAAGTATGGGGTGGTAGCATCATGTTGTGGGGGTGCTTTGCTGCAGGAGGGACTGGTGCACTTCACAAAATAGATGGCATCATGAGGCAAGAAAATTATGTGGATATATTGAAGCAACATCTCAAGACATCAGTCAGGAAGTTAAAGCTTGGTCGCAAATGGGTCTTCCAAATGGACAATGACCCCAAGCATACTTCCAAAACTGTGGAAAAATGGCTTAGGGACAACAAAGTCAAGGTACTGGAGTGGCCATCACAAAACCCTATAAAACATTTGTGGGCAGAACTGAAAAAGCGTGTGCGAGCAAGGAGGCCTACAAACCTGACTCAGTTTCACCAGCTCTGTCAGGAGGAATGGGCCAAAATTCACCCAACTTATTGTGGGAAGCTTGTGGAAGGCTACCCGAAACTTTTGACCCAAGTTAAACAATTGAATGGCAATGCTACCAAATACTAATTGAGTGTATGTAAACTTCTGACCCACTGGGAATGTGATGAAACTAAACCTGAAATAAATTATTCTCTCTACTATTATTCTGACATTTCACAATCTTAAAATAAAGTGGTGATCATAAATGACCTAAGACAGGGAATTTTTACTCTGATTAAATGTCAGGAATTGTGAAAAACAGAGTCTAAATGTATTTGGCTAAGGTGTATGTAAACTTCTGACTTCAACTGTATATATCATGGATTTTTAGATATAGGCCTGTTGTAAATGTGTATTATATGTGTATTATTGTAGCATCACTATTTTTTATGTAAAGATACATGCAAATACATACAACTTTAGGTTACATATTCATTTGACAATGATATTGAACTGCTCATCATCAGCACAGCAATTAATAAAACAGGACCAATTTCTGAGCTTATGTCAATGTTACAAGTCAGCTAATAGTTACAGAAATCAGGAACACAAACAGGATCTATAGACCTCTATATATGAGTGAATTTGTCCAATACACCACCACCTGTTGTTATGTTAGGCACATACTGACACATACTGACTTTTTTTTTTCTTTCTCAATGGCATGTGTTGCTAAAACAAAGGTTTAAGGAAATACAGTCAGGCTCCATATTAATACAAGACAAAACTGCTCGCTCAATCAAGCATGATGGTCTTGTATGTATAAAAGCAAAGCTTGCTTTCATATAATAAAAACACATTTGAAAAGATAGTAGAATGATATTTGTGCAGTGTGTGAAGAATCAAATACTTAAACTTGCATGCGATACAAATCACATTATTGTGGCAGCCCCTCCTCTAAGAGTATGAATTAGTTTGTTTGCATCCTAAGCAACCTGCATACACATTGGTTGAAGTACAATAGACCAACATATACCGTAGCTACTGTAGTAGGTCAAAGCTGTGTGCTGGAAAACCTTGGTAGAGCATGGGTGGAGAAGGCATTGTGGTGCTCATGTTAATTTCCTGTCTTTTTCGGCTTCAGACCAATGCCGACTTCTCACTTAAAACACAGTTTTTTGTTTTTAATGCTATGTGGGTCAAGTTCAGAGGAAGGGTGGGTGGCAAAATAAGTCACTGACAAAGTGTGCCATACAATGTTGTTTCAAGCAAACTGCTGGGTAACACTTTCAATAGAGCCATTGTTTATTTTAACAATAAATAAGCTTTTGTATTTCATTCCATTGTCCTCCAAGAGTTTCTTCTCTCTAATTCAGTTTGCTCCACAATTCATGCACCTTGGTTGGAAAGCGAGGTAGTGGCAGTGATCCAATCCCATGAAGCCACTGAGAGCATTGTAATAGTGCAACATAGTGCCATTATGAAGACTTCATTTTAACGCACAGCTATATTTCCTGACGAGTCTTGCAAAAATATGATGTCAGTTTGCCTTGTTAATCTTATACTCTTGCTTGAAATGGGGTGTAAGGTTGTGTCAGGGTTATGCTTGCCCTTGTCTGTGTTTCCTGACTGGAGCCCTTTCTGGATAGCCAACACATTATTCTCTCTGGTGACACATGGAAGCAAACAGACCTGCCAGAAGGCAAACATGAACAGGGCTATCTTTAAAGAGCAGTGATATGAACTAACTAGGCTAAAGTGCTGATTTTGATACTCTCACGTCGTTATCTTGCTGATATCAAGTCTGTGAATGATCAACAAAGCATTGGCGTCCAGCTATGAAGTCACAATGAAGTGTGCTTCGGATATCTGCCCTCAAGGTTGTTTTCTATCAGTAAGTCAGTTTGCTGGCAATGAGAAGTTAAACAATAAATCTATAGTATTGTGTGGCTAAGGTTGTGTTACGAAACCAATAACTAGCTTGCTACTATTGTTGCACTTGCTAAGTCTAGGGGTCTTAGGCCTAGTTAACTGGTCTGTTACCTGATTTGATGTGTGCATTAATATGAGAAGTAAGCATATGCGACCAGGTGTTGAATGTACATGCAACCAGGAAACAGCCACCTTACCTTAGGTCCAGGCCCAACTACTTCTTGACCTCTTGGTCAGCCAGCCCAAGCGGATAATTATTTGTTCAGATGGTGACGAAACATAAATATGTACAAAAAAGAAAAATACCAAAGGCAGGCCCAAACTAAAGACTCAAAAACAAACAAAAAGCCTCATGGCCAGCAAAGAAAACCAGCAGCCTCGCGGTTTTTCCAGCTGGGATACTGACTGACATTCACCTAATTGGCAGCACCTCATGCGCTTATCAAGGCTTTCTGGCAGAGCAAAGCCCTTGACTCGGTTGGTGCTGACACCTGGGGGATGGAGTGTGGAAGTGTATCTTGGTAGAGTGTTTTGCCTAACTGTGCTAACACAGCAGGTAGCCTAGTGGTTAGAGGGTTGGGCCAGTAACTGAAAGGTTGCTGGATCGAATCCCTGAGCTGACAAGGTAAAAATATGTGCTTCTTCCCCTTAGCAAGGCAGTTACCCAACTGTTCCCCGGGTGCTGAAGTCGTGGATGTTGATTATGGCAGCCCCCCGCACCTCTCTGATTCAGAGGGGTTGGGTTAAATGCGGAAGACACATTTCAGTTGAATGTGTTCAGTTGTATAACTGTCTAAGTTTTCCCTAAACTACCCCCCCCCCCCCATCATAACAGTTGTTTTAGGTTCATGGCTATCATTTTTCTTAATTCCTTCTCCGCTTATTAGATTATTTGTTTTTCAAATAGACAAAGCACTTGCTTGAGCTGGATTTCATATATTTTATTTTTTACAAATGAAATGAAATAGTGAATGTGCAAGTGATGAGGTTAAAAGAAACAACAACAATACTGAAATATTTTGCAACTTTGAAATAGTCATCTCAACATATACTGTCAGGGTCCTAAATACAAATCGATATCACCCCATAACTGCCAGAGGCACCTGTTGTTGCATTACATAGCAAGGTGATGGAAAAGTTGTTTTGCCATCAAATTAGACATATTTTTGAAATATTTTGATTGACCAGTTGGTATTGATGGGTATTGAGGGGTATTCATATATACACCAATGCCTACAGAGCCTGGATTGAGCAACTTTTTGTGTCAGCCGACACTCGCTATGGCTAAAAACATCCCAAACAAATATATTCTGCATCAAACAAAATCTAGTGAGTGTCTAGACATATTTTTGAAATATTTTGATTGACCAGTTGGTATTGATGGGTATTGAGGGGTATTCATATATACACCAATGCCTACAGAGCCTGGATTGAGCAACTTTTGGTGTCAGCCGACACTCGCTCTGGCTAAAAACATCCCAAACAAATATATTCTGCATCAAACAAAATCTCAATTCCATGCAATACTGTCTGTGTTATTTCCCCTGTGAATGACATGTGGATCTTATTAATGGTATGTCTTACAATGTCCACCACGTATTCTTTCACCTATGGTGATGTTATGTGCATTCCTATGAAATAGATATAGACCTACACAGGTATGCCCCTCATAAGCAATTTTCCTCACACCTGCACTTGGTACCTGGTCAGCGGTCATCGCAAAATGAAAAAGCATATTGCTCAAAGCCATCTTTCTCATGTAATGCACTCTGATTCTAATGTGCTTTTCCTGGCATATTTGGTGGAATAAACATACATGGGTAACTGCGCTGATAGGATAGAGAGAAATGGAGGGGTCATAGAGCAGGAAGAGGAAATCCCTCCCTTTCAGATTCCATTAAGAAAGGTGCTGCACTTTTTTAAAGTGTCAATTATTATTTTCCCTCTTGAAGTGTACATGGAATGTTTGAATTCCAGTATCCCGGTAGAGCCTGCTGAGTTACACGATCAAAAGTATGTGGACACCTGCTCGTCGAACATCTCATTCCAAAATCATGGGCATTAATATGGAGTTGGTCCCCCTTTGCTTCTATAACAGCCTCCACTCTTCTGGGAAGGCTTTCCATTAGATGTTGGGACATTGCTGCTTCCATTCAACCACAAGAGCATTAGTGAGGTCGCGCACTGATGTTGGGAGATTAGGCCTGGCTCGCAGTCGAGGTTCCAATTCATCCCAAAGGTGTTTGATGGGGTTGAGGTCAGGGCTCTGAGCAGGCCAATCAAGTTCTTCCACACCGATCTCGACAAACCATTTCTGTATGGACCTCGCTTTGTGCACTGGGGCATTGTCATAGTGAAACAGGAAAAGGCCTTCTCCAAACTGTTGCCACAAAGTTGGAAGCACAGAATTGTCTAGAATGTCATTGTATGCTGCAGCTGTAAGATTTACATTCACTGGAACTACTGGGCCTAGTCCGAACAAATGGGCCCCAGACGATTATAGCTCTACGAGTATTCAGCACTCGGCAGTCCCATTCTGTGAGCTTGTGTGGCCTACCACTTCACGGCTGAGTCGTTGTTGCTGCTAGACGTTTCAACTTCACAATAACAGCACTTACAGTTGACTCGGGCATCTCTAGCAGGGCAGAAATTTGACCAACTGACTTGTTGGAAAGGTGGCATCCTATGATGGTCCCACGTTGAAAGTCACTGAGCTCTTCAGTAAGGCCATTCTACTGACAATGTTTGTCTATAGAGGTTACATGGCTGTGTGCTCAATTTTAATACACCTGTCAGCAACGGGTGGGGCTGAAATAGCCGAATACACTTATTTGAAGGGGTGTCCACATACTTTTGTATATATAGTGTATATTATGGTCCATGGGCCGTCAGCTGGGATTAATCAATAAGAATACATAGGGCAGTGTGTAGTGTGTCTTCTCCAAGCAACAGGGACACTGCCCACCCTGCTCTGTCCCCCAGCATGTTAGATAAATGTGATACTGAAACAGGTCACACTGGATTATATGTTATCAATGTAGAATCAGGAAAGTGCTGCTACACTCCCTTTGCTTCTGTGAGCAATATTGACAAAGTTGGCTTTAAACATGATGATGGTGTATTAGTCTCTGACACTCTCTCCCGCTCTCTCTTTGTGGGCAATGTGGGAACCAGAAGTAAATATAAAAACCAAGGACCAATAGTGGAGAAACAGCTTTAGTACATATACAGTGGAATACGGCCCTTTTCATATCAAAGTATACATGGATAAGGGTTTATATCATTCAGAATGACTACTTTATGATACTTTATTTAACTTTTTGGACATATAATATTATCTTGAAAAGATACATATAACCACCACTTTTATTTCCACATTTATAATTTGCTATACAAATGATTGTGTTTAATTCTGATTTACGGATGTTCTTAGAAAATGTCACCACAGAAGATTAGCTTTTAACTGACGGGACTTGTGATCAATTATTTTTGATTTCAAGAATGAAATAGATTTTGCTCTGACACATATAGATTAATGGATGACCGAGTGAAAAGACAAATCTCAATTAGCCAGCTAACTGATCTTGCTTTGCAACTTCCAAGCTGGCCATACAGTAACCTCATATCACTGATCCACTCATGTTATTGATTACCTCACTTTCTTAGCAAGTGAAAGGGTTCAAACGTGACATGTGCGAAGGGCTATTATCTGTGACCACTTCAGATAACCTGATACAACCCGATACAACCTTTTCAAGAGGTGGTAACCTACATGCCCCCTCTGGCCATCATTATTTAACATCTCTCTCTCGCTCTCGCTCTCGCTCTCGCTCTCCTTCTCCCTCCCCACTCTCTCTGTCATTGTATTCCTGTCTTATTTCAATTGAAATGAAATGCAGATCAGGCAGCAACTTCTTAACTTTGATGTTTGTGAATTCTATCATAGCACTGCTCCACAGCTCTAACCTGTGTAGTCGGCTACAGGTCTCTCTGGGGACTTGTTGGACAGAAAGGAGTCTGACTAGATAGGGTTAGCAGTGTCTTGTTTATGTGGTGTTGGGACTTTAGTTACAAATAACCCTTGAACCTCAGCTGCAGAGCTCAAACAGGGTTGCGGCTTGTGTGGACTGATGTAACAAAGCCCACTAGAGACCAGCGACGGCCCTGATGGCCCGCGGCCTGCCATATCTACACTGTGTGAGACCATTACATCACCTTGCCTTTATCACACTCCATGAGTATTCATAGACCTTCATATTGCCTGTTTTCCAAGGTTGTTTTACTTGATGGTGAAAGTGATATGGAATATTACTAAGTACGATGATGCTATGATAATGCCACCATAGTCATGCTGCACCCAAAAATACAGCACATTTGCTTTTTGATATTTTCAGTATATAACCCTATCATGTAATGGCTATACAATCATGTAAAATACATGTTTGCTAAATGTTTATATTGCATATACCACTTCTGTTTATTTTATGTTGAGAATAGCCTGTGCAAAGTCTCCCAATGCAGGTATTAGTGACATAGTGAGTGGTCTTTTCTCTCTTTCCACAAAAGATTGATCAGAACCCTATTTGCATAAGGTCAGAGCCTAGCTCCTGATGGAAGTTGTGCAGCATGGCCTGTCTCTTAGCAACACTCTTACTCTCTTGGTCTCTGTGTGAAATTGACTGGTCCTTCGCTTTCTTCATTTTTACCAAGAAACTCACAATATAATATCACCTCCAACCTGCATCTATCACCCAAAGCCACACCTCTATCTTTTCCCAAGACTATATTCTATACTTCTATACGCGCTCTACTCCAAGTAGTAAAAGAGTGCATTATCTATTTTTATGGTCACTAAAGTGTGTACTTCAGTTTTAATTTAGAAAAGGTTAAATATTTCCAGGACGTAGCCCACAAGCATTAGCATTAACGTAAGAAAAATTAGGCTGCACAAATGTTGGCAAGATAAGAAGCAAATTGAAGGCACCTGCAAAACAAAAGCGCCAGTAAAGGGTTGATAATGTGAAAAGAGATGAAGGAAGAGAATGGTAGCCTGAGTCTTCCTCTCCATCCATTTAGTGATGCTGGGGATACACTTAAAAAGGAGAGGGATTTGGTATGTTCAGAAAATGAGTTGCCCTGTCTGCCTCCATGTCTGGAATTGGTGACAGGATCCAGATGCTGGAAAGTGGTGTTAATAGAGGGTCAAATTTTGGACAATAGTATCCATCACTGCTTTCAGAGCTCCCTCTGTCATCCAAGCCATCTCTCACTGCTCTATCCAGCAAAATTGAAGAGATGATTCAATTACTGTCTTTTTGGCAAAGGCAGTCACACAATTCCTATTCTGCAGTTGATCAAGACAGTTTTATCACCCTGACCACCTTAGTAGTCATCATCTTTTAAATTGGATACATTGATTACTTTTCTAGACAGGTAAACTGATATCCATCTGTTAATATAGCTTAACGTAATGGAAGAAGTAGGATCCTTATGCTTGTTGAAAATAGTATTATCATCATCATTATCTATACTGTACATTGTATAGTAATGTCTGTTAACGTGAGACAACGTTTTGTCAGCCAGAGTATATTCAAATGGAGTTGTTACAGGATCACAGAATCATTACTCAGGCAAAGTACCATTACAGACGATTCGAGGTTTGTTTTACAACAAAAAAACGATGCACTTGTACTCAAGATGTAGGTGTAAGATCATGAGTAAGCTATTCCCATATAGATATTGACACGTGACATTATAAAAGATCAATGAAAAAATTATATGATTATTTATGTACAAGCTTTATTCTCAATCTAATAATACATTCTACAATTTAATTGAGTTATTTATTTTTTTATAATTATTTATGTATTATCAGCTTTATATGAAAATTCCCCATAATATTATGCGCGTTCTTGTGGGCTATTGTCACCAAAAATAATTTATTTTCAGTAAATGTACCCCTATTAATTTTACAGTAATATAGATTTTTCAATCCCAACGTAACAAAACTACCATCGAAACAAGCACAATGATGGAAATATCCAAAAAATACGTCCGTCCCCCCCCCCCCCCCAACTAATATGTCTTTATTAGTTGGATATTACAGAAAACGACACAAATTAAAATGTATCACCATTTCACAACAAATATGCATAGAAAACGTGTAGTAGCCTAAACTGGAAAGTCTAATTAACAAAAGCGGTTAGAAATGAATCTAAAACCTGTTTTAACCTCCTGTGCTCTATGCTATTCGACATTACTTGTTATTTCTATGTCAGGTAGCATGCCATTGTTGTACAGTTGCATGTATCTGACAAGCATGTCTTTAACAAGGGCATTGGATGAGTTTGCGTATATGCTGGTACCCAGTCTCTCATTTCCTCCAGTTGCTGTGTTAGATTTTTCTCTGAAAGTGTCACTCGGGAACTCGGGCATGATGGCCAAAGATAACTAAACTCAAATGTAATTTAATTCTAGAGATTCAGACGACACCTCAATGTTAATCTCAGGGGATGTACATGCTATTCCGTGAAGTAGCTAATTTTACTAATTTTCTGTCATAAAGTATACCGTTATATCTAAAATAAAGTGTGCACTATACCATAGTTATTACTATATTATTACTATTATTAATTAATAATTTAGGCCTCTTTATTGCCTGTAACGACTATTATAATGTTTGCAATATTAATATTTGTTTTTTATAAGTTTTAACGCAATGAGAATATGTTTCAAACAATGGCAATGTTCTGTGTATAACCAATATAATTCTGTAAAATGTGTGAACTGAGCCGGGTTATAAGCATGAACTGTATGTTTATTTAAATTGTTGCGGGTTTATATGAAAGGCTGTGAAAAGAAAGCTTGTAGGTGTTCCACTCAGTCCCTGAACATCTGTTACGCACAGTATTACACCTGTGAAGTTTGCTAATGTGGAGGCTGCAGGAGAGAAAGCACTCTTCATCTGGCGACAAGCAGCCTGAAGTCAGAATAGTGACCCCTTCAAATTTTAATTAACTGCAAGCAGATGCACTGGAGACAAAGGTTCAATAAAGGACAAATTGGGAATCATGAAGGAAAGGAGAGAGGGAGGTAAAGAGGTGGGAGCTGGGGAAAACATCGACGCAGTCACTCTGATCGGTTTGCCCTTTAAACAAAGACCAATGTCCTCATGAACCCCAAAATAGATACATTGGAATGTTCTATATCTAAAAAAAAAACACCAATTAAAGAAAATGAAAGAAATAACTCAGTTTTGGCCTGTAATATTTATCGAGTCATGTACATATATCTAAAATGGTATTCTCATCAACAGAGGACTAATTGTAGTACATGTTAAGTAGGCCGATAACCCAACATGTCTTGGCAAAAAGCCCACAAAAGTAATGTGGAATTATTCCAAATAGAGCTGTGCTATTAGTGCCTATGAAATTAACATGAAAGTGTTATATATTTTTCAGAAGTGGACATTTTTAAACTATGGCGATCTTGATGAATGTGCACAGTTTGGGACTTATCCCCAACGTCCTCATTGTTTGTGTAATATGTGTGCTGTCCCATTGACACCACCCGTTTGGAGAGAGTGGAGTTGTCAGGTCCTCCTGACTCACGAGACAGGCAGCAGATGACCTGTCTAATTGGCTGCTACATCCAGATAGACAGATACATTCTCACTGCATCTGTGATGGAAAATGCATTATTGCATCGTCAACCTTCACAGTAAAGGAAATAGAGGAGTGTGAAGGAAAAGATAACTATGTTTGTTACTGTGCTAATGATATTGAAAATAACGGAATAAAATCGACCCAGAAAACCTTCATATTTCACAGACGTATTTTCCGCGTTGAAGGGCATCTCAGGATAGAAGGGGCCTAACAAAACGGCTAATTGGTGCTCGGTAATAGCGGATTAATTGACCCTCACAGGATCCTTGGTCCCACTCAAAATAAACCAACACATCTGCCTTGGGTTAAAGACCCTTTGTATCGCTTTCAATTTCTGCATCGTAATCGTATGTGCATGTGAGCGAGCGAGGTGGAGTTACAGGCATCATCATGATCACTCATTGAATAGGCCTCAATTCTAAAACATTATGTCGGGATATCTCAATTTGGATCGATATCTGGAGCAAGTAGAGTGTTGGATCGGATTGAGTTTCTCAAAGCAATACTGGCGATGTTTATCGGAATCTACTCCCACTTGATTGTAATGATGGAAAACGCACTGTCCCAGAGCGCTGATTGCATCAAATAATCCCCGCTTCTACCTATCATCTCAGGTAATCTTTAGTCCTCTTCAGTCTGCTTCCTAAATATCTAGAGTATTTCTATTCCACTTGTCATTTCCTCGTGCTCCCAGTGTCTCTCGTCAGGCTGTTATAACCTGTAATAAAATTGCTTATTTTTTTTGTGAAACGTTGAAAGTCCAGAGGACATCAGATCTATATCAAACTGACCAACAAAAAGAGAATGTGGGACAACCCTTAGTCTGCCCCCCTCTCAGTTGACCCCTTCTTCTCCAGACC
This sequence comes from Salvelinus namaycush, assembly GCF_016432855.1. NCBI lineage: Eukaryota > Metazoa > Chordata > Actinopteri > Salmoniformes > Salmonidae > Salvelinus > Salvelinus namaycush. The sequence continues at coordinate 28,554,893 of NC_052315.1, forward strand.
ACCAATTTGTCTTCCCATTTCTACTTTTAGCATCTTTATAGGACTTATATGTTTCAAAAAAGCATCTGAGAGCTGTTTATGATCTGATATATTATGCAAATGTATATTCTTTCTTCTGAAATTAACCCTTTGATGCCATTATATTAATGGAATCAGAGTATAGTGTGTGATGAACTGTGTGTCTGTGTGTGCCAGTGTGTTCTCCTCCTCTTGACATAATGGCCCCATCCCGCAGAGATGTGGAGTGCAGGAGACTCCTCCCAGCAAATCCATGGATATGGTGTCATCAGTCGGTGCTAACAATCCTCTGTCTTTCATATACTTCAAATTATGAGGGGGAATGACAACAATTCGCTAGAATCCCTGTCTCTTTATTTATTTTTCTTTCTTTCTTTCTTTTTCAAAACGATTTTGTGTTACAATATAATAATGTTTTGTTTTTTAAATGGAGGAAGCTCATTGAACATAAACAATGGTCAAGTGAGGAGGGAGTTTTCTAAAAGCTGGCACTAATGTTGTGCACCCCCTCCCAGTGCTAAAAACATCTGTGTCTGTGACGTTGTGTGAGGGTTCCCACCCACACCATGTGACCCTCATGATTCCTCCTAGACAGTCAACCACTGAGCCAGACTCTCTCAGACAACGATTCCCTAATGCTTTTCTGCCTAGTTCATGCACTGCCCTTTTAACAAACTAAGTGCATCTCTTCGTCTGGTTAAATCTGGGGCGTAATGCCTCATGTGGATAAGCCTCCCACGACCATACCTGGCTGCACGTTTCTTAAGCAGAAATCATATCACACTGCCAAACAGTGTTCCAATTCCCAAACGGACTTTCACAATGCTTTACAGTATAACATTTAATCTGAACCTGTCGCAATGTTAAACCCAAATATTGTCCATTGTTGGTAAAGAAGAGGCAAGAAACATGTGCACACAATAGTTCAGGTTATGTCCCCTAGTCAAGTATTCATAAAGCAATGGAGGCAAGTCTCTACTTTACATTACATTGGTTGCTCAGACTGCCTCGGTCTCCCCTGTGTAATCCTCTCTTTCCCCCACTGGCAGACAGGCCATCACTCCCAGTGTGTACTACTTCCAGCAATGATATCAAAAAGGTTTTTTGGTCAAGCCAAAGAGAGGTCACGCTAATAATACCCAAGGTCAGTGGTGGGAGCCAGTGAGTCTCCCAGTCGCTTTTCATTTGTTCACAGAGTTAATGACAGTTGCAGGGGGACGAGAACTTGGAGCCAGCGGCCATGTGATGTCACTAACACACATGCCAGGGGATTAGAAGGGCAGGCAGGGGACAAGAACTGTGGATTATAAACGGGGGGAAACTCTTTAGTTTAAGATGGGTTTGTTATGGTTGCATGGAAATGCATGAGATACACATGTTATGAATGTTTTATAATTCTCAATAAGATTTGTGAGAAGACAACAAACATTAGAACTTATACATTTCACATTATGTCTGACCCAAACATCATTAAATGGTTATTAAAATAAAAAACAATCACTATTTCAGGTATCATAATAGCTACTTCCTACCCCAATAGCAAATCGCTGGAGAAAATTTGCCCAATCCAATCACCTAAGCTCTCAGAAATGCAATTGTAACTCACTGTGCTGTCTGTAACATATGCATAGGGCTAACATGGCCCACATTAACAGCTTAATAGATTTATTTCCTACTGCAAAGTGTGAACAACCATTATATGCAGAACAAGTGTTGCTTTTGTATATTTAAGGCATTGCAACCAGACGTAAGTAGTAATGTCACACCTGCACACACAATGACAACATCCCCTTATGTTGCACTTGTTCAATAAGTCATCTTTACTCCATCCTGGAGAAGGTTCAAAAGTTGGGACATGTATTGATGAAGTTACTGTGATCAATTCTGTTGATATCTAACTTGCTGACGGGATAGAAGTGGCCATGTGTTCAACTCTGTGTCTATGGTGTCCTGTAAAGCTATTAAAGGTGTAATCTGAAAAATAAAACAATAACAAAGCAGTTACCGTGCACTGTTGGGTAAAAAGCTGAGGGATCGCGGTGGAGAATTGTGACCAGTCTCATATTCATAGACAGAGCTATGGAATCAAGGACTGGCCATCCATGATATAAAATGTTTATTTTGAACCATGTTTTGAGGCTATACAGTGTTTGTTTATATTTACATTGTTTACAAGCATTGGAGTAAAACATGCTAAGATGTTGGGTTCTGATGGGGTATGACAGTTGAACTAAGCTCATGAGGCATTTATAAGTTCAATTCTTCAATAAATAATGGGTGTATATCATTAATTTATAAGTCCAAAATGAGTGTAGCAACTGCAGATTGCCCCTTTAATGTGGAAGGTATGCTATAGTGTATTATCAATTAGTTTGTACCTACCAAACACTAAACAATGGACTACTCACAGACCTATGGCCAGTACAGAGGAACCCCTCATCAATAATTTTGCATTCTGTTAACTGCAATGATGTCTCTGTTTTAACATATAGCCTACATTTCTCACACAAAAACAGCATGCCCAAACTCAAGTTAATGAAAAAGATCCCTAAAAGACAGATCTCCTTCCTCTTCCAGCTTCCTGATACATAACCCCACTGTTCAATGCCATAAAACATATGAAGATATTTCCCTTCAGCACAAAAGAGTCGCTGATGTCTTGGAGCTCATGCTGCATTTTGTCAAACTCTTTTGTTACTGCTGTGAAGACAATGTCAGCCTCATATTTAGGAGCCTTTTGGGCTTTTCCACCAGCACTACTGTACTCATGTTCCCTTTTAAGTTCACAAACTTTTCTGACTAATTCCTTCTGAGTAATTATCCTCTCCATAACCCTTTGCCTTGGTGACCAGAATGTAGATACAGCAGATCCCCTCTTTGAGCACAAGGTCACATTTTATAAATATGAATTGCATATTGCATTACTTCCAGATGAGTGAAGCTGTCAGACCAATAATAGCAGCTATCAGTCCTACATTCTGCCACTTCTCCCCCATTTTTGGTCATGGGGTCATGTGTAAATTGAAAGTGACAGTTGGACCAATGTCTAATATTGTTAGAGTAGGTTACCCGGTCATGGAACACAACCATAACACCAAGTATCTCCAAAAGGTGTTTTTCAACATTTTGTATGTTGGAACCACCTGGCGTCCTAATGAGGAAATAAGTTATCCTCTTTTTGTACACTTGTTTTCATCTGGACATGTAGCTCTAGTAACAGGTAGACCCCTCCTGAATCCTCCAGGAGATGCTAGGAGACAGAAATATATACAAACACATACAATGATTCAAGTATGATTCAGAGCTGTCAGAGACTTACTGAAAGATATGACATGAAAATAATACTTCAAGAGACAGACACACTGAAAACTTTTTTCCACTTACTCTGCATATTATCAACATGAAGGACAAAATTAAAGTTTTAGCCTGAGAGTATGAGAATGGAGTGTCACATTCCTCAAAGGATTTAAACCCTGAAGTCTGATTATCCCCTTATTCCACAAAGGTAACATTCTTTAAGTTATAGATTCATGAAATCTCATGGTATAGCATGCAATTATTTTAATGAAATTGTTCATATTATATTCTGCCTTTCCATTGGTAATTTAATGAGCACGTGATCTGTCACATCAAAGAATTTCTCAACTTCTGTTTCTACTCATAAATATTTTTTTCTGTCATTTTCTGTTTAGTTTCGTTTTCCTGCTTTGCTGCAAACTCTCAAAATCAAACAGCTCTCCATTATATATTTGAACGGTAGCTAATAAGTAACGTCATTACTGCTATATTTTTTTTCAATCTTTGAAACAGAGTAAAAATAAAGTATTTTGTCAGGTTGAAGAATAACTTTTAGTCCCTGCTCTACTTTCCTGCTGAGAACACTTGAAAGTAATAATACAGCAGTGCAGAAACACATAAACATTGAAAGGCACTGATGGTTATAAATCTGATGGGATTAGCATATTTTGCCTTCCCTACAAGGAAGCAGGGGAGAGAACATGAACATATCAACAATAACAAAATGCTGGAGTCAGAGATTTAACATGAGATTTATTGAACAGTTTTGAGAAAAGGGGATAATAAATGAGACAAATACATTTTTCTGCAATAAAATTGTAACTCTTCTTGTCTTTGTCTTTCACATGTAGCTTGTGGGTTTTTAAGCATTGTGTGCCAATTTCCAATGTGAATATTATTGCTGAGTTAATCAATGGAAATAATGACAAATGTACAGTAGATTGAAAGAAAAAAGAATCGGAAGATGCTATAATATCAACCACGCAGCATTACAAAAATAATTCTGATAAAAATATCAATATTAAGTCACATGCTATGACAAGGGTCAGGGTCCATGTCTCCATCTTCACATCTGGTATGATGGGTCCTGCCTAGAGACTACTAGTGTAAATGGGCTTCCAGTCCTGTCATCTTCAAATAGACCTGTCAACCAATGCCACTGCCTCTTGTTGGAGCATATCTGGTGTGTCGAGGACATATTGTAGACATTATCATAGGCCTATAGGCTATAAACTATTTGGAGAATGGGGGAAAATAGCATTAAACGGCAGTTGCTTTTTCAAAATGTTATTTGAAATGTAATCATATTGAATTTTTTAAAACTCTTAACGATATGCAATCGAATGTGTAGCCTACAACATTCATAAAACGTAAAATGTTTATAACTGTGTCATGTCGAGCATTGTATTGGACATTTTTAGATGTTGGACCTGTAACTGTTTTATCACTTCATTCAGGTAACATGGGGCGTTTGAATAATACTTTTCCAACATATGTATTTATTTCTGTGACAACGCAATAGCTTGTCGCTTAATCATTCGAAAATGCCATTTTGATAAAAAAAAATATTTGAACCAAATCAGCTGTTGATTTTGCTTGGTTATCAATTTGTTGAATTAACTTCATACAGTTTTGGGAAACAGCGTTCATGTATCCGTTTTTTATCTAATGACATACTATCAAACTAATAGGTACTCAACTATTTACAATCAAAAAACTCCTATCCCAAAAAGAGGGACCAACGTTTTGAGATTGCTTCATGGCTGTATCTCTCAAAATATCCCCAGAAGTAGTTATAGAACTATCATATTGTTCGTTTATCACGTAGATGTGATTATACTGTTATTTTTACGTTATTGAAATGTTTTGATATTTAACTTAATTTGAGTTAATAATTAGACTACAGGCATGCCCTGGGCCTAGAATGAAAAAAAAAAAACGAAATAACTCAGATGCAGACAACATAATACCTTTACTTCGTTTTGGTTATTCGATTTCTTCTCAAGATAATGTTAATAAAATAGATGAAAGACTAATGGCAACGCAGAAGCAGGTCATAAATCAAAGAAAGAGACATATGCCTCCAAGTAGCCTACCACTCTGTTCTCCTATCTCACTCAATTTTAACTGATCTTAGGCTAAATTGTGTCCCCAGATAGGCTATGTCTCAAGGCTTTTGGTTCCATTAAAAAAAAACTATTTTATACCAGTAGGCTACATTTCTTTGCATATATACATCTTTATTAGTTACAGACGCAGAAACAATATGCAATTATATAACTGTGAGTTGGTTGAAAATGTGCTATTGAATTGGTTGATATTATTATATATATTTTTAACCCATATTTTACTAGGTAAGTTGACTGAGAACACATTCTCATTTACAGCAACAACTTGGGTAAAGTTACAGGGGAGAGGAAGGGAGATCAATGAGCCAGTTGGAAGATGGGGATGATTAGATGGCCATGATGGTATGAGGGCCAGATTGGGAATTTAGCCAGGACACTGAGGTTAAGCCCATGGGGTCTTTAGTGACCACAGAGAGTCAGGTCACCCGTTTAACGCCACTTCCGAAAGACAGCACCCTTCACAGGGCAATGTCCCCTATCACTATGTTTTAGACCAGAAGAAAGAGTGCTTCCTACTGGCCCTCCAACACCACTTCCAGCAGCATCTTGTCTCCCATCCAAGGACCAACCCTGCTGAGCTTCAGAGGCAAGCCAGCAGTGGGATGCATGCATGCATATTAGCTGGAATGCAGAATTTTATTTTAATAAAATGAGTTGTTTGGATCCTGGATCCTGGATGCTGATTGGTTGATAGCAGTGAGTTATAGAACCACAATCCCCACATTCCACTGGTAATGCTTTTTAACAGTTATATTACATTTATCAATGCGCAACCACTGTTCCACAGCCCAGCCATTCAATTTACAAACTTAATCTCCCAGAGAAAAAAGCGTCAGGACAATACTTCCCTATACTACTAGACTAGCTTTTAGTTTGGTACAGTGTGGGTTAATATAAACCAAGCTGTGTGACTATCTGACCTGTGCATGCATTTGAACGTGACGGGAAGGACAGCTTCTCTGAGACAGGCTAATTCATTTATCAGGATCATTATAATGGATATCTCCAAAGAAATGGTGAAATAGAAACGAAGATAAATCAAACGAAAATTCACATAGTTTGCTGTCATTTCAGCTGCTTTATGCTATTGTGTGTTAGCTTGCCTTTAGTTGGCTAGCTAGCAAAGGAGAAGTAATGTTAGCCAAGCTATCCTCCATAACTTTATTATTGACTTGACAATCAGCCGTTTTTTTCCTACTTACACATTATTTATCAAATCATTATTTGCTGAAGTTCTTGTTGACTGTTTATTAATTATTTATTAAATCATTAGGCCTATTTATTGAAGTTATTGTCTCTTGCCATCATAGCTAGGTAAGATGCCAATGATTTGTTTAGCAACGTGGAATTAATAGGATGACCAACTGGGTCAAAACACCCCAAAATAATTCAAGACCAGCCTGTCTGTTTAGCAAATTCAGAACCTCAGAACTAACAACTGGCTTTTACACGGACTATATATTCTGGTGAAAGGATGAAATAAAACGAATTTACTCATTAAAATAAAAAAAAATCTGAAAACATGTCATTCATCTTTAAAAAAATGTATTGGCAACCGTTGTATAAAAGAAACAAGGCCCTAGAACCCAGGATTATTGTGTGATATCTCCTTCTTAAACCCACATGTTTCGAGTTTGACCAGCAGTTTTCAGCAACTGTTATTTTTTAATACAATTGTCATATTGGCAGGTTTGCTAGCAAAAAGCTATTTAGCTACCTTCTAGCCTAGTGTTTGATATGCAATGTAATATCGGGACACCGTGCAATCATGACATATGCGCCTACACATGCAGACCGTACTTGCTACAAAGTTACAGAAAGCTTAACTAGCAACTACACAAACTGAAATTGGATACATTGTAAATACAGGTTTAGCTAGCTAGGTTTAGCTAGGTTTAGCTTAGCTAGCTAGCTAGCATTGATTTGTTTTTGCAGAGACATACTTTTTTTTTTGAACGTCTGATGACCTAACTTGGTGAGTGATGAATTTGAATTTCTCCAGTCCCATCTGCCCTACAGCTGTTTTCAGCAACTGATTTTTTGGAATTCGGTTGTCATATTGGCAGGTTTGCTGGCAACAAACTATTTAGCTAGATTTTAGCCTATAATGCGATCTTCTCGTAATTAACAATCAGTGTTGACCAGTGTACTGACGAGAAGGCAAGCTTTTCTAGTGATGCCAGGCAAAATTGAGCATTATCAGCTCATTGTTATGCATGTATCCAAATTAATGACAATAGAACACTCTACTTTGCTGTTATTCTTGGCTCCGCCTCGTCCCACTGCGTCGTCCATTGTTTCCAAGGTAATGTACAGAACGTCGGGTGTATATCCCTTACATAATCCCCGGGTTCTCATGCCTTATTTCTTAAATATATACTCTTAAAAATAAAGGTGCATGTTGGAACCAAATAAGGGTCTTAAGAGTGATGCATAGACGCACGGCAAGCAGTACATGAGCGCCAAGTCTAGGTCCAAGAGGCTTCTAAACAGCATCTACCCCCAAGCCATTAGACTCCTGAACATCTAGTAAAATGGCTACCCAGACAATTGCGTTGCCCCCCCCTCCCCTCTCCACATCACCTCCACTCTCTGTTGTCATCTATGCATAGTCACTTTAATAACTCTACCTACATTTACATACCACCTCAACTAACCGGTGCCCCACACATTGACTCTGTACCAGCACCCTCCTGTATATATTGTTAGTATTTACTGCTGCTCTTTAATGACTTGTTACTTTTATCTCTTATTCTTATCCGCACTGTTGGTTAGGCAATTGTTGTCTTGAAATACATCCTTAGAGTTGTTGGTTAGTTGTTGGTTAGCTAGCTAGATACTTTTTGTCATATTAGCATTGACATGAAATCAGTCAAAACACCTCAAAACAAGACATGGTATCAAGAACAACATACAACTAGCTGAAACGAGCCTATGATTCTCCACATGGCAGCTTCTTGTCATTGTTGCTAGCTATCTGACCATTCAGAATCATAACAATGCACAGCTTCTGGCCGCATCGATGCATGCACATCATTTCCGTGGAATTGTCAGCCAACTCATCTATAGGGGAACCATTGTAGGGTCTCTGAAGAACCATAAATGGGATGGTTCTTTGAAGAACCATGCAAAAATCCCAAACCAGAAATGTTTAGTCCTCCAGGATCGAAATTGAATAGCCCTGTATGGTTTTAAGCCATATTTGCATATTTCCCAGGGTGCCTTTCGAGTGAATTTTAGAGTTACCAGTACCACTCATGACTGTGTTTACTAGTGACAGAGACATGGAATCCAGACAGATTGTGGATATCCAACATTTGGAATTGAATCAATCGATGTATCAATTAATCGCATGCTACTCAAATATAAAAAACATAAATTTTTCTAAAATATTCCAATCTGTTTCTTGGATTTAATGCACCCATTACTGAAATTGTTGTTCCAGTTGAGATGTTTAAGGTAGTATCATATCTTAATATTCCCAACCCTGGCAGTCATTCTGAATGCAGGTTGCAGATGAATAAAAATGCAAAAACTGAGATATTGAAAGAAACAGCTTGAAAAATGCTGGGAAATATAATAAGGATTGGAGTGGTTTTGGTTCATCTCTGGTTGTTAAAAGCAACACTGGGGTTATTTTACACCACTGAGTGTTCATTTAACTATTTACAGTGTTAATTTAACTCCTGAATCAACAACAGAAACATTACACAGAAAAATCAACACTAGTTAACACTGGCCAATTTTCTGTGCGGAAACATTGGCAGGCTTTCATACATTTCAAGAATCAAGAACCTTCCATACATTTCAAGAATTCTGAAGAACTGTACATGCCACGTCAAAAAACCCACACTTATCTCAAAGGGTCTTTATTGGGCAAGAGTTCTCCAAAGGAAGAACCATTTAAGAAACTTCATTTTTTCAGTGTACCAGAGTACTGCTAACTTATGTGTGATGTGCTATTCAAGTATACAGCTCTAATTATCGAGCCATTTGTGGTCTTATTTCTTGCTTGATGATGTTACTGCAAACCTATGCTTTTGAAACATTTATCCACAATATTTCAGTTAATAAAGTATTGATTTTGCCGTGAATCAAATTAGGAGGTATGTAGAGCTGATTTTCTCTATTTTACACTTTTTCACACCCTTCAAACACCCACACAGACACAAAGAGACATCATTTGAGACAGTGTTTCTTTAATTATGTGATCCATGTTTAAAAAGTAAGAATGGTATCTTCTGTTCCACGCCTTCCTCTGAGGGATCAGGTAAAGGCTTGTCTCATGTCTTCCCAAATCACTCTTCCTATGGCCATCCCAACATCACAATTTTCCAACCCCTGTTCTTTTTTGTGATTCCACTGATCTGAGCTTGAAATGCGAAGACGGCAAAGCACTAAGCCTTCAAACGTGTGATTTTTTTCCAAAAGATCTTTCGAAGCAATCTCAGACTGGCTGACCCCTGACAGCTGCAGATCTCTTTATTTCTCTCTCTGCCAGCACTTCATTTGGTAGAAAAGCTCTCAGATTCACACCTCCGTCAGACAGCGCAAGTGTTTATTATGTGCATACACACAGAATACCCCATAGTGCACACCACAAAGAGATGCAGCATGCAATCTTTATATCATATCTATCCTGTGCTGTTTCACGATTGAACTGTACTACCTACAATCTCCTTGGATGGTCTCTTTTCTGTTATGCTGTCCTGTCCTCTTCCATTGAATCCACCAATATTTCCATATAAATGTGTCAAAGTCTCATACTTAGTATTCTGTTCAGTTACCTAAGTAGACCTCTGATGCCTGCAAGCCCAGAAGGGGCTGGGAAATCTGGCCTTTCACTTTTTGGTGAACCATTAACTAGAATATATGTTAGCATTGTTTTGCATTTTACACTCACATTTCTCATATCAACTCCTGGGAAATAAAGTAATACAACTCTGAATTTCCTCATGGTGTCTTTTATTGAAAATTACATTGTTCATTTGTCATATCTGAAACAAATTTCATTGTGGAACTGTCATCACTCAATGGTCACTACCAACTAATTTGAATCCTTTTTCTTAACTTTGACTCACAAGAATGCATACAGGGAAGTATGTGAATGAGGTTGCACCTTGAAAGAAGGGTACTCAATGTAGTTTGATTGTAGGTCTATTTAAATGTACATGAAAGTACATGATCACACTTACATTCAGTAAATACTATGAAAAACACGAACACATGCACACTAACACACATCTTGTGAACAATCAGATGCATGCTTATTTGCAGTTTGCCTTGATTTTATTTGAATGTCACTTTCCCCTCGCTCATTCTAGTAATGTATGTGCTGTTAGTCCCTCCTGCTCTTGAAATGAGACTGCAGGCTCTATCATTAGATCGAATGGCAAGTCTTTATACAAAGTGTTTTGCATAATTACATACCAAAGCCAGAATAGCCACCCTCAAATTTTATGGGTCACAAAGCATCAACAATTGCCACATTATTGTCCACCAAAGTCCAGCCCCACCAATGACAAGGAATGAAAAAAATCTCGTCTGTTTGGGAGATTTAATTTTCATTCCAAAAAAAAGCTAAGAAGATTATTTCCAAACTGACAACTTGTTTACATATAGTTGTAAAGTTCAGAGGACTGGACGAGACTTCAGGGGACACGATTAGAGGCTGCACACTCAGTCCTGCACATAATAAAGGAAGCATATAAAAGGCAAGATTTAAGTCCTATTTTTCAGACCAGGGTCCAGTCTCTACCTTTGTGTCCAGGTAATTAAGATATTCTAGAATGGATAGACATCTTTTTTGATAACTGAATCATATTATGTTATTAATGCATGTGATGATACATATGACATTTATGGTACATAAAATGTCCAAAAGCTCCTATATATTGAATTGTAAGCACTTAATATGAAGAATCTGGCATTATTATTCTAAAAACAAATTTTGTCAATAATGCATGGTAATTTACATATATTTTGGGGAAATTAATTTGCTCATCCATGTGTTCTAATTTCAATATAAAATTGAAATCAATATAAAATATAATTTACTCAGTTTGAAAAGTTTATGCACATTAAGTAAGCCTAAGTAGTTTTGATCATTTCAACTGCAACTTGTGTATCGCCATATATTTAATATTGTTAATATTTCAAATATTCAAAAGTGCATCAATGTTATTGAGATGTCGGTGACCATTTCCTGTAATCGATTTTGACAGCTTCAAATTGGTTTATGTTTTGTCAAGGAAAGTTTTGGCACACAGGGTAGAACATAGGATTTGAAATGAAAACAATGTTCATCACATTTCCCTCTCAATAAATGGAGCTAAGGCTAGGAAATAAAGTTGCAGTGAGGTTTATTTGCTAGATTTGATGCCTGTATATTTAAACTAGCTTCTATAGTTTCCAGTCTCATCCAAAAAAGTCCTTCATAAAATCATGTGAAAAAACCTATACTGTTTTCTGATTTTATCTGCTGTTTTCCTTGTATTCCTGTTGAGAATACAAATCAATTTCCATGTCACAATGTTAAGACAATGGGACATAAATACATAAATAAATATAGTCCAATGTATTTTATTCTTCTTCTTATTATTTCAATAAGAATGATCCAATCGTAAAATATTAAGATGATAAGAATGACAAAATTACAAAAGTGCGATGGATAGTTTTTTTTTTTTGTGTGATATATTTTCAGTCTGGGACTGGATGTTCTTCAAACTAGGCCTACATGAACCCTGAAAGATTAAGCAAATATTTGTATAGCAATAAGAAGATACGAGCTGCTTTGAATCAACGATGCTGTTGCCCAATATGCATGGGACTCGGAGGTATACAGTGAGATGCGTGCGTGTGTGTTGCACCGCTGGGGAAATGGCGTTTTATTTACTTACTTGGGTTAGATTTTTTTATTTCAAATACTTACAGGCTATGGCTCTGTAAACAAAAGTGCCACCTTGAACCTGGATAGAATGAAATGTAAAAACGACGTAGGCCTATTAGCATAATATGAGCTAATAGCATAAATTAATAGTATTTCAATTTAATCACCAAATAATACATAATATTATAAGCTAATGTTGGACCACCACACTGGAAAACATACAGGACCAGTCAAAAGTCTGGACACACCTACTCATTCAAGGGTTTTTCTTTATTTTTTACTATTGTCTACATTGTGGAATAATAGTGAAGACATCAAAACTATGAAATAACACATATGGAATCGTGTAGTAACCAAAACGTGTTATTTTAGATTCTTCAAAGTACCACCTTTTGCCTTGTTGACAGTTTTGCACACTCTTGGCATTCTCTCAACCAGTTTCATGAGGTAGTCACCTGAAATGCATTTCAATTAACAGGTGTGCCTTGTAATGTCTTTCCTTCTTAATGCGTTTGAGCCAATCGGTTGTGTTGTGACAAGGTAGGGGTGGTATACAGAAGATAGCCCTATTTGGTAAAAGGCCAAGTCCATATTATGGCAAGAAAAGCTCAAATAAGCAAAGAGAAACGACAGTCCATCATTACTTTAAGACATGATGGTCAGTCAATCTAGAAAATGTCACGAACTTTGAAAGTTTCTTCAAGTGCAGTCACAAAAACCATCAAGCCCTATGATGAAACTGGCTCTCATGAGGACCGCCACAGGAAAGGAAGACCCATAGTTACCTCTGCTGCAGAGGATAAGTTCATTAGAGTTACCAGCCTCAGAAATTGCAGCCCAAATAAATGCTTCACAGAGTTCAAGTAACAGACACATCTCAACATTAACTGTTCAGATGAGACTGCGTGAATCAGGTCTTCATGGTCAAATTGCTGCAAAGAAACCACTACTAAAGTACACCAATAATAAGAAGAGACTTGCTTGGACCAAGAAACATGAGAAATGGACATTAGACTGGTGGAAATTTGTCCTTTGGTCTGATGAGTCCAAAAATATATATTTTTGGTTCCAACTGCTGTGACTTTGTGAGACGCAGAGTACGTGAACGGATGATCTTCGCATGTGTGGTTGCCACCGTGAAGCATGGGGGAGGAGGTGTGATGGTGTGGCGGTGCTTTGCTGGTGACACTGTCTGTGATTTATTTATTCAAGGCACACTTAACCAGCATGGCTACCACAGCATTCTGCAGTGATACGCCATCCCATCTGGTTTGCGCTTAGTGGGACTATCATTTGTTTTTCAACAGGACAATGACCAAACACACCTCCAGGCTGTGTAAGGGCTAGTTTACCAAGAAGGAGAGTGATGGAGTGCTGCATCAGATGACCTGGCCTCCACAATCACCCGACCTCAACCCAATTGAGATGGTTTGGGATGAGTTGGACCGCAGAGTGAAGGAAAAGCATCCAACCAGTGCTCAGCATATGTGGGAACTCCTTTAAGACTGTTGGAAAAGCATTCCAGGTGAAGCTGTTTAAGAGAATGCCAAGAGTGTGCAAAGCTGTCATCAAGGCAAAGGGTGGCTACTTTGAAGAATCTAAAATCTCAAATATATTTTGATTTTTTTAACACTTTTTTGGTTACTACATGATCCCATATGTGTTATTTCATAGTTTTGATGTCTTCACTATTATTCTACAATGTAGAAAATAGTACAAATAAAGAAACACCTTTGAATGAGTAGGTGTGTCCAAACTTTTGACAGGCATTGTACTTATAAAGAATATCTGAAATGCATAAACATACCATTATTAGCCTACTTGTTAGTAGTAGGGTAGTATTATAAGACATTATTCAAAATTATGTATTTGACTCTAATGCACCATAGTCTCAAATATGTTGCCATCGATATGAATAGCTTTCAAGAGTCCTCATGATTTCTCTCAGGAGGAATGAGGAGAGAGCATTTTTTAAGTACAGTTTATTATGTCAACAACATAGTGGTTAAGTACAGTTTATTATGTCAACAACATAGTGCTATTAACCACTATTGTTTGATTTTGGTTAAGTTATATTTGATGGTTATATGTCATATTAACCTTTAGTTAGATAGTTAATTAGTCTAAATATCAACGCATGAATTTGACCATCTAGAAACAAAGAATTGGATTGGGATATGAAGTCCTCACGTGCGTGCATGGTGGTGGTTGGTTTGCAAAATAGCGCCATCTCGCTTTTGAAGGGAGAAATTCACAATAGTTTTGTGCTCAGTCCTTCATAGAAAACGACCACGTATGATTTCCATATATTCTTTCCAAGGTTGAACAATAACCTACCCCAGTGATATAGAGATTGTATTTATGCCTATTACACATTTGATGATATCCGATAAGGTTACATTCATTGTTTGGGTGAAATATGTGTGTATTTGAAAGGATCGTCGCTTATATCAAGGACCATTGTGTTCTCTTCATCTGCATAAGTTTACCAATTTGATATGTCATATCCTAAAGCTGTAGCCTAATTCAGATCTTTTCCCACTTTTTCTTTGCTGTATTCCCCTGGTTATTAAATTGCCAATGTTCAATGTACCGTATACCTTCTTTATTACGTTCAGTGGACATACTACAACATCTATGAATTAGTAGTTTACAAGCAGTTGATTCTCACTTCATATGTGTCAGTGTGTAACTTTTCCTTCAGCACTTGATAATATTGGGCGATGGCGTGTGAAGGAGTAGCCTACCAAAATCAACAACATCCCCACCTCAACATGTACCGCGGGGGGTAGGGGGGCGTAAGCGCGAGCAACTATGTAAAGTTGTTATATCCATGCTCAACATGTTGCTCGAGGGGCCTGCAACTGATTTCAGGATAAGAAATGAGCTTCCGTGGAATTGACAGTTGCTTCCTTCGCTATCAAAGCGAATGCTATCGGTATCCGCTTACTCTTTCAAAGTAGGCCATCAAACTGTAGACTACAACTCTCTGATGTGCAGGTACACTGGTGGTGTTAGGTGTTGCTGTCGACATGGATCTGCCCTCACGGAGCTGCCTCTGTTATCACAAAAGGGGATACAACTCCTTAAGGGAATAGTATCGTTTTTTTTTTTTAAACCAATACAGCTTGAGTACTACCATCACCACCACCAATAATAACGGCTACCCCAATATTATTATTATTATTATAACTATTATAATAATTATTACTATGCAAAGTAGTAGTAGACGTAGCAGTAGGCTAGTAGGCCTATGCCTAGTTGGAGTAAGATACAGTCAGGATGCTCACACTTCTCTAGGTTTTGCTTGCATTCAACCAATTAGGTTTTGTTAAAAGTTGTGAAACTGGCCTCCAAATACAAATGTCTATTAATTTTCTACAGACAAAAACGATAGGACTGCATTTATTTGTGATATCCTTTTTTCTTGAAGAGATACGGGCATTAAGTTGATTATAGCATTTTTATGGTCTACTTTCAAATTCAAACACATTGTCTTTTAATTTTTGATAGGCTAATAAAATAATTGAATTGAAAACATAGGGGATATAATGTGTATAAACCATCAAGCACATGCACCATGATAGTTTCAAAAAGAATGACTGTATCAATTAACTTGTTTTGCTACAATCAGTGAAAATTATAAACTATCTAAGTCATGACAGGCCTTTCTTAAAAAAAAAAAACAGGTATAGCATACCTTACATAATGTTGTAACTACTATTATTTGTACCATTCCTGCCTGGTTAGTGCGCAGTGGATATGAAGGAGCATTGCCAAGTGAGCGTTTGAAGTCTCATGGTCCGCGCAAGGTGTTCCTCTCCCTCTCGGGTTGTGGTGCATATCTCAAGGAGGGGCCTAAATCAGCTTTGAGAGTGATATGGAAAACAACAGTTCGATCAGCAGAAATTAGGGACAAGGCTGTTTGTATAGGTGACGTTGACGTATACACGACGTTGAACTGGTTTCTCAAAATTATGTCGCAATTAAATGTAGCCTATTGATTTTCAAGCTGTGTATCTTAACTTCCCAATCAGTCAGTTCAACATCTAGTTTTGATTAACATTTGGTTGAGTTCTCAACTAAAGTGAATTCAACGTGAATTCAACCAATAATCTCACCCTGTCATTGGATTTAGGTGAAAAGTTGGGAGAAAAAACAACGAAATTTCCTTACAGTGATAAGTTTTTACAAATCCAATCAGTTTTCTACGATGATTCAACGTCATCACATTGTTTTTTTATTGTTGAAATGACGTGAAAACAACGTTGATTCGACCAGTTTGTGCACAATGGATTGCATGCATTAGCAATATACCTTAATCTGTGCCTAGGCCTTTCCCCCCAACTCCAACACGGACCCAGACACAGTTCAAGGTCACTTGCAATTTCTAGCCATTACGTCAAAGCAACAGTAGCCTACTCAGCACGCCTTTTTGAAAGAGCGTAAACAGCAAATTAGCCCACCTTACTTCAAGGCCTATCATAATAGAAAGAAAGGGTGGGCGTAGATATAGGGACGTGATGTCCAAAGCATAATAAAATTGTAATAGCCTACTCATTGAGCAAGCAAGAAGTATTAACGTTATTGCTGAGATGTCGATGTAATATCATTTTTGCTCGGAGTAAATTAGGCCCATACTTCATACAATTATTATACTTTTGGAAAGGTAGCCTAAATGCTACTCCATAAAAACATTAGAAGGAGGTGCGTTGTCCGTGTTCTTGAAATAACAAAATTCTGCCTTACTTGTCCAGTTGTTCTTCTCCGGTTTCCCACATCCACTCTTGTTCCTACATGTTTATGTTAGTCCTCTATTACAGTTACTTTTATGTATGTCCTATAGTATTTTTATAACGGCAAATAATTGTACTGTCTTCATTGTTCCACGTGCACGGGATCACAGAGCTCCTCTACAATAGATAGCTGTCGATGGAGATTTATTGGACTTTAAATGAAAATGTTCATTCGTTTCAAGAGGATAGCAAAGTTGCCCACCGTGACTTGCATTGGCAAGAGCTTGTGCCTTGTCAGCACAAAGCGCCTCAAAGAACATCTTTAAAACACTCAGATATAGGCTACATACACACAAAACACACTCTCACACTCCTACCTCAACTGCAGTTGTCTTTCTTTTCCCTCCTTTCTATAATCACAAAGCCTTGTGCCCCTTTGTAAGTCTGTGCAGTTTTTTTCGAGATGAACTTTGCCATTTTGGTGTCGACTGGCCCCTCTCTTTTGCATTTTCTCTAACAACTCGCTTTTAGTGCGGGTAAGAGGATTTCGTACAGAAGTGAATGTATAAATAGTTCAGAGAAGCACGTTTACATTATTAATAACGGGACTGATGCAACATACCCAGCAACTATGTCATGTATAATGATATTGCTGTAGACTATCAACATCGTTGAAGGACAAAATACATCGTCATTCAGCTATTAAGTGTGAGATAGGCCTGTGCCACTACACAGCTTACCTTGGCGGTCAAAACTATTTGGAGAACATGCCAGTGATAGTCAATGTGTAAGGTGCTACAGAACTCGACCTTTATGTGTAAAACAATAATTTTAATAATATGAAGAAATGAACCCATTCGTTAACGTGTTGGTTGTTGTTATAAGCTATATTATAAATCAAGTCGGGAATATTTATAAGATCAATAAACGCACTAGATGTCCAATGTTATTAAATGTTGTTCATTGCAATTAAGGTGATGGTATAAAGAGAAGGCTCTCAGCAGCCTCGCCGGTCTCTCCCTTTGTGTTACATTTGGCTCGAGGTCTTCGGAGGTCCTGGAAGTGACAGTTCTGTGAATAGCGGGTAGATGGCACAATTTTCTAACATTTAGAGAGAGAACGCATGAAGCCGGTAGCACCAAGTCTATTTAAGAGCACTTTATTAAAAATAACAAAGATAGCTGACAGGCATTCGTAATACACACTTTTCAATGTAAGATTTTAAAAATAATAATATAGGAATGTTTACGGTACAACTAAGCGCATGTTAAAAGTTGAGTGGTTTTTGACAAATGAGTAGGCCTATTTAGAAAAAGCATATGGCATCGGCGTAATTGCAATAGGTTTAGGCCTTAAAATAATAATAGGCCTTATAATAGTAGTAATAGTAATAACAAGAATAGATAATAGCCTAACAATAATTTATTTCCATGTATAAATGTAATAAGGTTTCTCGCAGGTTATTTGACATTAGTTCTATTTGGCCTACTATCAACAGGATAGTGACAGGAAGGCTCACCTAGGTTTGAATGGGAGACGATTTAAGATTTATTTGGGCCGCACAGGCTCTGAGGGACTGGAGATCAGTCCTCGGCTAGAATTTTGGATGGCCAATAGCCCCTCATATGGCCAGAGGAGCAGCCTAGTGAATGACACCGCACTTACAGAAATGAAACAACCATTTTATATCTATAGCCTAAATGGACCGATTTTTCTTTGTTTCTTTGTCATCAAAGCCTGTATCTGAGCCTGATTCAGAATCAAGTCAGTGGCAGATATAGTCTACGTTCTCTCTGGGGGTCGCAATAGTGGGTTTCCAGTTCTGCCGGCCGTCACTTTATGTGTAGGCTACTTTATCAAATGACTTCCAATCCAAATAAACGTAAAAAGAAACAGCAGACTAAAAGAGTGGGACGGGTATGATTACGAAATCATAAACTTAGCCTACTATGGTCACGACATCTTTCACATTTTGTCCAAGATCGTTTGGAACCGGACGATTGCGTTGTAGATTAGACCTACGTTTTCCGAGCTACACCTTGATAATGCTTTGATAGTGATACTAATAGTAGGAAACACAGTTAAGGCTATAAATTATGCTGTAATTTGACCTTAAACGCGGTCATCATTGGGTACTTTGCCTTGACGTAATGTTCCCACGTTTTTCATCACTCACTGAAATTGCAAATGTATACATTGCAGGCCTACATCTCAACGCGCAGAGCACGCACACATGCACATAAGGTAATACATACATACGACATACACACAGCCTACATGAATACATAGCCTACATACATGCACATGCCTCTGCTGGCCTAAATGTCCTTGCACACGTAGCCTGTAACATTTAAAAACATCAAAAACACATGCTGACTGAACGAGCTTGCGTGAGACATTTTTCTATGCCTATATGGAGAAAATAAGCACATTTACTGTAGGAATATCCCAATCAATGCTCTGGTGATTTCAAATCAGTGTTGGTTGTTCGTTTTGCAGATCTCATGCAGTATTTGCAGTGCTCATGTAGGGCACAGGCATATCCAAGTTATTTTTTTTCACAAGGAAATAAAACCCACTAGGCAAAAACGTGTTGAATCAAAGTTGTTTCCACGTCATTTCAACCCCCAAATATCAGATTTTTTAAAAGTAATCGAAATAAGGGTATTTCGGGGGTTTTTCTCCCAACTTTTAAACTAAATCCAATGACATGGTGAAATGTTTAGTTGATTTCACATTGAATTCACGTTAGTTGACAACTCGAACAATTGTAAATCAAAATAAGACGTCGAACGTTGAGACGTCTGTGCCCAGTGGGAAGTGACATGAGGGAGACGTCATTAGCTCGTTGTCCAACGCTAATAAAAGAACAGAAGTGCAAAATATAGAGTTCAACCTCAACACATGCTCTGTCAACTAAAATCATTGAGTGAAGTCATGAATGACTTCAAACGTATTCATATCGGCACAAAGTAAATAAAGATCGAAAGAAAATAGGAAAACTAATATTGTCCTTTTAATGACATTGCTGAATTGTAATGGCTTTAGTTGCTCTACTACTACATGAGTTTTAGTGACATGCAAAGTTTCAGGATATACACTGAGTGTACAAAAGTTAGTTATGTCAAGTTGGATGGATGTCCTTTGAGTGGTGGGCCATTCTTGATACACACGGAAACTCTTGAGCGTGAAAAACCCAGCAGCGTTTGCAGTTCTTGTCACACTCAAACCAGTGCGCCTGGCACCTACTATCATACCCCATTCAAAGACACTTAATTATTTTGTGTTGCCCATTCCCCCTCTGAATGGCACACATGCACAATCATTGTCTCAATTGTCTCTGAGCTTGAACATCTTTCTTTAACCAGTTATCTCCCCTTCATCTACACTGATTAAAGTGTATTTAACAGGTGACATCAATGAGGGATCATAGCTTTCACCTGGATTCACCTGGTCAATAGAAAGTGCAGGTGTTCCTAATGTTTAATACACTCCGTGTACCTGTAGGTATAGGCCTACTGCATCTTGGCCTGTGGTCCCAGATCTTAGAAGGTCGTAAAGACAAATTGAAAAGTGTAATGTCTGCATCAAGAACATTTGAAACATTTCGTGTACGGCCAATCATAAATAAACCTATCATTTTAGTCACAATTTAGTTACACCATCACCGCAAAGGCAAACGGAATGAATTACAGCATAATTATATTTAGTTCACTTTCACCATTAATTAAACAGGAGCATGGTGGGATGTCTTTGAAATCCGAGAAATAGGAGGAAGCCAGCTGAAGTGAGATTTACTTACACATATTCTGACACGGACAAAGTGTTGCACAGTCTGGTGTAGGCTACACTTTAATATCCTAGCCCCATGGGCTGCATACTGCTTATACTAGTAACCTGTAGTAGTCCAGTTGTAGTTGTAATAGTAGGCTTAGTAGTAGTAGTAGTATAGTAGTAGGCCTAGTAATAGTAGGCCTAGAGGTAATAATAATAATAATCTCTAATGTAGTTGAAAAATATTAAATATAATTATAGGCCACGTTTTTTTGGATAACAAGAAAAATTAAATGCCCGGTAATAGCGCACTGCTAAATGTATTAAATATATTTTAGTAGGCTATTTTCATTACATAAAAGTGCTATTGGGATGACGATGGGCATGATCAAAGTAATGAAATAGGCCAATCGTAATTCACGATTTTGCAATATACTCAGTGTTTGCTTACTAATCACAGTAGAAATAGTTGGATACCTCTGATAATAGTTTTATTGAGGCTCTGGGTCTCGATGAAGGAGGTCTATTTCTTAAGCAATGTGGTTTCTATTATGGAACACTGATTTGCTCCGGGGAGCCGTAGCATGCGTTGGATTGCAAGACGCCATATTGACTCAACTAATAGGACACCGAGTTAAAGGCGAGCTTTAAGGCTGGGGGATCGCACGCTTGATCTCCCTTTACAGAAAACACACATTTCAACTAATACTCAACTAGAGGGCTAGGGTTGGTATTTAGTTGAGTAAAATCAAACGACTGATAGTCTCTCTTGTTTGCTTCTTACATTGATATTTTTGTAATTTAGCAGACGCTTGTTTGCTGCTGCCGGTGAAAATGTAGGGCAGTTATAGCCAAGGCTCCTCAGACATATTTTCAAAGTCCACTGTGGCATTTTATTTACGAATTCAAGTCAGACATGCCTGTACCTGCAGTGTTGCCATACGTCGAGATGTTATACGTTCACAAAAGGAATGCGATATCACATGCTAAAGTACCAAAGTAAACGTTGTTCAAATGTCATTGTACAAATATATAGTAGCCTACATACCAACAGTCCTCTCCTTTGCATTGATACACATAGGACAACTTCACTTCAATTTGTGACGCCAATAATTGCATATACCCAATAGTCTCTCTCTCACGCTCTCACGCTCTCTCTGTCTCCCTCTCTCTCTCTCTCTCTCGCTCTCTCTCTCCCCCTCTCTCACACACACATGTATACACACACATACATGCACACACATTATTTTGACTGTTTAGTAATAAAAACATGAAAAAACGTTTTGTTTTCCAATTCATAAATTATAATTTAATACCAAGAACAAATTTACAGCAGAATGCTTGTTTACAATAAGCTAACACAAACAAACAAGAATTGTGTTCAACTATAAACTTCCACACACACTCACATATATCACTTGCAATTAATAATCATAATCATCATAAAAAAAGTATCTATACGTTATCAATACCCTGCAGTCATATATTTTTATATATTTATATAAAAACGTGGGTCAGTTTAAACTGTTCATAATTACAATCATGTATCATTCTCTGGTCCATATGTGGCATGGGAACAGCCAAAGAGCACTGTTCAATCAACTACATAATATGATCCCTTTTTGTCCAACCACAACATGGTGTCTTGTGTGTTGAAGAAAAGCCCCAAAAACAAGGACAAAATTGCTAGCTTACACACACACACACACACACACACACACACACACACACACACACACACACACACACACACACACACACACACACACACACACACACACACACACACACACACACACACACACACACGCATCTGTCACAGACCAAAGGAGCAGAACACTAAGTCAAAATAGCTACTCCTTTCCAAACCAGCTCACCCTGTTTAGTCTTAGCCTATTATTGAACGTTTTGTTTCTTTTTTAAATACAAGGGCTAGTGTACTGAATGCACAGATTATATCTATACAGTCAAAAACATTTACATTTATATATATCAAAGATAAAATAGGTTAGCGACCTGTGGCCATGCATTCACAGTCTAAATACATGAAAAAGAAAACATTTTTGTCGTAATATGTATATACATTACAAACATAACTTTCAGTGCTACTAGCTAAGTCTGTCACTCAATTGAAGACGTTGTATTACCGAAAAAATGGCAACCACAGTTTTTCTTAATCACATATACTTTGTATAAAGGAAAACTCTTGAAATGAATTGACCTATATTTACAACAATACTGCCTCTAATTAATGTTTTTCAAGTGAAATACATGAGCATAAGACTGAAGTTTCAACTCTAATAGTGTTCCCAAAGTTGTGTAGTTAAACAACGTTTTGATAAGAAATTACTTTTCAGGCACTTAATGCTTGAAGTGTAGAGAGGGTGACATTTCAGGGACATCGTAATAATACTGCTATTAAACACTATTCCAGCTGTAGGTCTACATAAAAGGTATATGACCCTTGACCTTTCCAATTTCAAAATAAGGTATTGTATGACTAGATGTTTTGATTGATGTTGAGGCCTATACATTGCAAGACACAATGTTCAATGCATTGGTAGTTAATACCATATCTAAATGAACATAACAATTAAAATAGCTGTGCATCTACATTTACAAGCCACACTCACCCTTCAGTAGCCCATATCTCAAGGCTTTAATAATTTTGTTGAACTGTCTGCAAATGAATGCCAAACATTTGGAACTGGGTGCATGAGGGGACACACGAAGTTGAATACAGCCAGAAAGGGGTTCATTAAACATAGGTTGCCAGTATGCAGGCTATTTCATTCACTGTTCAGTAATAGTTGTTTTACTGTCGACAGTGCCTTGTAGAATCCTTGTTCTATATGAAGAGCTGATGTGGTTCGACTGGCTCAACTTAGCAAAGGCAAAACAGGGCAACCCTGGAACATCACTTAGCCTAGGCTATATTCTCAATTGGAAAGATAAATGATTTAGCTGGATCAGAAAGTTGAACTTGAACACCAAAAGAAACTCCCTTGCCCAGTTTAGTGGGGGTCATCCTAAGAGTAAGTGCGTTTGCAGCATTAAGCATGTAGTTATAAGCCTTTTCCTATATTGCTGTGGATTTAGTTTTAATTCTTGAAGAACATTTTACATTACTTAACTGTTTCAAAAGAAGTCATGGTTTTAGAAAAGAACACCACCTGTACTACAGAATCACATAGGCCGGTTTGGAACCAGAAAGGAGGAACAAAATAAAAGTACAAAAAATAGCTAGATACATGGACACAGGACAAGTAGGCTAATTTGGAAAAAGAAAACTTACTTTTTCTTTTCTCCTAAGTTTTTCCAAATACTCATTTTAAATGCACTTTATAGTTTCATTTTCGATTTGAGGATTACCAAAATCATTTTCCTTATTTTTGTTTTTGTTTTATTTATTTTTCTTAAAAAATGGATAAGAAGCAACTTATTCCGAATGACACGGGGAGCTTTTATCTGCATTTTGAAAGTTCGATGAATGTCTCAATTTTTTAAATTCACAGTCATTTATGACAATGTCTTTCTTTGTGAAAGCAAGCTCTTGTAACAGCCGTTTTCCTTCTACAAAAGAAGCACTAACCATTCTTAACCCCTTTGTTCATTCCTTCTGCTTACTGAATTGACATGTAAGGCCAGTTAAAACTGCTCCCCGAAAGCAACATATCCCTGATGAGGGTTTCAATTGGGGTTTTACCTACCAATCGGACGAAAAACAATTGCTCTATGACCGATGAAGACACTGTGCGCAGTGAAGGCAAGCGAAGTAACAACTTCCCAAATCGTGTCGGCTGGTTGGGATACTGGCTCCGAACATATTCCTCCAGGGCGCACTGGGACTTCTCTTGCAAACTTTCCACATGGGCCACATCTGAGAGGCCACAAGCGTCTGAAAAAAATAAATAAACATTAATCATGCTGGACCCAAAATTCAACACATATTTACGACAGAACACTACTAATGCATAATATCCCTCTCGTTGGCAATATATATATATATATAACGATGACAGGTGCGCTTAAAATACAAACAATGTTTAGTCATTTGGGCTGCTTGTAAATTTAAAGAAAACATACCCTGTTTGTGGTGTTAAATCAGAATGATTTTGACTGTGGCCGCTGAGGTGTGCTTGTAGGCCATAATATAACAACCTATATTGCATATTGATTAAACAATCAAAAAACAACCCAACTGTGATTATGTATAATCAAACATTTAGTGTTTGATATCACTCTGTCAAATCAAACATAGGCCAGTTATCGCTACTAATATCAACATAAATATTATATTCAGTTGGCCTACATTATTTTCTTGATAAACTGTCTAATAATAGTCACCATTTATGTCCTGTGCATAGGCTAATCATCAATAGGCTTTGTGATTATTAGTGGCACTGTAGTGCGGTGAATAAGAACAGGCAAATTCCTTTTTTGTTGCCTTATATTTGGAAACTGGCAGTTGTTTGTAATCAACTAGACAAGCATCGAACTCAATCACAAATGTTTACATTTTAATAGTAGTTTGGGTTAACACACACATAAACACACACATACACACTCGCGCACGAACGCACGCTGACAGGGTAAGAGAGTTGTGACATGGTGACCTCTGTAGACTACTGCGTTGTGATTTCGCTTGAAGTAGGGCTAGAAACCGAAACAACCACAAACAGCGATTGTATTAACCAAGTCACCGTAATAACCCCAAAAAATGGCGGATCAATGATATGTAGCTTAGCAGTGCAAACTCTTGTAGTCTACATAGCCTATTCATAGAATACATAATAGCCTACATGCAATTAAATAAAGATTCAAATAGACAAAATGAAGCATTCATTATCACAACGATATATTGTTTAAACCCCCAGGTATTTTTGTAGAATTTGCCTAAACCAATAGCTAAATGTTAGTAGTTACATGAAAATAATCAAATGTTGAAGGCTTATTGTAAAAACAACTTATACGTTAGATTAGTAATTGCTTATTTCTGCGTAAGTTTGTGTATTTTCACACTTGTTCTTTATCCCCCAATTTAATTATGTAATGTAATCATATAGGAGGGTAGTCTGGGTCATGACCCAGTTCTGGAAGGAGTCCATAAAATGTATTGGATCCCTAGATCTTCCTAAGAGAACAGAGGGAAATTGAAAGTATTTTCCCGAAATATGTGTAATGTCCGTCGCTAAATGTGGTAGAAAGGCAAAGTTGTTATTTTATTAATGAAATCTTCAATAAAATACGCTATTCCGTCAATAAAATACGCTATTCCCTACAATTTATGGCCCTCCCTGGCGAGAATAGGCTACGTTGTATGTCTATTCCCGACATAAACAATATATTTGATTGGTAAGCAAACTATTCTCAAAGTATAACTTCAACAAAAATACCGACAGTTTGTTTTTATAGCATGTCTCCACTGAAATATTCGTATGAGTGACTTTTATGATGTGGGTCAAAGTTATCTTTCAGAGTATATATTTGGGACAGCGCATTTAGGACACTGTATGAAGGGGCACAAAATGTTGCTGTATTGGGGGAAAGGGGAATTAATATGAATAAACTTGTTATTCAGTATTAATCTCTAAATTCATGAATGGGAGTGGACACAAATTGAATCAAGTGTGCCTATGCCTGACCAGGCAGTAAATGCAAATGGTGGGCCATTTTATGACTAATGCCCAACAGTGCAGTGATATAGGCCTACAGGCAGTTGATAGCCATAGGCCTATGTTTTTATCCTCTATGGGATTTTAGGACAGGCCAGGCGTTTGCAAAAATGTACACTGTTTATATATTCTATTGCATGCCTAGCCTAGTATTGTTTTCAAACAGGAAAAGACAAAGCACACGTGACCTAAACACATTCTCTAAACGCATAACTGGAAATTATATATTATATTGTTTTTTTGTTGTTGCAATTTTGAGCTTACCTGAAGTAAAGAGCACAATTGCCTTCAAGCAGCTGTATTCAGCAGAGTCAACGTGCAAAACTTTCAGCTTTTCCACTTGTTCTTGGAAGATCCTAATGTGGTCCATAAAGGCAACCACTCTGTCCGCAGACATGGGGGAGGCGTGTAGGCCAGCCGCCGCCAGAAGTGGAGCCACATGGAGAGGCATGGAGCACTGTGCGGCGTTGAGCACAAATAACTCACTCCAGGTCAACCGCAGAAGAGCCACCTGGTCAGTAATCTGAAGGTCTGGAAAGAAGGGGATATTCCTGGCCCACTCCACGGCGCTGAACAGCATCCTGGCCGCCAGTTCACATATGTTCTCGATGCCCATGATGTTGTTGGGTTGCATGCATTGACTGCCATACCGGGACGTTGGGTAGGGCTCCGCTCTTAGCAGTAGAGAGATATATCCGGATAAGTAGGAATGGCAGTGGAGTGGGTCCCCATTTGTCAAGGCGAACTGACCATGGTGTGGCTGTGTGGGTGGCATCCGTCCCCGTTGCACCGCTGCAGTAAAAAGAGAAACTGCAGATATTGATGCCTGAATTCTACACATCAAGAGACATTGTAATCCTCCTGACCAGGAGGCTATGTCACATGTTGTTACACTATAGCAGTTCGAGGAATACACATGCTATGTACCAGTTTAGACATTACTTTTGCTATTCAAATGCTAAGATGAAATCTATGGATCCAACATTATAAACTAAAACAATACATAGGCTACAACAAATAGGCTAGCCTACATACTTACAAACAATGACTGTTATTTACTGTAGAGATCGATACAAACATATTGCCCGGCAAAGTAATGGTTCTCTATGGAACATGTTAGAAGTAGGCTAGTTATAAATCTGGGTTTTACATTTTCATGTTGGTTTTCGGCTACAACAACATGAGCGCACTAGAAGCACAAAGGCAAGGCAGTCCCTGCATGTTGTAACCCTTAACCTACTTAGCAATCTATTCGGCTGGTTTTATATTGACTACTATTTTCGACTGATCATTGAATATAACAATTTTAATGATACACATATGCCATTTTCTATGTACAGCTCAGTTTTCTGGTCGAGATTAACACGACACGTAATGCGTGGGATCTAAACAAGCTGTCTCTTCACTCCACACTCGCCATAATAACGTTGTATGTGCGCTTGTATTCAAATACAGATGCATATCCATTTTGTCTCTTCCAAGAGGACGAATCAGTTCTAATAATCTACATCCAAACTCTTATGACTATTGTTTGTGAAGGACACATGATGAATATAGCGTTTAAGAAATATAACACTTCAATCGAACGCTAAAATGAAGGTTTGCTACGATCGGTCTTAAGCACTAAATTCTGACGGCCCCATAGCGTGCTTCGGCCGCGCAGCCTATGGAAGAAGAATCCGGGAGAGAATATGGGAGACGGCAACACATACAATTACATAATTCATTCAGCGCACGACATACAGCGCAAATAAATCAACAAGAAAATAAAAATCCCAATACCTTCCCGTCTCATGCCAACTTTCAGGCATTTTTTGAGGCGGCAGTACTGACACTGATTGCGATGGTGCTGGTCAATGGGACAATTCCTGTTGGCACGGCATGTGTAACTGAGGTTCCTTCGTACGCTCCGTTTGAAGAAGCTTTTGCACCCCTCGCAAGTAAACTGGCCATAGTGTTTACCACTAGATTTATCCCCGCAAACAACGCATTCTATGTGCTGTGGCTGCTGTTTCTCCGACTGCATCGTCTGGTTTGTCGGCGTAGACTGTACAGTGTTGTTCGGGGGTCCTTGGACGGTTGTCTGAGGGGTCGGAGGGGCGACCTGAGAGCCTGACAGATTCATCTGAGGGGTCGGAAGGGATAGTCCTCCTTGAGATTGCGAAGAAAGGGTACCTTGGGTCTCAGACACATCGTCCTGGGAGCCTCTCCACACTACCATTGCCATATCTATCAGTCAACGTAAGGAAACTTTTTGTCTGCCGTTTTTGGTCTCGCGGTGCTTGTTTTCTCAAAAGAATGCAGCACGCTGTAATCAAAATTAATAGTAAAAAAAATAAATGCCAAAAGCCTACTGTTGTCGATTGTTCGTTGAATCTTCGAAAATGTCAAATTATATTGCTGTTGTAGACGATGCGAAGCACACGTTTTAAAACTGATGTGATGGCGAGCTGAATCGCAGCCTTGCACTTAGAGGCCAAGTCCAGGGGCGCTTGCAGTCAGCCATCCAGGAGATCTTTCAAGGGGGAAAAAATAGCAAATGATTGCGATAATGAAATGAGGTAGCCTATTCAAGAAACGGAGCAGTACGTTGAACGTAGGTGACGTGACAGCAGCATAAAACACACAATTGATGTAGGCTACACACTAGCAGCAGAGCGCTATCAAGTTCCAGCTCAAGTCTTGATGAAAATCATCAACTGGTAAAACAAATATTGCTGCTTCTCCCTTTTCTTCTTGTGAGGTGGTGCGAGCAGCTGAAGCCAATGCTTTAGTCAAATATGAAGTCAACTCTCCGACAAGCAAGTGATAATAAAACAAAAAGATCACAACCTATAGAACCTCCTTCATGCACGGAAAAATAATAAGAAAAATAACAGAGAATCAAAGTGATCAAATATGTTAAAAAGGGTGAGGTTAGGAAGTGATTGCGAATAGTAGGAGCTTGGCTGGCAGAATGCTTTCTCTCTGATCAGCTCACTGAGCTCTCTATATAGTGAACTTTGACACGACTGCTGCAACTTAGCACATGTTACCATGGAGATGAGCTGCCATATAAGGAAAGTGACTGTGTTTGACTGGTCAGAGCTCATGGACCTCCCCCTGAACCCCATTGGCTAGTCGGTACTTGTGCTACTTGGTGCCTTGCCAAAGCAGGATAGGGGTCGAGAAGATGCTTGGTCCTAAAAGGAGACGAATTAGAGGAGAGGACCGTGCTTCTAATTCACTCACATTTTTTCATTAAATATACATGTAAATTCATGTTCAATGATTACATTCTCTGACCACATAATGTTTCTTATGTGACTGAGTATAGCTTAAGTCAGTGGGTCGTTGCTATCCGGGTTTCTTGGGATGTCCCTTGAAGTTTACATTTAAAATTGTTAGGTTAGGTAAGGGATATGGTTATGGTTATGGTTAAGGTTAAGGTTAAGGTTAAGGTTAGAGTAAGGCTTGAGGTTAAGTTTCGGGTTAGGGTTAAGGGTATGGACGTCTCAAGGATCCCGGAGAGCACTAACCTAATAAATGTTTCCTGATGTTTATTTTACCTTACATCTACAAGTCTGAGAGAGGTGAGGATGGTATTTTTACATCTGATATATGCTTTCATGAGATGGAGTAGCCTATAGTGCTCCTGCATTAAAGTCAAACTTCAGTCTACCATTAGGCTACATTAGAGATTGCAGAATGCAGTAGAAGTAGGCTATCATAAATTAATCTAGATTAAATTAAACATTATTATATGATATGGCTTTGTACAAAACAAATGATAACATTGCTTGTTGAAAATGTTCCTGTCATTACAACACATTTGCTGTATGAAAGGTGCTATACAAATAGGGCTATTATTATTGTTTCATTAGACTGATTAGGACATATTATCAGAAAACTTAGCCTATGTTCATTCACAATGCTGTATTACAATATAGGCTAATAGCTAATATATGCACTATCTTATTTCAGAACATGCCACATCACGGTTTCCTTCTATTAACTCACGCATTGGCCTATTATTAAATTATTTCTATTTTTTTTCTACTTCTGGTTGTGATGATTATGAATACCTGTAGGCTACACATTTGCAAGTGTATGATAAATAGCTTTTTATAGAGTTACAATAAATTAAACACAAGCACGAGGGATTGTAATCGTTAGTCTATAAAGTAGGCCTATTTTAGGTAGCCTTAGCGTCCAAGATGTAGCCCACAACACAATGATTTGCCATGGATATAGCCTATATGAGAGTTTGGACCTCTCTCAATTCATATCAGAAAACCCGAGATATGGTGAGCTATTGTTAGATTTTTTTTTGGTTCATGATTTCTAGGCTATAGCTGATAACATTCATGGAGTGTATTGAAGGTTGTTAAACAATATCTGTATATGTCTTAATCTATTATCATATGCTACATATGTCGCATAGGCCTGAGTGAATGGTGTTTCATTTGAAGACAAAGCATATCTATGAAGTATTTAGCCTAAATTGGCCCCTATATGCTCCTTGAAGTTTCTAGTCTGAGCATTGTTAGCTGGTACTTTCAAAATCACAATGGGGCTGTCAAAGTTGGGTCTTGTGAAAAATTTACAGAGCTAAATCAGAGCATATGCTGTCAATGGGGGGGATACAGAATAAGGGATCTATTACAGTATCTGGGTGCCCCCTAGCGTATGGATCCTTTCTGTCTCAAATCGAGATTCAATTCCGAGGAGCCTTCCGACATGGAAAATGCCTCGTTCTCTTGTCTTCCACGTTGACCAAAGTAACGTGCTCCCATTTCAAACTGAGTGTTTTAGAAAATGTCTTCTAAATGACTTGGACGTCGTCGAGGTATGCGTGTAGGTCTCTGTTTCGGCTTTTCATATCCTATATGCTCTGTAGGCACAGGGAATGTTTGTATAGGCTTTTAATCGTTGATTGATATAATACTTGGTCTTGAGCGTAACACTCATTCTAAAGTTAACGCTAGGGTCTAAATATTATCCCTGTCGGCAGTGTATCTTATTGTTGTATTGTGGAATCTACATGACCACTCCATTGGTGAGTATAAACATTTTGTCATGTTTGTTTCCTTAATGAAATGTTTGAATGTGAGCGCATGCTTGGCATTAGGTAGTTGTCTTGGTCGTAAATAAAACGACTATCAAAATGGATACATCAAAAAGCTGTTTAGTCTTAAAACACAACACTTTTTACATAAAAAAATCGCTAAAACCTAATGAGTCTTACCAAGGCTACAGGCAAACGATAAAGATACAAGGACGCATAACCAGATAATTATTGTCTAATCGAAACATTAATTGCAATACATATTGAGCAAAAACACATGGTAGGCTACATATAAACCCACCTATATGTTTCATAAAATAGATTGTGAGATTATTGTAGACAATAATGTATATAGGCTATTCTCACAAACGTACCAAATGCATACGTCGATTCGTCCGCAGCGTGAAGCATCTTCTCTCATCAGAATATCTACTAGTCTTCTCTTTTCGATATAATGTCGAGAATAGACAGGCAAGGTGTCCTTTCCAGACGGAATGAAATAGTTCAATTTATGTGCTCAACTTAAACCTTGTAATGTAAATTGACTTGTCTTCATAAGTAGTTGTTGATATGGCTGTCTTTAAAAAGGAGAAAAGTAAAACAGCAAGATGCTCCTGTGCGTCTTTTCTGTTCTACAGTATGGGTAAAAGCGCGCCTGTATGCCGCTGCTTTGTGTGGGCTGGATGAGAGGTATAGGGAGGGGGTGAAGTCAGAATATAGACAGACACCTGTTTGTATTGAAAGTAGTGATGCTTTTATACATTATCGCTTCATTTGTGTCAGAATATTGGATGTAAATCAGTTTCAACATATGACACCAATAGTCTAGCTGACAAGTGGATAACCCCAACTTGTAAAATATTCCTTCGTTGCTGAAAAATGTATATCAGTGTGTTGTAACAACTATATTATTATTATTATTATTATTACTGGTAACACTTGAAATTATTAGTAGACAAATAATTGCTGTTAATATTACTATTTGCATTGTTGTTGATGTGGTTGACAACCACAACTGTTGTTAGTGAACAAGGCACGGAGATGATTGCTTTCAGATAGGCGCATTTCAATTGAGAGATAGCTTCACTGATAGTAGGCTACGTTCTCATCCTCATATGTCTACAAACAAACGTCCACTAACACACTGAGAGAAAGACATTGAGAGGGGGGAGAGAGTGTGATTTGACCTGACCTCTGTACTGAGAGAGAGAGAGACTATAGGTTGAAGATATTCACCGTTTCTGGTCCTTTGTCAAGTTCAGGGGGTGAAGTATATATTTTCATATGGCCTTCCACACATTCGCATTTAAACCGTTAGCCTACTTTTGTAGATTAGCCACGATAGGCCTATAGACTTATGTGTGGACAACGAAAGCTGTAAAGAATAACAACTAATGACAGCAATAGGCCCATATGGGCAGTTTCGTCATTTGAAAAGTAACAGATTTGTCCTATACTTTTTCACATTCTCTGGATAAACTCATGTCTATGATGAATCAATGATAAAAGTAGCCTACAGTTACACAAAACATTTTCCTTTATTTTTGGTGGTGCACTTCTTGGCTAAAATGATCCTCTCAAGACAGAATCTAAAAGCATGGGCTATAGGGCACAGCAAGCCTCCATACACAATAGCGCACCCCCATCGGGACCTACATCGATTAGGACGAGACTCGAGGATGTCGCCACACTAAATATTTACTGATCACACACAATTTTCAGGATCTTTAACGATTTTCCATTTTCAGTCCCCTGAAAAGCTGTAAATCACTTTATTATTGTTTGTAAAGCAAAGCGCGCACTCTGGGACACAGGGCTTTAAGATGTGCCCTGATCGAGATGAGCGCAGTTAGGTGAATCGATAGACAGTGAATGGCCAAGTCAGTGGTTGATTTCATGGTCGTGCTTTGAAAAAGCCTTCACTCATGTAACAGGTTAAGCTAACAAATGAAGAAACAGTACAACTTTTGTTCACTAAAATTATGTTTAGTCATCAAATGAATTGACAACGTGATCTTAAAGCTGGAAACCTTAGTTGCTACATGTATTTTGGACTTATAAATTAATCATATACCCATATACCCACAGAATAATGAGCTTAGTTCAACTGTAGTACCCTATCAAGTTTTATTCCACTGTTTGTAAACACTGTAAATATAAACAAACAACCCTGCTTAAAGCTATAATTCTGATATCATTAATGATCAATCCCTCAGCTTTTTACCAAAACACAGGCAGGGTGCTTGTAACGGTTTTCTTCCAGGGGTGAAGGAGAGGACCAAAGTGCAGCGCGGCTAGTGTTAAACATGTTTAATAAAGAACAAGTAAAACACTACAAACAACAATACAAAATAACAAATGTGCAAAAACCGACACAGACCTATCTGGTGCAGACAATCACAGAGACAGGAAACAAACACCCACAAAATCCCAACACAAAACAAGCCTCCTATATATGATTCTCAATCAGGGACAACGATTACCATCTGCCTCTGATTGAGAACCATATTAGGCTGGACATAGAAACAGACAAACTAGACACACAACATAGAATTCCCACCCAGCTCACGTCCTGACCAACTAAACACATACAAAACAACAGAAAACAGGTCAGGAACGTGACAGTGCTGGTCTCTTATTTTTTCAATTAAGGATTCTAGCTTTAATTTATCAATAATTAGCTAGGGCTACCTCATTTTCGGTGACCAGAAAATAGCATTTGGGAAAATATGCTGCCTATAGAATCGGCCTACTTGTTGACAGTGGTACTCAAACATAATACCTAATATGCATTACTTCCTAAATTTACTATAGCCATATTTTATAGTTAAAGGAGATATATTCTGAAAAATAATGTCTATGGTTAAACGCATGCTTATTAAAGGAGTAGGCAATACTGGAATAGTGGGATCAGGCAGTGGCAGGTGAGCCTCTGTGTGTTTGGGTGAGGCGACAAGGCAAGGATGAAAGTTCACTTTAATTTTATCTCTGCCTTCACCAAGTCCTTCAAGCGGGAGATAGAGGGATACTGACCCGAAGGTCTCTGAGATCCCGGCCTGATTAACCCATCCAGACCCAGCTGGGTGCAAAGGTTAACCAGGCTAATCAACTTGAAGAGGCTGATTGAGTTAGATGACAAGTAGTCAAGGGGGAAACAACTGTCCTCCCCAAAAACAGCCAGAGGCCAACCACTGGCAACACTTTAGTCTGTGTGAATCTCACTCTTTAACCTATATCAGCAATCCATAAAGTTGAATAAACAAATGTCCTGTTGAATCTCCTCAACAATTATATTAGTGGTGAAGTATTTAAGTGGAAGTTATTAATTAAGGTTTAACTAAGATAGGGCTAGTCATAGTGTATTATGGAAACAAGTAATATTTTTGGTAAGATAGCATAGGTCCTTATGTTATTTTCACCTAATTTCTGAGCATATTCCTAGTTTCATGAACTGTGTTGTAATGTAATTTGGCCTGGGGTATACATTTTTTATTTTACACCTACATTTGCCTCATACAGAATTGACATTGATTTCATGGCTCTCTTCAGTGAAGCAGTTTGATGGACAGGCCTCACAAATGAGCTCCATCCACTAATCTGTGACAGGGTAAAAGAGCTCTAGTAGTCCCTGCCCTTTATTGGTCTTCCTTGAGTGACATGTCAACTGTCCTTAAAAAACAACATTAACATTTCTTTATGTTCTCTTCAAAAACATATAGTCATAGTCTTACATCTGATTCTACTCACACTATGTATATTATACAGTGTATAGTGGACCATTCAAGTGTGAAGTTATGGTTATATTGATGTTTCTCAGACTCTTTTTCAGAAATGTAACTTTGTAGATGAAAACATGAAACATGAAATCCTGAAGCTTTCCTGTAGAGTGCATCCTGTGAGAGCGCATTGTTCTGTGAAGATCTGCTCCGTCCACAATTCCCGAGGCAACAGTGTTGTCTTAACGCTGAAAGTCATGTAGAACAAATTACAACATATTTGGGAATCAAGCCAAACTTCTGTGTGGATAAAAACATCATTATTACATTTGGTTGTAACTGATATTATAGGCTTTTGAGTAGTTACAAAGGAATTACTTTCAGGGATTCTTAGTGTGACTTTTACGTAGGCCTACTGTAAAACTTAATTTTATTGTAGTATTTAAGGTAAAGTTTGTTGCTAATAAACTATTAAATGGGTATCATGAATTCATACAAAGTTGCAATGTCTCACAATGCTATGTGACTTCAATTGTTCATAAAAATGTAACACTTATTGACTCTGCATATTTGAGATACAAAATCTACTGTCATTATATAGGTCAGGATTTGTATAATCTGTAGGACTATGTTTTTCTACATTAAGCATCAAGAGATTACAAATTATACTTTTTATTACACTGATAGTGAATATGTGTACTTTGTTGAGCCACTCTGTGTGTACAGCAATGTCTTATCTACGCAAACATCTTAAACATGACTGATTTCATGAATTCAGCATTAAAGCAGTGTTCACTACAATTAATCCATTGTTGATACTTGGATATCCATTGTTTAATAGTCGGCAGATGATTTCTTAATCTTTATTAGGACAAATCAGATTAAAAGTAGAGTAGTCTGTTTGTTTTAGGTGGAAGAGGAGATTGGGGGTAAAACACACTGGGTAAAATAAAGGTAAATAACCTAGTACACAGGCCATTTGAAATACTGAAGATAATCACACACTGTTTGAAAGAGAGCATTCGTTGATGGTATAAGAAATCAGAACAGTAATGGCTTTACATTAAATTGGAGGTATGGTTTTATCTCCTTTGGGGTAAGTAATAAAGCACAGTTGTAGTATATAATATAATGAAAGGGGAAAATCTCAACCCCTTGGTGGGTTTACCAACAGCAGCACACACATAGTTGCTTCATGGTATGTGATGTTTTGTATAACACATTTTTAATCAATTAACAAGTACTGTATATCACTACTGATTGACTCCGAAGTAATACATTATAGTTTTTAAAGGTCTGCTCAATAAACTGCGTGTGTAAAGTACAGTACATGTGTATGATTGTGTGTGTGTGTATGTGGGGGGGGGGGGGGGGGGGGGGGGTTATGGAGTTCATTTAGCAGCTTAGATTACTCTCTTTGCCCTCTGTGTCTGTTCGCCCCAAGGGGCAATCTAAGAAGGCAGCAGTTTCAAGATAGCTCACAGAGTTCGATTTGCCAATGATGGATTATAGTGTCAATTTAAACGGCAAAGGATTAATTTGTTTCAATGATCTCTAGTTAGGCTGATTGCCAGGGTGCTTTCTTTCCTATCCACTACATTTCCTGTACATGTTTGGTATAGTTGCAATCATGATGATTATGATGTATAGAAAGGAAAATAGTTAACCTGTTCCAGTGTTGTTAGTGTCTTTGGAAGCCAACAACCAGCTATGCTCTTTGCCCATACTATGACCAGGCAGCTATCGCACATATATTACTGTGTAATAATAATACCAGAATGCATCTTTCTCTGCCCAAATATAAGCATCAAATTTACCCCGACACACACACACACACACACACACACACACACACACACACACACACACACACACACACACACACACACACACACACACACACACACACACACACACACACACCCCCCCCCCACCAGGCGTAAAAGGCTTCCAGAACTGCTGTACCATACAGTGATGACCTCCAGCAGACAGTAGACACTCCTGGTGTCAGACAGCTTACACATGGTAGGGATGTGGCCACCTACTGAAATGTGATGGAGAAGATGATTTGCCAGTGTTGGGAAAAGGGTGCTTTGATGTACATTCACTCAAGTCTTTATTTGAAGGTCCGATTATGCCATTGAACAAATATTGACCAAACTAAACTAAATTCTGAAAATCAAGTTCATTAATGAACCTCACAGAATGATTCTACACGAATCTTGGTGTAAATATCATACAGTTGATTACCTTTTGCCAAAACAACTGCAGTACCAGTCAAAAGTTTGGACACGCATACTCATTCAAGGATTTTTCTTTATTTTTACTATTTTCTACATTGTAGAATATTAGTGAAGACATCAAAAGTATAAAATAACACATATAGAATCATGTAGTAACCAAAAAACTGTTAAACAAATCAAAATATATTTTATATTTTAGATACCTCAAAGTAGCCACCCTTTGGCTTGATGACAGCTTTGCACACTCTTGGCATTCTCTCAATGAGCTTCATGAGGTAGTCACCTGGAATGCATTTGAATTAACAGGTGTGCCTTGTTAAAAGGTTAATTTGTGGAATATCATTCCTTCTTAATGCATTTGAGCCAATCAGTTGTGTTGTGAAAAGTATACAGAAGATAGCCCTATTTAGTAAAAGACCAAGTCCATATTATGTCAAGAACAGCTCAAATAAGCAAAGAGAAACGACAGTCCATCATTACTTTAAGACATGAAGGTCAGTCAATACGGAAAATTTCAAGAACTTTGAAAGTTTCTTCAAGTGCAGTCACAAAAATCATCAAGCGCTATGATGAAACTGTCTCTCATGAGGACCGCCACAGGAATGAAAGACCCAGAGTTACCTTTGCTACAGAGGATAATTCATTAGAGATACCAGCCTCAGATATTGCACCCCAAATAATTGCTTCACAGAGTTTAAGTAACAGACACATCTCAACATCAGCTGTTCAGAGTAGACTGCGTGAATCAGGCCTTCATGTTCAAATTTCTGCAAAGATACCACTACTAAAGGACATCAGTTATAAGAAGAGACTTGCTTGGGCCTAGAAACACGAGCAATGGACATTAGACCTGTGGAAATCTATCCTTTGGTCTGATGAGTCCAAATTTGAGATCTTTGGTTCCAACTGCCGTGTCTTTGTGAGACGCAGAGTAGGTGAACGGATGATCGCCGCATGTGTGGTTCCCAACGTGAAGCATGGAGGAGGAGGTGTGGGGGTGCTTTGCTGGTGACACTGTCAGTGATTTGTGTAGAATTCAAGGCACCCTTAACCAGCATGGCTGCCACAGCATTCTGCAGGAGTACGCCATCCCGTCTGGTTTGCGCTTTAGGGACTATAATTTGTTTTTCAACAGGACAACGACCCAACACACCTCCAGACTGTGTAAGGGCTATTTGACAAAGAAGGAGAATGATGGAGTGCTGCATCAGATGACCTGGCCTCCACTATCACCCGACCTCAACCCAATTTTTTAAAATTTAAAAATGTAAAATTTAACCTTTATTTACTAGCCAAGTCAGTTAAGAACAATTTTTTATTTACAATGATGGCTTACCCCGGCCAAACCCAGATGACGCTGGGCCAATTGTCCGCCGCCCTATGGGACTCCCAATCACGGCCTGTTGTGGTACAGCCTGGAATCAAACCAGGGTCTGTAGTGACACCTCTAGTACTGAGATGCAGTGCCTTAGACCGCTGCGCCACTCGGGATCCAATTGAGATGGTTTGGGATGAGTTGGACCACAGAGTGAAGGAAAAGCAGCCAACAAGTGCTCAGCATATGTGGGAACTCCTTCAAGACTGTTGGAAAAGCACTCCAGGTGAAGCTGGTTGAGAGAATGCCAAGAGTGTGCAAAGCTCTCATCAAGGCAAAGGGTGGTTACTTTGAAGAATCTAAAATCTCAAATATATTTTGATTTGTTTAACACTTTTTTGGTCACTAAATGACTCCATATGTGTTATTTCATAGTTTTGATGTCTTCACTATGATTCTACAATAGAGAAAATACAAAAAAATTAAGAAAAACTCTTGAATGTGTAGGTGTGTCCACACTTGACTGGTACTGTATATCAAAGATAATGGATGAGGATATACAGATTTGTAAAAGCATTATAAATTACTTTATTGCAGAATGTATAGATTGACACTTACCGTATACTAATGAATAATATTATCTTTCATTCTAGAACACAAATTTAAGACATTAATAAAATCTACAAAGTAACTTCAGCTGTATTTTTCTCATTTTATCTCATAATGTTGAATATAATAACAATTGATTCTCATTCTCATGTCCTTTGTGACAGCTAGATGAAATTGGCTACATTAGCAAACAATTAGCAATTTCTTATTTTGTCATGTCAACTTGCATGCTTTATGTTTAACTTTAACATGAAACAATGGTGTAAAATTATTTTAAAAACTGATTGTGCAAAGCTTTAAATCTGTATTTGTTACACAGCTGAAACTGACATTTTCATAGCGTACAATTGCAAGTTTTCCACAAAGAAAATGTGGAGCACATAGAAAAAATAAAATATTTTCCACACACTACCTCTCTCTCTCTGCATTTATTGTCTCAGTCTGGACTTAATCATGAGCCATTGGACTAAACTCAAGTTATTAGGAAATATAAATATTTTCTGAAGTAATCAAAGAGTGAGGGCAGGAGAGAGATTGATTTGGCTATTGGATTGTACTGTAATTGGAAGCAGCTTGTTTTCTAATGAGTACTGCTTGGAGACATGGGCTGATGTTTGGTTTGTGGTGTCCCCGGACAGTCTTTTAACAGGTTGTTAAATACCTGTCTGCCTCTTGCCTTTTTCCTACCCAGGCCACATAGTGAGTTATACCTAGTTTGGTAGATTTTACCTTTCATAACTTAAACTACACACAACTTTCCAGAATCCAAATATATTCCGTACCAAAGCCTGGGAGTAGAGGATGTTAAGGCAACACATTATTGTGTCAACGGACAATTTAGGTCATTGGCTTGCAGATAAATATACATCACTTTTCAGTCATGACACAAGAAAATGCTCACCTTCACTTCCAGAAGAAGACCATAATGCTGTTTCAGGATCCACCTCATCACAGAGGTCCCCCTTTGGCCTTTAGCTCATCAGTTCAATTAATGTGTTAATTTCAATAAAGCCAACATGGAAAATATTCCTTCAAAAGTAAGCCACTTTCTATCTAGACAAAGGGGGAAACCCATATTTGTGTGGTTGAGCCATGAATCATCATTACTGCATGTGTGGCGATTGCATTTAGAGTGTGATCAGACTGCACTAAAGACAGGAAACCTCACACACTCAACACAAAATGTAATAAGTGCTGTGTTGTGGTATTTGCAACACTGCCAAAAAGCCTCAGCTATGTTCAGGAAGCATGTGAAGTGTCTGCAATGAAAAAACATTGTCAAACAAGATTTGGGATCAATTGTAGTGTAATGTTTATATGATCCCTCCAAAACAGAGCAGCTGCAGTAACCAGACCAGCGATAGGACCAACCATGCACCATGTGAATTCTTCTTTCATCTATTTGAGAGGCCAGTGGTTTGTTTCTCTTAGATCAGTTCTCTCAATTTCTCATGCCTACACAGTACAACTTTTCAAAATGTTACATTGTTTGTTGTTGGCTAGGCTAATCATTAGCTAGCATGCTAGCAGCTTTGGCTATTATATTTCATTGCTAAATTAGCAGTAACTACTGTACGTTTCTCCTTGATAGCTATTTGAGCTAACATTAGGGATAGTTTTAGACATCCAACCTTTATGGGTGTGATGATGTAATATACTAAATACTAGGTAAATTTGTGTAACCAGAGCAAAGAATGATTGTGACGTTGCCAGCTATGCATGCCACAGAACTTTCCTCAACACAGTTGTTGGCTAAAATCATGGCTTAACACGTCATAAATATCACCTAGACCAGTTGAAGTAGCAGAAATGTGGACAAAACTAGGATGAAGCTGAATACCTAATTAATTTATTCAAAGACTCAATCATGGACACTCTTACTGACAGTTGTGGCTGCTTTGTGTGATGTTTTGTTGTCTCTACCTTCTTGCGCTTTCTACTGTTGTCTGTGCCCAAAAATGTTTTTTGCTGCTACCATGTTGTGTTGCTACACTGTTGTTGTAATGTTGTGTTGCTACCATGCTGTGTTGTCATGTGTTGCTGCCTTGCTTTGTTGTTATCTTAGATCTCTCTTTATGTAGTGTTGTGTTGTCTCTCTTGTCGTGATGTGTGTTTTGTCATATATATATATTTTTAAATATAAAAAAAAATAAAAAAATCCCAGCCCCCGTTCCCACAGGAGGCCTTTTGCCTCTTGGTAGGCCGTCATTGTAAATAAGAATTTATTCTTAAATGACTTGCTTAGTTAAATAAAATAACTAAAACATTTTTATTGTACCAGGCATTGGAAAGGTAATGTATTGTGCCTGTATATAACTAAATGTATATAAAGGTAAAGCTACAAAAGAACAGTCTTTTTAGCTGTCTAGCCATCCTTGAAAGTTCCACACACATTGTTCTATATGGTAGCGCTATCAAGATAATCATCTGAATGAATCTGTTACACCACGGCCCATCAGGCTTAGAATGATCCATTGAGACCCTTCAGGCTAAACCAAAGTAGTGAATGACCAGGAAGACACCTTTTTGTTTATACAACTCTTCATATCAGGTCATGTACTGGCTAATCCTTCAGGTTGTATGCTATTCTTGTTGTAAAATTTGTAAATGTTACCACTGGGGAACACATGAGTAGCAGCAGATTGCATAGCTTTTGTCCAAGCCATTTGCTTATTGTGCATGAAATAATCCCTTATGCAATTTATGTCGAATGAGGCTTTTTTTTAATCTTTTCACAAGATCAGTAGACTGTTCAAGAGTGTTAACTAATACCACCACTTGGCCCTCTATGGTCTAGACTTTCCTTTATGAATGAAACATTAGCAGAGCTGACTGCTGAGAAGGGTGTGGCTGTGGATATATCCCTGGGAGAAGGGCACAGCTCCTGACAGAAAGTTAGTGCTTTTGATACCCGCATGCCTAGGTCTCAGCACGAACAGACCATGGCCCTCTTGCTCCCCATTGATCCTTGTGTCAATTTGCAGATCATGCAAAGTCAAACACAAACTGCTGTGAGAAATGCTCAATATTTCCCTCCGTGTTAATCCCTGACTCAAATTACAAGTCAGATTGGTTTCTCTAATGAAATCTCACTCTACATAATGAACACAGCGGAAGTCATTCTCATCAAAACAGAAGAAAATGACCTTATTATCAATGTGTGTTTGCATATTTATTTAATAATCACTCATTTTGACTTTGTCAGCTTCCATTTTTTATGAATTTAGTGTCAATGACTAATGTAAATTAAGGTCATGAATAGGAATACCAACAGTATACATATAGGATTTATTACAGGGTTTTACTCTTCATAGACTGAAAAATGTCTTTAAACAAAGAGACATGCTGACCTTTGTCAAGAACAATGTGTACAGTACCCATTCTGACAGCAGTGGTATTCTGCAATTGCGTAAATTACATTGACCTGTAGATGAACAAAAAAAAATGTTGTACAGAATTCCTGTGCAATGAGTCACCCTCTCTCATGTAATTGCTTCCATATTAGACCCCACTCTCCCCTTCTTGCAAGCACATCCCCTCTGATATCCAAATACATACTTGTGTTATGATTTGTTTACAATCCTTCTATCCAATTCCACCTGTTGACAAGAGGTACCTCAGGGTACAGCGTTGTTCCCTTTACTCTTGCTTACCAACAGCAGAACTTAGACACATTCTGGAGATGATCCAACGTTAGGTGTTCTCCATAAATACAGCTAGAGTTAGGTCTATATCTGGCGGGGATAACCTTATCTGAGTCTCACTAAGTCATTCATCTTTATTGTAATGACTAAGGTGTTGGACTGACAATCACAGACACCCAGGTTCGAGTCCCAGTCGCGCTACGGCTGAATTAGCTACATTGTTGTCAGAAGTGGGATGGCGCAGCTGGAAAACCAGTAAGTGAGGTACTTGTGCAAATTAAGCATTTTCTGAAGGAAGGGCGTAGTGTAGCAACCTTATTAGAACCCCTACCAACATCGCAAATTGTTGTTTGTCAATATTTTCCACATCAATGTAGAAACCTTGCAGCAACGGAACAGCTCTTATTACAAAATAGTTACGTTTTGTTTGTGAGTCCTGTGTCAAATATTACTAACAATTACTAACAACTAACAACCAATGAAAACTTTTTCTAAAATTATGCCAGGACTCAGCATTTCTTACACAAGGCTGTTAAAAGTTCTTTGTCACTTTGGCAAACTGCATCTACAGTAGTTGCCAGCAACACCAGCATCATAATAGTATCTGCTTTTTTTCTTTCTCTGTTTCAATTAGCATTGTGCATTGACTGTGCATACATGAGCTGGTGTCAGCCAATGCTACAATGCAGGACAAAGCCCCAATAAACTATAACACCACTTCCTGTACGGCTCAAGGTGAAATAATAGCATAAACTAGAGACACGTCATTATAATATCGGTTTACATATCCAAGACACTAAAAGGTAGTGGCCATTTCATCAA
This sequence comes from Salvelinus namaycush, assembly GCF_016432855.1. Classification (NCBI taxonomy): domain Eukaryota; kingdom Metazoa; phylum Chordata; class Actinopteri; order Salmoniformes; family Salmonidae; genus Salvelinus; species Salvelinus namaycush. The sequence goes on from NC_052315.1 coordinate 28,598,807, forward strand.
GCTAATTGCCTGTTTGTAAGAGGGAGCAAACTTGTTCACCATCAGACTATTATGGAGCCTTTTTCTTAATCACAAATAGAGTCCTTGTATCCCAGAGGGACTTGCATTCTAATTTACAATTGAACAAAAGACCAATGCTATCAATCTTTCACAGACACTTTTTCCCTCCTTGGTGTAATTGCGGTGACATAACCACAAACAACACCGGGAAAAGTCTGCTTTCACAGATCTGTGGAAAGGATGGTATTCCTTTTTATTATGTACAGTGCTTGCATCGTAGAGTGGAACCAGATAGCCTATCAATAATAGAGAGCAAGGTGTTGAGGCTTCTATATGACCAACTTCAAATAAAGGACAGGAACTTTGGCCTTTGGAATCCAAGATGTAAGGATCTCTAAGGGAGAGAGAACATTCTATTTTGCATGGTCAGCATTAAAGGGGTTGGCAACGGTAATGGTTCTCTAATATGTGTGGTAATCCAAAACAAAAAATGTGATCTGTGTTTTGGAGAAGGTTTATTACTATGCTGAGGTGCGGACCAGTGTCTGATGACATGAAAATGGCTGAGTTGACAGCGACAGACCAACAACACCTGTAACTGCCCCCAGTGATTATTAAAGTCTCCATCATGGTGCAGGAGGGCTTTGGTCAAATTCCTCACTGCAGTGTCACCGTCTCTGCACCACGCCTATGGTCCCCTTGATGCCTTTAATGATGAGTCTTGTCGTTAATGAGTTAATACGAAAACTCTCAATGTCATCGGTGAAGATAAGAGGGAAGAAAGCAGTGCATTGTACACATAATGACAGGCTCCCGCCTGCCTCTGAGATGTCACGGGTCAGCCATGTTAAGAATGTGTGTGCCCAATCATCTAGTGATCTTTATCTTGCTGGCCTGCAGCTAACCAAGACATGAGCCCCATCAGGGGTGCTGATGAATGAACAATGAGGCTCTTGAATTGTTCCGCCTGCCACATGACCCGTTCTATACTAACACATGATGACATTAACAATCAATATACCGATTACTGAAGAAGTTATTGAACTTGGTGACTGAAAACACAGTTATGGAGGATCTCTTCAAGCCATATTTTATGCTGCACATGCCTTGTACTGATGTACAGTTGAAGTTGGAAGTTTACATACACTTAGGTTGGCGTCATTAAAACTTGTTTTTCAATCACTCCAAAAATTTCTTGTTAACAAACTATAGTTTTGGCAAGTCGGTTAGGACATCTACTTTGTGCATGACACAAGGAATTTTTCCAACAATTGTTTACAGACAGATTATTTCACTTATAATTCACTGTATCACAATTAAAGCGGGTCAGAAGTTTACATACACTAAGTTAACTGTGCCTTTAAACAGCTTGGAAAATTCCCGAAAACGATGTCATGGCTTTAGAAGCTTCTGATAGGCTAATTGACATAATTTGAGTCAATTGGAGGTGTACCTGTAGATGTATTTCAAGGCCTACCTTCAAACTCAGTGCCTCTTTGCTCGACATCATGAAAATCTAAAGAAATCAGCCAAGACCTCAGAAAAACAATTGTAGACCTCCACAAGTCTGGGTCATCCTTGGGAGCAATTTCCAAACGCCTGAAGGTACCACGGTCATCTGTGCAAACAATAGTACGCAAGTATAAACACCATGGGACCACGCAGCCTTCATACTGCTCAGGAAGGAGACACGTTCTATCTCCTAGAGATGAACGTACTTTGGTGCGAAAAGTGCAAATCAATCCCAGAATAACAGAAAAGGACCTTGTGAACATGTTGGAGGAAACAGGTACAAAAGTATCTATATCCATAGTAAAATGAGTCCTATATCGACATAACCTGAAAGGCCACTCAGCAAGGAAGAAGCCACTGCTCCAAAACTGCCATAAAAAAGCCAGACTACAGTTTGCAACTGCACATGGGGACAAAGATTGTGCTTTTTGGAGAAATGTCCTCTGTTCTGAAATGTTCTGATGAAACAAAAAGAAAACTGTTTGGCCATAATGACCATCGTTATGTTTGGAGGAAAAAGGGGGATGCTTACAAGCCAAAGAACACCATCCCAACTGTGAAGCACGGTTGGCAGCATCATGTTGTGGGGGTGCTTTGTTGCAGGAGGGACTGATGCACTTCACAAAATAGATGGCATCATGAGGAGGAAAATTATGTGGATATATTGAAGCAACATCTCAAGACATCAGTCAGGAAGTTAAAACTTCTTCTCAATAGGGGGTGCTGTTTGCACTTTGTAATAATTTCGTTCCCAAATTAAACTCCCTCGTACTCAATTCTTGCTCGTACAATATGCATATTATTATTACTATTGGATAGAAAACACTCTCTAGTTTCTAAAACCGTTTGAATTATATCTGTGAGTAAAACAGAACTCGAGTTAGAGCATTTTTCCTATGAGGATGTGAGAATGCAGAATTATGCAAGCTGTTCCCAGGTCAGTTTATTAATTTGCCTGTCTTCTATTGGTTGAGATGCACTGCATACGCCTTCCCCTGGATGTCAGCGAATAGTGAGATTTGAAATGGAGTCTCTAGGCAGATCTGAGAGGTTATAAATAGCTTGGGAACGAAGGGTCCGGTCTTTGTTCACTTCGCTCTGACGCAGGAAGGACCTTGGCATGTCGTAGTAGAAAGCTCCGGTTATAGCTCTTAGATATATCCGGCTCTGTTTTTATTCGATATAGCTGTTAAAGACATCATAATGTTGTTATTTTAAACCGAGTTATATCAGTTTATGTCAGTATATTGCGATTTTCGGATATTTATTAGTGTTGCGTTCTAGGGAGTTGGTGATGTCTGGCCCACATGGCTAATGTTTACTGCTAATTGCAACGTTGAAGACTACATTCTACAACCGAGCAACGATTCTTTTGGACAAAGGACAACTTCCCCAAGATTCTGATGGAAGCACATCAAAAAGTAAGAACTATTTATGCTGTTAATTCGTTGTTCTGTTGAAAAATGTAAAATGCATAATCCGCCATTAATTTCCGTGCGGTCTCGCTTTAACGCACGCTGTATGTCGTAGTAACGTTAATTTTAAAAATGTGACACAGCGATTGCATTAAGAACTAATGTATCTTTCATTTGCTGTCCAACCTGTATTTTTTAGTCAAGTTTATGATTAGTTATCGATTAGAATAGGTCCCTCTCCCAAGATTTCTCCTGACATTTTCTTTGCAGCTTGGCTACTTTTCTCATTGTATAACCACGATTTGTGCCGCTAAATATGCACATTTTCGAACAAACTCTATATGTATTGTGTAATATGATGTTATAGGACTGTCATCTGAAGAATTCTGAGCAGGTCAGTGAAAAAATTAATATCTTTTGCTGGGTTATACGTTATCGCTATTTTTGGCTTGAATCAATGCTGTTGTGTGGTTTGCTATTGTGGTAAGCTAATATAATGCTATATTGTGTTTTCGCTGTAAAACACTTAAAAAATCTGAAATATTGGCTGGATTCACAAGATCTTTGTCTTTCATTTGCTGTACACTGTGTATTTTTCAGAAATGTTTTATGATGAGTATTTAGGTAATTCACGTTGCTCTCTGTAGTTATTCTAGTCGCTTTGGTGAGAGTTGTGATGGTGGCTGCAATGGTAAACTATGATTTATACCTGAAATATGCACATTTTTCTAACAAAACATATGCTATACAATAAATATGTTATCAGACTGTCATCTGATGAAGTTGTTTCTTGGTTAGTGGCTATTTATATCTTTATTTGGTCGAATTTGTGATAGCTACCTATGCAGGAAAAAAATGGTGGAGTAAAAAAAGTGGTGTCTTTTGCTAACGTGGTTAGCTAATAGATTTACATATTGTGTCTTCCCTGTAAAACATTTTAAAAATCAGAAATGATGGCTGGATTCACAAGATGTGTATCTTTCATCTGGTGTCTTGGACTTGTGATTTAATGATATTTAGATGCTAGTATTTACTTGTGACGCTATGCTAGGCTATGCTAGTCAGCTTTTTTACTGATGGGGGTGCTCCCGGATCCGGGATTGGGAGGAATTAGAGGTTAAAGCTTGGTCGCAAATGGGTCTTCCAAATGGACAATGACCCCAAGCATACTTCCAAAGTTGTGGTAAAATGGCTTAAGGACAATAAAGTCAAGGTATTGGTGTGGCCATCACAAAGCCCTGACCTCAATCCTATAGAAAATGTGTGGGCTGAACTGAAAAAGTGTGTGCGAGCAAGGAGGCCTACAAACCTGACTCAGTTACACCAGCTCTGTCAGGAGGAATGGGCCAAAATTCACCCAACTTATTGTGGGAAGCTTGTGGAAGGCTATCCAAAATGTTTGACCCAAGTTAAACAATTTAAAGGCAATGCTACCAAATACTAATTGAGTGTATGTAAACTTCTGACCCACTGGGAATGTGATGAAAGAAATAATAGCTGAAAGAAATAATTCTCTCTACTATTATTCAGACATTTCACATTCTTAAAATAAAGTGGTGATCCTAACTGACCTAAGACAGGGAATTTTTACTAGGATTAAATGTCAGGAATTGTGAAAAACTGAGTTTAAATGTATTTGGCTAAGGTGTATGTAAACTTCCGACCTCAACTGTACATAATGCTGATATGTTGTATTCTATTTGATCTTTCCAGGATACAAACGACAAGCAACCAAACTCCGATCCATACGCTGGTTAGCCACAGAGATCGCTACACAGATTGCTGTTTGAAATACATCTTGAAAATCATTTTTTTCACTAGATAAGGCCGTTGTAGAGCCTACTCTGTAGTTTATATTTCCTCTCTGGATCTAGCAGTTGTTTGGTTTTGTGTTGGAGGATGGGAGGGAGCATCTTTGATGGTGCAAAATCAAGGTAGAAGTAGAACAGGTGAAAGACCGGCATATTCTCGAGCAACATTTTGTAGTTGTGCTTTGTATCAGTCATGATTGTAATTTGTTGTGCAACAACAGAGGACTTATACTATAACTACAGAGTTTTCCTAAGAAGAGAACTTGGCCTGATGAATGATTAAAAATGAAGATCTTAGGTGGCTTTGCATGGCAAATGAGATGGAATTCAAAAGGTTAAGGGGATGAATTCCAGCTGTCACAAACATCATAAAACCTGACAAACGGTATTATACACTGCACACTGCGCTGCCATTTTTCTTCTCTTCAAGCACTCGCTGACACTGACACTGTCTCAGATTCAGGTCTCCAACTCCAGCCAGGCTTAGACAAAGGGCCCCTGCCAGTCCAGTGGCATTTGTCTCGTTCAACATTATCTGAAATCAAACGTTCTATTCTACTCCCACGATTCCTCATGGAACAATCAGCCCAGCCCTGATGTGGGAATGAATGTCTGTAATCCTCACAAAAGGACGCTGACATTTATACCCACCAGAAATGAATTATAAAAGACAAGGCTTGGATTCCTTCAGCGGCTTTGTGCAGGGTACACAAGACTGAGGACGGATAGATAATGACACTTTATTATAGGGTCATTACTGCAGGTACCTCTTGATTATGAAAAGGCAGATCCAGTCACCATGGACAACTGTGAGACAGGTGACACAGCATGTTAACACAAATAGGGAATGGGTATTAAGGGAGTAATATATTCAATGAAGCTCTGGGGACCGATCCAGAAGAGCTGGTGGAATCAAGACGTTGCCAAGATTGACACACACCTGTTTAGAGGGAACAGGACTAATTGTTGCATTGTTCATAGATCATTCCATTGAAGATAATGTCATAGACTTCCTCTTGACCATTCCGTACGTCAGATTAGGTTGATGTAAGCATATTTGATACCACTAGAAATAATAATAATAATTAGGTGAGTTCTTATGTTTATCCTATTTCACACATGTACACGTCCGTATTATACACGTGTGAATTAGATTTTTTTCCCCACTCCCTTGAGACACCCTCGGAGAGTGGGTTCACAGCCAGGGATAGTTAGGATATTCAGCCTGTTATCTAATACCTTGTCATAGGACCAGCCATTTACCCCATTAAATCAGCATAGGCTTCTGTAAATCCTATAACATGAGATTAGGCCTCACTGCTGAGATAATGACATTAGCTAATGTCTGAACACTACTCAACCTCTGAGTGCTGTGTGACATAGTGACCGAAGGTTGGACTTTTAGGTGCATCTTCGACAGCCTTGCTTCTAATTCAGTTTCTGATTAACTTGATAAACTGTTAACATTCATCTAACTCTGAGTGATCTAAAGGCAGCTCCCTTTTCATCCTGGATCTGTGTCAGAGTGTGTCTTCCTGCTCAGAAAAAAGCCCATAACCTGACAAGGAAAAAATAGAGTGCATATCTGTATGAATATTTCTAATCCAAACAATTATGTAAAATGATTGTGCAACATGAATTAAGGAATCACCTCCTCAGAGTAGATAATGTGCAACAATCCAGGCTGTGATGCGGAGTCCAATAGGGCGGCGCGCAATTGGCCCAGCGTCATCTGGGTTTGGCCGGGGTAGGCCGGCATTGTAAATACGAATTTGTTCTTAACTGACTTGCCTAGTTAAATAAAGGTTTAATAAAACAATTAAATAATAATAATATATGCTGATTGAAAGTGTCAGTGTAACTGGTATTGGTGTGTTTAAGCTTTCGCGGTGTAGTGTGTGTAATCAGGCTAACTCAGTTCACCTAGCTTGTTGTCTTACAGGGTAAATGTTCTTGACTATCTCCAATGCTCAAGGCAAGAGTGGTGTAAGATGTTACCCCCTTCAAATAGATGGTAACCTAATACAAACCCATGACAGGATTAGCTAGATTTAGCTGACTGTCTTACCATGAGACCAATGCCATTCCAATGTGTGCCTGTCCTTCTTCGTATTTCGTTGTATTCAAAACCTATCCACTAACCCTAACCATAACCCTTGTTGCATGTTGAAACGTGGTATCTATAGACAATCTGAATAAAGAGAAGCCAATTTCTATAGATAATTATAACATTTAAATAATCAATCTAATATTGTTTATTTTGTCAGATATTTAGAAGTCATTAAAAGTATGAAACTGGATGCCTAACCTTGAAAAGTGCAGCATTCCTTTAGCATGATGTTCTCACTCCACAATTAGAAAAAGACCCCAAAAGATCAAAGGGAATCAAAGACTGAAATTCCATCAGCCATTGACCTCGGTGACCTGTGGGTTTTCCATGTGACCTCTCCAATAAGAAATGCCTTTGGTAATTTGAATCAAATGGAGGTGTAATTTTCAAACAGACTCAGCTGAATAGCGCAGCCAGAGGAGCGAGGTGCTCACCTGACCAGATGTGTTTTTTTTATTACAAGAGAAGAATAGCTGATAGTTGCAGGTGGGAGGCTGGCACAGGGGCCGGCTTTGCAGGCCTACACAGAGGGGATATCCATTGCCTGTGTTAAATCAGAGCCAGTGGGATAGGATGGGATTCATTGCTCTTTGATGGAGAGCAGTTATGAAGATGGACAGTCACTTTGCTCTCTAAGTGAAACCATCGTTTAGCCTCAATTCACAGAGAAAAGGCCCATTTGTTATCCACAGGGGAGTGCAGCAGGGGTGGTGGTGCTGGGTGGGGACTGCATGCATTTTCCACACAATTACAATTGATCAGGCATACATTTGGTGGGAGAAAACTGACTTTACCGAAGCCAGTGTCCAGATACGGTACACAGTTTAGCTACTTAGACTTGTAAAACCGGATATTGTGCTAAGTGCACTAACATGTCTCCCATTTCTAAATAGTATGTCCTAGAGATGTAGGTTTTTGTCCCCAAGATATCAATGGGCCTATACATTGTCTTTATACAAAAATGCAGGGCTGATGAAACATAGAAAGTTGGGATTGCAAACCAAAGCTGATTAAAACCTTTGGAAGTTGCTTGATGACATGTTAATGTTGAGACAGAGGAAGAAGTCCAGTTCCATTGCCCAGCTGAGGTAGGGGTGCACTGGGTGCTTAAAGGGATAGTTCACTTTTCTTTCAAATTTGAGCTACGTTTTAGACTTCACTCGGGTGTTGTTGGTGCCTCCAAACCATTTTTTATTAGTTTGCAGGTTATTTAGCAACATCCAGAAAAATATGGCTTTTTGGAAGAATATAGCAATGCTAGTGGAAACGGATTGTATCAGTTAGCAGTGCATTCAAAATCATGGGGAAAAGGATTTGGTTACTCCTCACTCCATTTGCTTGTTGGCCCATGCAATTTGCATCTTCTTGAATGATCCACTGTGGAGGTATAAAGTCTACGTTCTATAAGAGTCTACATTAATACTTACGTTAATTCCAACATCAGCCTATTAATTGACTATACAAACCATGCTCTTATATACACTTATAGTCAGGTCTTTAAGACCCACATGACAGAGACTAAGATGGTTAGATTTCACTTAGGGATACATTCATCAAGAGGCTGCATGACTAACTACAAAAGAATGGGCCCTGCCAAAGCAACCGACACGGTGAGGAAGACAAGTGTATCTGTACTCCTAATTCCTAACTGAATCATATCAGGAGATGGGAATTGCATTATGGATCATTATGACAAGACTGCCTGCTCCATCCTTGTTCATGGAATTTGACAGAGATTCCAATATGCTAAGCAGGGGAGTGTCAAGAAGGTTAATTTAAGAAAAAACTCCTTAAAGTTCCAATTTGTCCAATGTGTCTTGCCAATGAGAAGTATTGCTATTATAATGACTCTAACTAATAAATATGCAAAGGAATCAATGATGTAATTTAATCTGGTGTTGTTACATTTTTTTAAGTGGAATGACTGGCTAGTAATCCCTATCATAGCGGCATGCATACACCCATCCACCACACATGCACACCCGTACACACACACATGATTCAATCCAACATCTTGACTCTTATACTACTGTGGTCTGTGACTGTATTTACAACTATTACAACAAAATCACAATTTCTTATTTTTTATATTGAAAATACATCTTTAAAAATATTTTCATGACCAGTTTGTAACTAGGTGACATGCTAACCTTTGGGGATTGAAGTTAAAACAGCCTTTCAGTAGACTACACGCTGTAGTGTTAAGCAATGAGCCTTGGCTCAAAAAATACTCTCTGGCTTTAAAAGCGCATACCAAAATGCCTTGAAGGGATCCCTTTCATGTTTTGTTTTTCAATTCCTTTTTAACACAGCTTGATATGCTCACAGTGAACTTATCTCATGGAGTATGGTATCAGAGTACATGTAGCACTTCACACCTATTTTGCCCTGTCTCAGCTATCACTGTGTTGTATTTAATGGTATCTCCAGCTCTGGACGACTGATACCATCCTGAGCAGTCAGTGTTAGCACTCCCCCAATATCTATCACAATTAGTTTTTGATTAAGGGACCCAGCGTGGCTGTTTGAAGATTTTTATGTTGTGTCAACTGTATGATGATGGAGAGAGCAGCATGGACGCCTCACAGTAACAAAGAGGCTAGTTAAAAGGATCTAAATTAAGCATTTTATCTATCTAATGGAAACCAGATGACTAACTTTTTTCTCTTGCTGGCGTGATATAGACTTGTACAACTCTCCCACACGTGTAATTTATGCCAGGGTTTTGGTGGTTTTATTCCACTTAATAAAATGTGTTTTTTAGACACATTTGAGGTTTCACATGTACATTTTTTCACGTTTTTCCCCACGTGACATTTTTTTTCCCCAAATGGGATTTTCATATGTGAAACTGCAAATGTAACATTTGAAAGGGTTATGATACCAATCTAGGTCTTGGAGGGTTTAGCAACAATGAAAACATCTTGTTTCTTGATTAACACAGACCTAATAAGGTTACCCATGATATTTTAGCATACCACAACATGTGTGTTCCATCCTCTCTCAGCTTGACCCAGGTTTACCAATTGGTACAGATTAGGTAAAGGTACATTAGGTAAAGTCATATTCTGCATACATTTTGTTTGAGGTTTGAGAGAAAGTATACAAGAGTGCTGCACTGGTTTAAGAAAAGTTGGCTCCGCTGTATTGATATGGAACTATAATAAGGCATATTTTGTTGGAACTACTGTACATAAAAGCCTTCCAGCCAACATTTGCAAAAGTGCCGTTATCTGAAATGTATCAACACTCTTTCAATCAGTAGTATAACAGATAATACTTTTTTCTTACTTGGTTTTCTTGAATTTCTTTTGAAATTCTCTGTATTAAGATGTTCATTATCTTCACGCTAATTATTTCAGACAAATTACACCACCAACACAAAAGCACTTTAAAAGCCCCAACCACCTGGGCTGTCATTGAACTGACTATTGACGAAGAACTGGCAAACCTTCAACAGAGGCTGTATCTCCAATCCCGGCTGATGGAGAGTTGATGTGCATGGGATTGAAATCCATCTAAAGCATTTCACAGTTTATTCCCTTATTTTAGTGAAAAAGGAAAAAACAGTGCACAAATATGCAGGTTTCATAAAAGGGTGCCAAGGTGGTTATGAATGATCATCTGTTTAAATGGCTCATACAGAAGAAAGCTCTCTATGCCCTGACACATTGCTCAAGTGTGTGGGTGAACAATGAGGAAGCACTTCACATTTCCTCCAAAATCCACAACAGATTTTCATGAGAGCAAAAAGATGGTGAATTCCATTGATGCCTATGATTACCCTCATGTTTCTCCTGGACCACCAAGGACTGACAAATGTACACTGTGAAAGGAGAGTACGTACAGCCTCGTCACTGAATCACTAGCCTTGAAGTAGCCTTCAATTCTCCTCTTTCACTAGCTTGACATTTCATTGAACAAGGTAACCAAATGTTTTACTTAAAATCAAACAATGACCATGGCCATGGCCAAACAATAGGGAACACTTTCTTTAATTTCAAAATTAGTTTCCACAATAAAATGTATAAAATTATTTGGATTTGATTAATTTATGAAGCAGGAAAGGGTGAATTGTTAACACATTGAAGGTCTTGCTGATGTTGAGTACTTTAAATCACTCTGAGAGTCAGCTCATGCAATTTTGTTTTCTGAAACACTCACACTCAAAACAATGTGAAAGAAAGAAAAACAACCTCTGGCATGCAAGCAGCCCGATAAGTTGCAGCTTGTGCAGTTTCGCTCAGTTTACTTTATCCCTCGGCTGGAAGCGACCTTGTGAACTACATAATGCTTTTTATCTTCATTTTCCCACGAACAGTCAACAACCCACCCAGTATACAATACCTGCATAAGAGTTCTGAAGGCTTTCAACATATTTTAGACATATTTTACTGCGGTCCCTGCGATCAAGTGTCTGTGAGGCTCCCCTATTTTCTAAAGTGTCCAGAGGTTCCCTCTAGAATCGCTGTCCGAAAACAATTATATTCGCTCCTTAGCACCGGCATGAACCTGCTTTCGCCCAACATCCTTTTGTGCACATATGGCCTATAATCCAGCCAACATTGGCTTAATCATTAACGTGACCTGTTTATCTGGTTGTCATGCAGGTAACCATTAATATCTGTTTACTTTCCAATGACTTCCGCAAATGTGCATGGAGCCTTTGCCCTATAAATGTCAACATTGTCAGAGGGGTTGGTCTGATTTTTTTCGTTGCAACACAGCTGTGGTCTTGAACTATGCAGGCATCAGTTTATTTTGATCAAAGTAGAGATCTTGTTGCGTGGTCAGTTTTACAATCATACGGAAAGCAGGATAAAACATCCCCCATCATTTGCAATGAAGTATCAAATAGAAAAATTTGAGCCAAACACACTATGAACATTCTTTTAAAATATATTTATACAGTACCAGTCAAAAGTTTGGACACACCTACTCATTCAAGGGGTTTCCTTTATTATTATTTTCTACATTTTAGAATAATAGTGAAGACATCAAAACTATGAAATAACACGTATGGAATCATGTAGTAACCAAAAAAGTGTTAAACAAAGCAAAACATATTTTATATTTGAGATTCTTCAAAGTAGCCACCCTTTGCCCTGATGACAGCTTTGCACACTCTTGGCATTCTCTCAACCAGCTTCATGAGGAATGCTTTTCCAACAGTCTTGAAGGCGTTCCCACATATGCTGAGCACTTGTTGGCTGCCTTTCCTTTACTCTGCGGTCCAACTCATCCAAAACCATCTCAATTGGGTTGAGGTCGGTGATTTTGGAGGCCAGGTCATTTGATGCAGTACTCCATCACTCTCCTCGGTCAAATAGACCTTACACAGCCTGGAGGTATATTTTGGGTCATTGTCCTGTTGAATTTTTTTTTTGTGTTCTACTAAGCACAAACCAGATGGGTTGGCGTATCGCTGCAGAATGCTGTTGTAGCCATGTGTGTTAAGTGTGCCTTAAATTCTAAATAAGTCACTGACTCAGCATCTCACAAAGACACAGCTTTTGGAACCAAAAATCTAAAATTTGGACTTATCAGACCAAAGGACAGATTTCCCCTGGTCTAATGTCCGTTGCTCGTTTCTTGGCCCAATCAGGTCTTTTCTTCTCATTGGTGTCCTTTAGTAGTGGTTTCTTTGCAGCAATTCGACCATGAAGGCCTGATTCATGCAGTCTCCTCTGAACAGTTGATGTTGAGATGTGTCTGTGACTTGAACTCGGTGAAGCATTTATTTGGGCTGCAATCTGAGGTGCAGTTAACTCTAATGAAATTATCCTATGCAGCATAGGTAACTTCCTTTCCTGTGGCGGTCCTCATGAGAGCCAGTTTCATCATAGCACTTGATGGTTTTTGCGACTGCACTTGAAGAAACTTTGCAAGTTCTTGAAATTTTTCGTATTGACTGACCTTCATGTCTCAAGGTAATGATGGACTGTCATTTCTCTTTGCTTATTTGAGCTGTTCTTGACATAATATGGACTTGGTCTTTTACCAAATAGGGCTATCTTCTGTGTACCACCCCTACCTTGTCACAACACAACTGGTTGGTTCAAACGCACTAAGAAGGAAACAAATTCCACAAATTAACTTTTAACAAGGCACACCTGTTAATTGAAATGCATTCCAGGTGACTACCTCATGAAGCTGGTTGAGAGAAGGCCAAGAGTGTGCAACGCTGTCATCAAGGCAAAGGGTGGCTTCTTTTAAGAATCTCAAATATATAATACGTTTTGATTTGTTTAACACTTTTTTGGTTACTGCATGATTCCATATGTGTTATTTCATAGTTTTGATGTCTTCACTAATATTCTACAATGTAGAAAACCCTTGAATGAGTAGGTGTGTCCAAACTTTTGACTGGTCCTGTATATATACATAAATAAAGGATGTGCTTCATTATTCTTGAAGGCATAGCTGGCAGGTTACCTAATGTAAGTGACTAATGAAAATGCTTACTAATGAGCTCTGCAAATAGTGCTATGCACTTTTATTTACCTGATGCAGAATGATAAGTCATCTCTTGTCTTCCTCAGTGAGGTGGATAATATATAGCTGTGAGGGTGGCCTGACAAAGTTATATCTGTTGGTGTCCCAGAAAAGACAAGGAGACTCAATTACAATGGCAGCGACAAATGCCTTTACGGATGTCAACTCCCAGCCCAGACGGTTGTGATAAATAACACCTGACCTCACACCAGGAGTTAGTTTCTCAGCAGCGCCCTACAACAAGCATGGACTAGGAAATGTGAAATCGAGACAGAGTAAGAGGAGCTGTAGGAGAAGGGTGAGGACCATAGTGTGAAAGAACAAGGGACATCTGAAGATGAACTCCAAGGATACCGACAGACATGTCTAGCCATAGTTTGTACGATTGCTCTACTGAAGGGTGGGCCACTGTGTTTTAGAAATATGAGACTTTTCCACAGGTGCTGGCCCTGCTGCTGTTCATACCCTGTTCTGACAGGAAAAACAAACCTGTATCTCTTCCCCGCACATGCTCTGTTTGTCCACATGAGTGAGGGAGCTGCAGGTTGGGCTGCCAGGAGCTCCCACTGTGCTCCTCTGAGAGTAATCTCTGTTGGCAGAAAGCACGTGTGGATATCAGGTCACTCTTACACAGCACACACTACAGTAAGTAGTATTACACTCTGCAGTTCCTCTCAGTTCAGCAAAGTGGGTGCTCAGATTCTTGATACTCTAAGTGTAGGGACCTTCCCCCATAGTTGTGACCAGACTGACCCTATCAGGGTTGACTGTGCCCCCCTCCCCAGAGTCACTGTCTGCCCTGGCAGGGTGAGGGAAGCACCAGATCAGGGTGGGTGTGTGTGAGGGGAGGTAGGGCAGACAGGGGCACGCCGGGGAGTCCCAGGGCTCATGGTAGACATGCTAGCTGAGAGGACGAAGGAATGAGCAAGAGGCAGACACAAGGGCACAGGCAGATGTGTACAAGGATCGATGAGGATTTAAATCACTGACTGTCTGGGCCCAAGGCATTTGCATTCCTGAAAATGAAGTTCCAAGGAGGAACACTGCTGTGCAGCCAGCATTGACACCTCAAAGGAAGGAATTAAAACCAAATGCTATGCTGTAGAATAAAACAATCTACGGAGGTTGTCTTACTTCATAAAAAAATATAGTCCCAAAACTTGGAATACCATAATTTTTTTACTTGCAAAGTTCTAGGGACAAACTCAAGGCTGACCTTCCTTATGTGTTAATGTGGTTAACCATACCTACACTATATATATAAAAGTATGTGGACACTCCTTCACATTAGTGGATTCGGCTATTTCAGCCACACCCTTTGCTGACAGGTATAAAATTAAGCACACAGCCAAGCAATCTCCATAGACAAACATTGGCGGTTGAATGTCCTTACTGAAGCGCTCAGTGACTTTGAAAGTGGCACCGTCATAGGATGCCACCTTTCCAGCAAGTCAGCTCGTCACATTTATGCCCTGCTAGAGCTGCCCCGGTAAACTGTAAGTGCTGTGATTGTGAAGTGGAAACATCTAGGAGCAACAATGGCTCAGCCGCGAAGTGGTGGGCCACATAAGCTCACAGAATGGGACCGTCGAGTGCTGAAGCGGGTAGCTCATACAAATTGTCTGTCCTCGGTTGCAACACTCACTACCGAGTTCCAAACTGTCTCTGGAAGCAATATCAGCACAATATCTGTTTGACGGGAGCTTCATGAAATGGGTTTCCATGGCCGAGCAGCCGCACACAAGCCTAAGATCCCCATGCGCAATGCCAAGCGTCAGCTGGAGTGGTGTAAAGCTTGCCGCCATTGGACTCTGGAGCAGTGGAAACGCGTTCTCTGGAGTGATGAATCACATTTCACCATCTGGTAATCTGACGGGCGAATCTCCAAATCTTAACACTACAGCATACAATGACATTCTAGACGATTCTGTGCTTCCAACTTTGTGGTAACAGTTTGGGGAAAGCCCTTTCCTGTTTCAGCATAACAATGCCCCCGTGCACAAAGCGAGGTCCATACAGAAATGGTTTGTTGAGATCGGTGTGGAAGAACTTGACTGGCCAGCACAGAACCCTGACCTCAAGCCCATTGAACACCTTTGGGATGAATTGGAACACCAACTGCGGGCCTAATCGTCCAACATCAGTGCCCGACCTCACTAATGCTCTTATGGCTGAATGGAAGCAAGTCCACGCAGCGATGTTCCAACATCTAGTGGAAAGCCTTCCCAGAAGAGTGGAGGCTGTTATAGCAGCAAAGGGGGAACCAACTCCATATTAATGCCCATGATTTTGGATTGAGATGTTCGACGAGCAGGTGTCCACATTCTTTTGGTCATGTCGTGTATGTAATCAGAAGAGAGCTCTACCCAACATTTTGCAGCAGTTCTATCACCCCCCATTGATTTAACGTGTTATCTTGATAATATGGATTTAGCAAACATTCCAAATTAAGTGTTAAATTACAGTTACAGTTTGCTGTACTTGCTAATAAAAACAAAACAGTCTGAAGGATCTGTGTATTTCAGAACCTGAATCCCTGTGCCAAATAGGTCTCAAACTATTCAACATTTGGTAGATAAAAAGGTCACCTGCACATTACCTTTTTTTAGGCAGCCTGTGTGATGAACGGAGGAAATGTCCTGGGCTGTTTCAATGTCATATGGTAGGACAGGCTCTCCTGGGATCTGCGTGTTTCCTATCAGAGGCCGATGTCCACATCACAGAATAGAAAGGAGAAGAGAAGGAGGGCTAAGAAACACACAGACAAACATGTGACAAAACAATATAGAACCAAAATGAGATCTTACATAAAACCACTTAAACATGACATTTGTAGAATTCATTCACAAATTATGTAAAACAGACACAATATGTATTTTCTTGAACTACAAACCAGCCCTGTATACCTCAAACCAGCCCTCTAAACCTCAAACCACCCCTTAAATTAGCCCTCTATACCTCAAACCAGACCTGTATACCTCAATCCAACCCTCTATACCCCAAACCAGCCCTGTATACCTCGTTATAATAAATGCTCCACATCCATAAGCTCTTCTCCACCTGGATGAAAATACTTTAGCCTTAACTTATTGGAGATTGACTTTCTCATGAGCAGAGCAAGGGAGAGTCCCAGAGCCTTCATGGTGGGGGGTTCTGAGCATGTGGGAGGGAACAGGGTGGGGAAACTGTCAACAGGAATTCCTTGTTAGGCAACCCAAGAAGTGTTGAGTAACTAATGGGCATGTTTTACAAGTGAAGTGTATCATGGTTGAAGAGACACAGCTGGATACGCTTCCCGCGCTTTGACTGATCCACATCTACATTTCAATGCTCCTCTGTATAAATAATCAGTTGTCCCTTAGCTCATTTGGAGGAGTTTGTGAGACGTATTAAATATAGTGTGTGTGTGTGTGTTTGCGTATGTGTATGAGAGAGAGAGAGAGAGAGAGAGACACAGAGAGACACGGGGAAACAACTGAGTTTATCAAGAAGCATGGGTGGTTGAGAGATAGTTACATCTTTGTACTGTATAGTAGGTGGGGAGGACCCAGAGAAGACAGTCTGAGTTGGTATTGGTATTTTTGGTATTGGTATTTTATTAGGATCCTCATTAGCTGTTGCAAAAGCAGCAGCTACTCTTCCTGGGGTCCACACAAAACATGAAACATGACATAATACAGAACATTAATAGACAAGAACAGCTCAAGGACAGAACTACATCAATTACATGTTTTTTTTAAAGGCACACGTAGCCTACATGTCAATACATACCCACCCAACTTTCTTGGTCAAATTGGAAAGCATGACAAAGTGAGAGTAGACAGAGACCAAGAAGATCTTGACATGATCAATAACTAATAATAGGTGGGGTGGGGTGTTTTTCAAAAGGGGAACATAACTGTTGTACAAGAGATAGGAAACTAGATGCATCAGATTCTCGAGATGAGATGACTGAATGCAATGGAGGAAATCATTGAAACAGAATAAATCACCTGTGCAAGAACATAATGGAAAAAGTCAGTAGAATATTCATAGATCATCCCTCAGTTATGTTCTCCCCTAAATATATTCTGATTTTGGCATAATTTATAGTGAAGAAATTGGTTCCATTGAAATTAATGTCTCCCTGACATCAGGTTGGAACAGGAAGCAGTGAAAAAAAACCATGTCACTTTAGTGTATAACTCTAAAATCTACATGGGATATGAGCACATGTTCTCAACTAGTCCGGCAATTATTTTACCTTAGATTTACTGTTGTTCTCAATTAAAGAGCTGTTTGGCAACAAACACTAACATGTGTAGTAGGGATGCTGCGGTGGAGCCATACTGTTTCATATTATAACTCCAGCACTCGTGGCCAGACCAGGGCTCATGCTGTTTTGTATTCTCCTCAAGAGTGTATTCATAAGGCATTACACATGCCAAGTTTCTGCTTGCCGATAATGAGGGAGAAAAAAAGAACAACATCATACAAAGTGCCATGCTAGTTTTATAGTGTTGAACTATACTGTTTCTGCTACTCCCAATATAATTATTCTAATGAGTGTTATTCCAACTCTCATTTATGGCCCCTCTGTATTCCAACATGCATATTCACATGTTGTCCAAAGTAATTATTCGAACATATAAAGACATTTGAATAAAGCATGAATTGGCCTTTTTGGTCCAATCTTGAATATACTATCGAAAGCAAATGGGTTGTTGTTGGAAGACTGCTTGAATAATTAACTGACCAGTTTGGCGAGGTAAGTTTTGTTAAACAATGTTACCCACAAGATGACATGATGACAACCCATGTTTCAGGAAGTAATTAAGGGTTAGTGAATCTGGTGCAACTCCAAACGGAAGTCACATATTTCAAATTTAACATCCAAGCTGTTTTAAGCTACTTAAATGTGCGCAATTCGATAGTGTTGCAAACCGTTTACTTGTGACCTGTGCTCTCACATTCACACAGCCAGGGGAAGTGAAGTGCCTTTTAAGGCGCTGAGTATTGCCAGAGTCATCCTTATATTACTGATGATGTCTCTCCAGAGGAGTTCACTGACAATAGCCCAAGGATCAGAAATGGCCATAAAGTCGATGGGAAATTACATTTCATCCAACATACACTGAAATGGCCTGTCTGTTGATGGAGCAGGCTAATGGTGTCTTTAAACAGGGATTTAGCCTCCGACTCCACCTCTGCAACCCCATATGACCATGGGCTCTTCCCATGGAAGTCTATTGCATCAAAAGTCAATCACTTCAGCTAGCTAGACTGGATCTTCAAGTACTCTACTCAGTTCTGGTGAGACTAAGAGTCAAACAAGAATATCAGTGATGCTAGGATTCTATGTAAGGGGGATTCCAAAGGTTATGCCACATCACAGAAACTTAGAAGCCATTCCACATAGACACATAAACTGAGTGGAGCATAGAATCATACAGTAGATGTGCAACTACACTGATTTACATACTACTATTGACCCACATTTTGAGTGTATGTCGTACCTTCTCAGGGCTGGTTTGATTGAATATTGGAGTGAGAGAAAGCATTAATCCATTAAGCCCAGCATTAATTGCCCCTGACTGGGCCATATGAGATCCACTACCCTCCTCCACGAACCTGCTCCAAACAATAAGGAACCCAGAAAGTGGCTCTTGCATTTAACAAACTGTCTACAGCAGGATTATCCTGTTTGTCGTAATGCAAATTTCAGAAATCACACAGTAATCCCTGTTTCTCGATGACACACGTGGTTTTATGCATCCACTCATCAGGGTCTGACCTGGGGTAGAGATGCTGACCTGGGGTAGAGATGCTGATTATCTTTAACCCTTCACCTGCACAGAGACAACTGACAAAAAAAAACATACTTGGACTAGACCAATCTGATGGGATGGTTGTGGTACAAGCCAAATATCATGATTGAATCTCGCATCAGAGTCCTGTTGGGTGGAATTGTTCTCGCTAGACAGAACGATTTCAGATCTGTAGTAAAACAAAATGTTTGTTTGGAGATAGTTAGATTCAAGTAGACAGTTGATTCAAGTATTGAGTTGGATTCAAGTAATTCAAGTAGGGGGCTCTAAATGTTGTGGTACTTTTTCCAATTGCCAGAGTAAGAGGATGGTGAGGTGAAGAAACATTAGATCTCAGTGTGATTTTTAAGTTTTGGGATGCCTGGGGAAGTCTGATGTCATAGAATATCAATGTCTGACCTGGAAAGGGTCAAGTGTTCTGTTGCATTCAAATTGTTTCTTAACAAATATGACAGGTAAATAAATGAATTATTTTATTTAATTTATTTCACCTTTATTTAACCAGGTAGGCTAGTTGAGAACAAGTTCTCATTTACAACTGCGACCTGGCCAAGATAAAGTAAAGCAGTGCGACACAAACAAATACCACAGCTGTTCTTGACGCTTAGAAATATTACCCCAGACCAAATAAAAACCTTGAAAATGTTGAGGACCTACTTTGCCAACCCCAAATTCAATGGTACTTGTTAATACGCTTCTCACAACAACAACAACAAAAAACATTGATTTACCCATTAAGGTCCTTTCTATCCCGTTTGTGATAAGCTTTGCTAAAATCAAATAATGGATCTTTCAGTTGTGTTGATTAAATGCAACAGAAAAAACATTTAGTCAGCAATTTGTTTCTGAATACATTGCATTGTCCCACTATTGCTTTCAGCCATTTCATTTCCGTGTGGAAGGCCAAGTGAGCGTGGAAACGAGGTCAGAATACACTTATGCATCCTGTCAGGTGCCAAAGGCTTTCTCTGACATGTTTTTTATCTGCCTTTGTTCAGCTGTGGACCAGGAAATCAACAGGAATTTCTCTCCATGTGACTATTCCTGTCCAGTGTGAACAAAATCAGTATCCTTAACATTCACACCTGATGCAATGTTTACAGAAAACACACCTGTATCATGATAACACACAGACTATCCATAACAATGTATCCTTAACTATTCAAACTGATATAACTTAAGAGGATGAAAAGAGCATATGGATTGTTTTGCAAGCAAACAAAGTTTCCAATTTGGAAAATAATCTTCAAAGGCAAGCTTCTGTGTCGAAGTATACTCCCTTAGCCTCCCTATTGAGGTGACCTACCCCCACCATGCAAACAGACCCCCACCCCTGTTTACTCTGGTTGGCTAGGAACCAGACTTAGCTGAATAAAAATCTCCCTGCTTTCCATCCAGATAGAGACCATTGAGTCAGAGACCTCACACAAAGACTAATAGCAATGGGAATCCGCTGAAAATATGTGATATAATCACATTAGTGTCTTAAAGGACACAAAGCGCTTAGTCAACTTCCCTTGATCAAGGCACATCTGGAGGAGCGAGGGACTTGAAACATAGTCCTGGCTTTCCCCTACTGAAATTAAAGCAAGCTGTTGTGCCTTGCTTCCAGGCCGGAGGAGAACGAGAACTTTGACACAATAATGAATTGCTCCGGCAGCAGTGCAGTTAAATGTGGGGCTTGTGAAAAAAGGATGGATCTTAAAAGGTTTGGGAATAACGCCCACAGCTTTCCCAGGGAGGTTGAACTCTGACCTGGAAGATCAAGTGTTTAAAGCTAGATCTTTGTGATTACCTCTAGATATCACTGTACAACACACTGCACTACATTTGTCAATATGTAGTACACTTTGTGATTAAAATAAACATGTTACAATGTTTCGTATTTTCTAAATTATCTCTTGTTTTGAATCGATTTGAAAAATGCAACACGTAGGGGAAAACATGTGACCAATGTTTTGTGAGGTTTACCTACAATGGTTGTGTTTTTTAGGGATCAACATGACTGTAATAGCATAATCCTGACATCTAACATTCATAAAACCCAAATTCTACATTAACAAAAAATTATGAGAAACTACATTACTACACTGAGTATGATATATTTCATGGAAAGAAGGTCTGCATAATTTCCAAAATATACCTGAAATTACAAATACCAGGTTCCTAAAGGGTTTCCAACTCTACACTTTACAGAGGTGACAGTCATTAAAACTGCGTTCTGTTTCATTCCAATTGAGCTTTCTTTTTAACTGTGAATGCCTGTTAATATTTTCCAGAGGTCCTACTACACACGTTCTAGCAGCTTTTTGTCTTCTCCCTGTCCAGGGAACAAAGCCCGGTTTCTGTTTCTGCTCTCAGCCTGCTGTGAGAAATAGGGCCTGGTCGTCTCATTAACACCCACCTCAACATGTTCCATCCCAGCATTGGGAGCTAATTACAAACACTGGCTGGGCTTAAAAAACTCTTATAGACAGCAAACAAAAAGAGAGAGAGAGAGAGAGAGAGAGAGAGAGAGAGAGAGAGAGAGAGAGAGAGAGAGAGAGAGAGAGAGAGAGAGAGAGAGAGAGAGCGAGAGAGAGAGAGAGAGAGAGAGAGAGAGAGAAAAAAAGGGAGAGAGGGAATGATAGAGGAGAGAGAACTGACAGAAAGTAAAAGGGGCCAAGGGAGTGAAGAGTGGGGAGCCTGAAATCCATAAGAAACTCCACTCCTCTGATACGACATACACACTCCCATTCAGAATAGAGGGACGCTTAAAGAAAGTTCTGCCTTTGTATTTTGTTTTGTAATTAGGGATCCCCATTAGCTGCTACAAAGACAGCATCAACTCTTCCTGGGGTCCTCCAATTCCTCAAGTGGAGATGTGATGTGAACGGTATGGATGTATGTGTGGTATGGTATGGTATGGTATGGTGTGGTTTAGCTGTGGCTTCCACAGTATCTATCCCCAAAGGCTCAAAATCCATAAAGTAGAAAATAATGAAGTAAACAAACCTTTTTGGAATCACATGACTATTTTAGTGAAATTTGTGTAAATGTGTACTGTATGTGCATGTTGATAAGATCTGTTGTCTTACCCTGAGGCTCACAAGCCACTTGTTATACAGACGAAGCAGGGCTATATGGTGTTCTTATGATTCAAAACAGTTGTTCCTTCACCACAACATTTGCAGTGGGTTTGTAGAAAACCACAGGTTGAGTGCAGAGAGCTTTGAAAACAGTGGATCTTTCAAGTTTGCATCCAGACAATACCTTCATTTAGATCACACATTTAGGAGCCTCTATATTCAAACTTAAAAGTATATTTTTACTGACTAAATTATCACAATACTTGAAAAACAAAACATTTTAAATATCAGGCTATTTTTTTTACAATGGTTTTTGTTTCCATACTGTACATTGTAAGATTCTCTCATATAACCCCATCCAGAAATGCCACAATGACATTCACCTCAAGCTGTGGTTACAGCAGTAGCTCCCACATGTAATTTGCTCTAATCAAGTCCTGTGCGTAGATGCCTGAGGCACTGAGATTGAACTGATCTCAAAGTGTGCCATCAACCACAAATTACAGGCCTTGAATATAAGTTAACTACATGCCACTCCTCTAACAATAACAGTGACAGTTGCAATACTGATGTAGGAACACACCTGTAATAGAACCTTAGCAAGACACGTCTCAGAATAAACACACAAATAGTATCACTCATTTTCCTTTTATTGATAGATCAGAGGGCATGCAAAGACGATGACCTTAACACAATCATCTCTGATAACCCTCTTTAATGCCAGATGGAGTTATGACAGTCAAAACTGTTTGTGAATACTTTGGTAACATATATATGTATGTATTATAATTGCACATATAGGCCATATTACCACCTCATAGAGCATTTTAAGACATACTATATAATGTATAACAGGTCAATACTACTTTATGCCTTTATTTTCCTAAAGGCTACAGATGCCTTCATAATAAAGCACACAAGGCTCGTAATAGGTATTCTAAAACATGCTATAAGCATTCATAATAGCTCTTTATAATAGGCTATAATATACTTTAAATCATAGATGCAAGGAGAGAGCTTTTATGCATTCCTTGTGTGTTTTGGGGATAAACACAGCCTCCATTTATGAAATAGCATCTTGTTTATGGTGGATTGCAAAGCCTGAGCTGAAAATGGCCTGCACAGTGGGACAGACAAATAGAAAACAGGCTCCATCCAACCAGAGTCAACCTACCACTGCTTTAACAATACTAGTCATTGTCTATAATTGCGTAGCAGATTTGCATTCTTTTACTTTTAGTGAACACAGTATAAGAATACTTAGAATACAGGCTGGCAAGTCAATAGAACAAACGTGGTCCTGTATGGCTCAATTGGTAGAGCATGGCAGTTGCAATGACATGATTGTGGGTTCGTTTCCCGGGTCCACCCATATGTAAAAATGTATGCATGCATGGCTGTATTTTTCATTGGCTAAAAGCGTCTGCTAAATGGCATATGTTATAATGTGTTGTGGCTCTATTCCTTGTACAGTTGATATATTAACCCTAGTTACAGGTAAATATATATTGACTGGGATAAGCTTCAAACCCCTTCAAAGTATGTGAATGCCAATGTCAAGCTTGAAGGAATATGTGATATTCCAAACATTTGTACATACAGTATACACTGAGTGGACAAAACATTACGAACACCTACCAGGTGATTATACGTGAAAGCTATGATCCCTTATTGATGTCACCGGTTAAATCCACTTCAATCAGTGTAGATGAAGGAGAGGAGACAGGTTAAAGACAATTGAGACATGGATTGTGTATGTGTGCCATTCAGAGGGTGAATGGGCAAGACAACATATTTAAGTGCCTTTGAAAGGGGTATGGTAGTAGGTGTCAAGAACTGCAACGCTGCTGGGTTGGAGTCAACATGGGCCAGCATCCCTGTGGGAGGCTTTTGACACCTTTTAGAGTCCATGCCCTAATGAATTGAAGCTGTTCTGAGAGCAAAAGGGGGTGCAACTCAATATTGGAAAGGTGTTCCTTATGTTTTGTACACTCAGTGTAATTGTGTTTGAACATGTGTTGTGCCGTTGTTTTGAGGGACGGAGAGAGAGAGAGACAGAGAAAGCAACGGACAGAGAGCGACAGAGTCAGACAGAGAGAGGCTGAAAAGTTCAATACAAACTAACCTAAGTTAACTTCTCATTTGTAATGTATGAGTGACTTCGTTTGAGCAGTTTACAGTAATCACCTTTGGGGGACTTGATCAAGCAGTTACAGTACATGTGTCAAAAATGTAGATTCTTCAAAAACCTGCACTCCACAGTACATGTTTACACCATCCAAATTTCACGATTTCAAACAGTGAGCTTTCCTAAGTCTGCACAAATTACTTGTCCGAGGCTCATTTCAACTAAACTATTCCATAAAAATAAAGACAGACGAAAATATTTTATTTAATTTGGTTGGGTTTTTTGTTATGAGTCTTTCTTGGCCGGTAAGCGGATGGAGCTCGGGGTTAGCGGAGGAGAGTGAGTGGCAGGCCGAAGTCCCTGGCACACTCATATCAAAGGGGCACCACCACTTTAAGAGGTTCATTGTTTTTTTCCCCAGTTTGTTTTCAACAGTGCTGTGAACTTGGTCAGTGGCCATGGGTCCCCTGTAATAAAGCTGTGCAGAAAGATTCCATCTTAGCTGACGCCTCTGCCTCCTAAACATACCTCTCAAAAATGCTTTCCGTCATCTGCAAGGCATGTAGAGGAAGGGCAGGGTACAGCACGAACATTTCTTCCATGTTTGGCTGCAGCTATCACTAGCATTTCCCAAATGTGCCCCTGTGTTGGTTTAGAGCAGGGGTATTCAACTCTTACCCTACGAGGTCCGGAGCCTGCTGGTTTTCTGTTTTACCTGATAATTAATTGCATACACCTGGTATCCCAGGTCTAAATCAGTCCCTGATTAGAGGGGAACAATGAAAAATGCGGTGGAACTGGCTTCGAGGTCCAGAGTTGATTTTGAACGGCTTAAAGGCTGCGTGTGCCAGCCCAGTTCATATGGCTTGTGGGCAGGCTGCCAGGAGTAAGCGGCCTCCCACTGTTTAACGACAATAAATGTACTGCCTCACTCCAAAATGCTGTTATAGTGTATAAACAAGGTTAATGCCCCTTTTAATTGAGCACCGGTTGACAGAATGTGACCTTGCTAGGGATGGCTGTTACCTGGACTGGAGCATCCACGCGTTGATCAGTGACGGTTTCATTGAGATATATTGTATATCCACACACAGACATCCTCCAACTTTAACTGTGTCCAATAACATAAACATGTTGTTTAAATTGCATATTTATACATTCATTTAGGTTAAGTCTGTAGCATAATGAATATATTCCATTGTTGAAGGTAGTAATAACATACAAGGGGAAATATGACTACATTGAGGACAGCAAACACATTCTAGTCATTGCTTAGAGTTGAGCCCACAAGTGCCATCTTACTTTGAGGTCTGTCCTTTTTTCTACTCTTAAAAATGTAAAGCCCTCTTTTTGTTACCTCAAGAGAGGGATTGTCGCTAATTGAGCATTGTAGCCAGATAATTGGGCCCGAGGACCTATCCACATGGAGAGGGTGACCCTTCTAACCCTGTCCTGAAAAAGAAACAAAGCTGGGAGGAAGAGTAATGTGAGTTAAGGGATTCTCAGCAGCTCTTATGAGAGCTTGTTTCACATACATTGCCCAAAGTGGGGCTAATAACTTTACACGCTGGTGTGTTTTCCATCTTGACGAGTCTTTTTCCCTGGGATCTAGAACATTCTCCCAGATCCCTTGGTAAGGACTCTTGAGAGACAGTCTTGAGCTTGCCAAACTCTTCACACACACATAACACACATGAATTATCAATGGGACTTGGACACTTGAGAATTGTGGTAACCACCCTCTGTTGTAGTGTTGAGGGCACTCACAGTTCTAATTTTTCACCAAGTATGGAGGCCTCTCTTTGTGGCTGGCAATGAAGCATAACCACAACTCAAAGCTCTTTTTTTACGGGAGTAATTACTGTTTGCGGAGGTCGTTTTTTTCCACCAAATATGTATTTTGTTGGCAAAATGAACCTGTCTTGTTATGAGCTGAAGCATTCGGTCATGGGTGAAAAAGAGGTTCCAGATTTCCTGATAAACAGAGGGCTAAGCCATGCTCTCTCCATGTTGTATACACAAAACTGACACTTTCAGTTTGCTTTAAAGGAAAGATCATGACATTTTAAATGACTTTATGGAGGCAGACAGATAGGTCTCTGTTGACATAAATGGCTGTCATGCTTTACATAAGGTTAACAAACATACAGAAATATTTTGGTGATCTGCAGTGAATTTTAAGAATCAAGAAATAAATGTCTGAAATAAATGTTGGTTTATCATCACCACGTGTCTTGTTAAAGTGTTATAATTTTGTTACAGATAGAGCCTCTGTTAAACATGAACTAGAGTTTAGGCTGGTAGAAGTAATGTACTGTGTAAATGAGGCCCACATCCCTCTTGCCCAGACCCCCCCCCCCCCCCCCCCCTAATCAACAGGACACTCCATCCTGCCCTTGACTCCACTCCCTCCTCCAGCGGTGCCCAGCGCTCTTGCTCTATCTCCCCCAGTGCGACCCAGTTTTGCACCAGCTGGCCTCCAGTTCCTATCTGGGCTGCTTTTTACTATCCCAGGCCTGATGGCAGGAGCTTCAAGTGATTTCAAGCAACACGCCTTCTATACGGTGTGCACCAGCTACAGTACCTGCCAACCAAGTGTAAGTAAACAGTCGTTCATTTCCCTAGTCAGTCCACTGGATGACTGGTGAAACAAGAGTATTTTAAGGACAAGTAATAGAGAGGGTTGTCCTTTACGAGAAAGGGATGGGGAAGTGGGTCTGCAGTATTTCATTTGGTGAAAAGAGAGTGTGCTGTGTAAAAAGAAGAAAAACACAGTTAAGTGTCATTTATGATTGTGATGGTATGGTACAAACCTTTGCTGGTTAACAATTAGATGTCATTTTATATGAATTTTAAGTTGTGCTGTGATCTCAAAAGAGATCTTTGCAACTTTGACGTTTTGCAACTTGACTCTAGTTCCCCTTTTGATTATAGTTCTTTGTTTATCACTCATTCTGAAAGCTAAGTGTACTCATTCTGAAAGCTAAGTGTACTCATTCTGAAAGCTAAGTGTACTCATTCGTACCCTGTTGCACAGAACACTAGCATTCAAACTTGGCATCATTTATTCATTATGTAACGATATGAATAAGTTATATGTCTAAAAATGAGACTTGGTTGGGAGTCGACATGGATTTTATAATGAGAAAAGTTCAACAGAAATGGGTATCATGGTTTTGCCCATTGAGGAGCTTGGCAGAGCTCATAATTTTGATATGATGGAGGATTTGGATGCCCAACTATACTGCTTATCCCAATAAGCTTTCACAGTCTCACGTCAGATTTAGACGTTCATCTATGTTTCTCGAATGTCTAACATCAAAGTTGTTCTAAACGTCATATTTCAAAGTTTTTAAGGTACATTTTATGCATCAACTCCACATTTCTAAGTTTAGGGTTAAGTTTAGGCATTAACTTCGAATTCTTAAGGTTAGGCATTATCTCCAAATGGTTAAGGTAAGTGTTACGGTTTGGGATAGACTTAAAACAAAAATATCAAAAACAACTTTCTATCGCTGGATTTAAACATGCAATCTTTAGAACAAGAGGCTTACGCACATCCACCATCTGCGACCACAACGCCCAAGCAAAACCAAAACCTACTTGTAACAGCGCTCACTGTTGCTCCTAGTGGCCGGTTTCCACGTCATCTCCCGACATCCTCAGACATGGATGGACATCGAACACTGACTTGTATCACGGGTGACCTGCCTGGCTTATTCTGCAAAAATATTTAAATGTTTTTAATGCTTTTCCTTTTTCTGGAGCTACTGGTATAGTATGCAACTATATTCTGTATTTAACACAACATACTGTATACTTTACATGGGTGAGGTTCTTTAAAAAAGCCTCTGGTAACAGGCCACAGGCCTGAGCAGGTTGGCATTTATTGTAATGAATCTTGTTCTGGAGACAGCTCTGCAAAGTGGTCACTAGCTGGCACAGCCACAAAGTCATACAATCTGATTTTAAACCTAACCTTAACCGCACTGCTAATCCTAATGCCTAACCTTAAATTAAGACCAAAAAGCAGATTTTTGTTTTCATTCATTTTTTACTATATAGTCAATTTTGACTTAGCAGCTGGCCCATCTAGCGGGAATCGCTCAGTTCTGCCTCCAGGGCAAGATTCATGACAATAAATGTCAAATGATAGATAGCAGAAAGAAGACATTCTATAACATTTGTAATAATAACTCTTTGTCTATGTTGTATGTGTACTCTAAATATCACATGGCATTCTATTGATCATGAACTGTGTGTCAACTCTGGGATGAGGGCCAAATATTTCTGAAAGGTCAAAGATTTGCTCTGTCTAAATTCCCCTCGCAATTGGCTCATATACAAATAGTTTACAATTACTCTTCCTAAGTGTCCAGGAAATGAATCCAAGTCCAGTGTTTCCAGGGATTGACCCTGAAGAATTCATTTAATGTGCCAAAACAAATATGACACAGTGTACTCTAAACCCCAAGAAATAGACGGTAATGATACTCAAATTTCTGCTTCCTAGGAATGTGGAAATACGTTTTGATCATTAACATACTGGACACGCACAACATCATGTTTGACCAATAAACTGACAGTACTAGTGCAATGATTCTAGGTCTAATGTTTTTGTGTGACAAGTTGGGGTATCCAGTTCCAATACAATCAAAGTACAAAATATATAGTATTACTGTATATCATAGTACAGCCTAGAGATTTGGCTTACCACATGGCCTGATCAGGAAAAACTCACATGCTCACATGGTCAGAAAAACTCCTGCCCCTATCATCATGTCACTTAAGAATTTATAGGACAAAGTTATTGAAATTGGATCCCCCCCAAAATAGAGATTTTAAGAATGAACACAGAGTAAATGTTCCTGTCGCTTTGATTCTCCCATAGCTGTGTCTCTGACTCTCATGGTTAAATGCTCTAGAAGTTATGGGGAGACCAATGGCAACAGGCAGTGGTTAAACCACAGTAGCAGAAAGGTTAATACACTCAGCACATGTTGCCTCTTACAACAGGTGGTGCAGAGCAATCGGCGGCTCCCAGCATTCCAGCTTTCCATGCCGGTGGCCCCTGGTATTCTGGGATTTACACTGCCTCCCCTCCTTCCAACCACACAGGCCTGACTGACAAGCTAATCGTTGGGCTGGGATCCCCTCAGCTATTGATTCCACTGCAACACAACACCTCCCAGTCAATGAAACTGCAATATAATGCTTGAGCTGCAAAGAAAAGGGGAGGATTAGCGTGTTGAGCAACTGGAAGAAATTTGCTGCTGCTGCGTCCATAGCTCACTCCTCCTTGCAGCTGCCGGTAGGTAGAAACAGAGCGGCACAAATAAAGTGGGGAAAAATGTGTCTCAGGGGGTAGGAGCTTGGAGAGGCAGGTTATTAAAAGCCACAAAGTGGAGCTCATGCTGGGCAGAGAAAAATAGCTGCAGCGCGTTGAAGGCACACTTGAAAAGAAGGGGGTCTCTTTCTAAATTGTTCTAATCCTCTGAGTGTTTTATTTCCTTGAGTTTAGTAGTTTAGCAACGTTGCCTCAGCTTGTGCATATGCTTCACTTCATCCCGAACAGGTCCAAAAGGACAGTGTTTGTGGGACCCAGCAAGGCCTTATGTTATTATGAAATGATAATAATAGATATTTTGAAAATATGTAATAATTTGCAGATAAGCAATAGTTTATTACACATTTATAACAACTACATATTTTGTGCTATATATTTTCAGAAGAGTTGACATGCATTTTTATAATTATGTTAAACAACCTGCAACACAGCTATGCCTATTTCTCCACTCATCTTTTGATAAAGCTTGACAAGCCATGTTCAGTTTTTTTGAAACACAATACCACGCTTTCTAATTATTGATCCAAAAGGCACAGTAACTGCAACACAGACTGCAATTAGTAGTGTTATTGTTGGTTTCAGTCATTTAGTCAAGTATCCTATTTCCATGCTGTGTGCACACTTAATTAAAACAAATGTGTTACATATATATCAGGGATCAACAGCCTTCAAAAAGCCTCTTATGGCTTAGGGAGTCAATGCAACAAGGAGGATGACAAATCAATGTTTTTGGTCGCTTACGCCACAGGGATTGAATCAAACACTTGAATATTGTCAACTACCACCCAGACACTGAAATAGTATTTACTCCCCAAAGGGATGAGTGAGTTATAGTTAAATTAAAACACTATTTCTCAGGAATTTTTCCTCCCTCAAAATACCATTTGAAAAGATAATAAAATAAGTTAAGTCTGCTGGGAGGGGAGAGAAGACATTTAAAATTTTATTACATTTTAAAAGACGTACCAAACATCTGACCTTTTGTCCCTTCTCCCTCAATTCTTCTCTGTGATACTTAAAATAAATTCAACATCAAACTCAGCTATAATAAACATCATTCCTCCCAATGAAGTTCCTATGTGAGAATTGCCAGGACAATCTGAGATATTAAAAATATTTTCCGCTGCCGTGGAATCGCCTATGATACAATTTCCGTTTATATTCATCAAAACACCCCAAAAATTGTCCACATTTGTCTGTTATGAAAGTCAATGACACCTGATGTTATTTATGAAGCAACCAGTAGAATTCCCATATGCAATGCAATTACAGTCAACTCCCAGCTACCCCATTAAAAACAGGAATTTAGCTCAGGTTGCCACGTCTCCCTGCCATCTACTGTTGAAATTCAAATAAGATATGTACAGTAGTTATTGTACTGACTCTATCACTGTTGCTGCAGATATTTGTCACCTATTTATCTTTGGTCCTTAACATGTCAAGATAGTTGGCTGGGTCATATTTGGATGCAGCGAGGACTTAAGGCTTTGGTATGCTTCGGTTCGGCTGGCGACCCAGATGAATGTGCTCGCAAACTCCCTTAAAAGACCTTCGCTTGAAAAATGAGAAAAAAGCAGCAATAGTGCTGTTTGTCCATCTTGAGATGCTGTAGTCAGTATACAGTGCATTCGGAAAATTATTCAGACCCATTGACTTTTTCCACATTCTGTCACGTTACAGCCTTATAAAAAAAAAAAATTATAATCTACATCAATTTACACCTAATATCCCATAATGCCAAAGCAAGAACAGGTTTGTAGAAATGTTTGCTAATTTATTAAAAATTAAAAACAGAAATACCTTAACATAAGTATTCAGACCTTTTGCTGTGAGACTCGATATTGAGCTCAGGTGCATCCTATTTCCATTGATCCTCCTTGAGATGTTTCTACAACTTGATTGGAGTCCACCTGTGGTAAATTCAATTGATTGGACATGATTTGGAAAGGCACACACCTGTCTATATAAGGACCCACAGTTGACAGTGCATGTCAGAGCAAAAACCAAGCCATGAGGTCGAAGGAATTGTCCGTAGAGCTCCGGGACAGGTGTCACGTTCTGACCTTAGTTCCTTTTATTTCTTTATTTTAGTTTGGTCAGGGCGTGAGTTGGGGTGGGCATTCTATGTTGTTTTTCTATGTTTTGTTCTGTACGTTATATTTCTATGTGTTTGGCCTAGTATGGTTCTCAATCAGAGGCAGGTGTCGATCGTTGTCTCTGATTGAGAATCATACTTAGGTAGCCTGTTTTCCCACTATGGGTTGTGGGTAGTTGTTTTCCGTTTCAGTGTTCGCACCATTCGGGACTGTTTGGGTTTTCATTTTGATTATCTTGTTCTTTTTGTATTTTGTATTCATTCTATTAAAAGATATTATGGATACGTACCACGCTGCACATTGGTCCGATATTTCCCACTCCTCCTCAGACGAAGAGGACGAAAGCCGTTACAGAACTATCCACCAACCAAGGACCAAGCAGCGTGGTAACCAGGAGCAGAGGGTTCTGGACTCCTGGACTTGGGAGGAGATACTAGACGGTAAGGGACCCTAGGCACAGGCTGGGGAATATCGCCGCCCCATAGAAGAACTGGAGGCAGCGAAAGCTGAGCGGCGGCGATATGAAGAGGTAGCACGGCAGCGCGACAGGCACGAGAGGCAGCCCCAAACATTTTTTTGGGGGGGGGCACACGGGGAGTGTGGCGGAGTCAGGTTGGAGACCTTAGCCCACTCCTTGTGCTTATCGTAAGCAGCGTGTTACTGGTCAGGCACCGTGTTATGCGGTGAAGCGTACGGTGTCGCCAGTACGCGTTCAGAGCCCGGTGGGCTATAGGCCAGCCCCCCGCAAGTGTCATGCAAGTGTGGGCATCCAGCCAGGGCGTATTGTGCCGGCTCAGCGTGTCTGGTCTCCGGTACGCCGTTTCGGCTCAGGGTATCCTGCGCCGGCTCTGCGTGCTCTGTCTCCGGGGCGCTGGGAGGGTGCAGTGCGTCCTATGCCTGCGCTCCGCCCGTGCCGGGCGAAGGTGGGCATTGAGCCTAAGGGAGAGGTGCGAGTAGTATGCACTAGATCTCCAGTGCTCACCCACAGCCCGGTTCAACATGTGCCTGCACTCTGGAGGGTCCGGGCTAAAGTGGTCATCCAGCCTGGAGGAGTGGTGCCAAGGCTGCGCACCAGAGCTCCAGTGCTCCCCCACAGCCCGGTCCTTCCGGTGCCTCCACCAAGCACCAGGCCTCCTGTAGGTCTCCCCAGCCTGGTGGGTCCTGTGGCAGCCCTACGCACCAGGCTGCCTCTCCGTCTCCTCCCTCCAGGTCCGCCCGTCTGTCCTGAGCTGCCAGAGCCGCCCGTCTGTCCTGAGCTGCCAGAGCCGCCCGTCAGTCAGGAGCTGCCAGAGCCGCCCGTCAGTCAGGAGCTGCCAGAGCCGCCCGTCAGTCAGGAGCTGCCAAAGCCGCCCGTCAGTCAGGAGCTGCCAGAGCCGCCCGTCAGTCAGGAGCTGCCAGAGTCGCCCTCCTGTCCGGAGCTGCCCGTCAGTCCAGAGGCACCCCTCAGTCCAGAGGCGCTCCTCAGTCCAGAGGCGCCCCTCATTCCAGTGGTGCCCTCTACTAGGGTCTCCAATCCGGGGTCAGTGGCGAGGGTCGACGCTTCTAAGGTGCCACATAAGTGGGCCGAGACTATGGTGGAGTGGGGTCGTCCCGATCCACGTCCCGATCCAGAGCCGCCACCGCGGTAAATGCCCACCCAGACCCTCCCCTATAGGTTCAGGTTTTGCGGCCGGAGTCCGCACCTTTGGGGGGGGGGGGGGGGGGGTACTGTCACGTTCTGACCTTAGTTCCTTTTTATGTCTTTATTTTAGTTTGGTCAGGGTGTGAGTTGGGGTGGGCATTCTATGTTGTTTTTCTATGTTGTGGGCATTCTATGTTGTTTTCCAATTCAGTTCTATTCAAAATCCTATTTTCTCTAACCCCTAAACCTAAACCTAAACCGTACTCTTACCCTTACCCTAACCTTAACCCAAAAACCTAAAATAAAAAACTCTAAAACTAACCCTAAAACTAACCCTAGCTCCTAACTCTAACCCTAACACTAATTTTTACCTTAACCCTAAACCCCCTAGAAATAGCATTTGACCTCGTGGGGACTAACAAACAGAATGTCCTCAGTTGGTCACATTTTTGTTAGGACTTCTGGTCCCCACGAGAATATTTAAACATGTCCACCACATACACACATATACACACACACAGTATACTTTTAATAACAAAGTCTTTTCCGTCAGCGGCATTAAAACGGTGACATTTGCAACTTGATACCCCATACACATCCAGACAAAAAATGTGCTATTGGTCGAGGAGGCTCAGTGTAAAAATAGAGGGCTTGTGTCAATGCAAATGTGTCTTACTCTCAACATAGACGTCAAACCCTGAAGCCTACTGACCGATTGCGAAAAGCATGCTGTAGACGTGTCTGCCTCTGATTGTTCCAGTGACCACTGCATAGGCTAATGCAAATTAGTCATAAAAGATGATGTGTGACCTTTATATTAAAACGTAATGGGAGGTATTAATATGCAGCAACACATTTGCCATCATTTTTTTCTTATGGAATGAAAAACTTGTGGGTATTTAGTGTAAATGCATTTATAAATATATTT
Organism: Salvelinus namaycush; assembly: GCF_016432855.1. Taxonomy (NCBI): domain Eukaryota; kingdom Metazoa; phylum Chordata; class Actinopteri; order Salmoniformes; family Salmonidae; genus Salvelinus; species Salvelinus namaycush. Next base: position 28,633,145 of record NC_052315.1, read on the forward strand.
TTGGCTGAGCTCTGTCCCGTACTGAGTTTGCTTCTCTTTGTCCTTGCGACAAGAATGAAAGTACTATTGTGAAACTTTTATGTAACGTGAGGGTGTAGTGAAAATGCTCGCGTGAAAGCAAAGCATAGGCACTGCCCCTGCCCTAATTTCTAGAGCCCTTTAATTTTCTCACTTCTCTGCTGTGAAAAACCCACTCACACTAATTTACTCCTCCCACTGACCTGATAGAGACACCTCCCTACTCCACCTCTAATGAAGATACCAGCAGGCAGGCATGGTACCCTTTATGGGCCAAATGTATACATTATAACCTGACGATTGGCCCAATTAAAATAACGTGTAGCTAAGTCAGAAGGTAGTCCCAACCAGAGTTTGAACCTGGGACCTTGAAACTGTCAACCTAACACCTTAACCCAACTTTATGATGAAGTTGAAAGGTGAAGAGTTAAAGTATCCTCACGCTTCACTACTGTAAGTTCCTTATGCATGATCACACACTCAATGTCTGCAACTGTGGGGCCATCCCACTTCTGACACAAATATAGCAATGTCAGGGGGTAGCCCCAACTGGGGGTTATACTGAGTGACGTCACTTCCTCTTGAACTTGCAGACGTGTTGCTGTGCGTTTTGTTGCCAACCTTATTTTGCTAGCTGACAACTTTACGGTTTTTACTTTTTACTTTTTAATTACCGTTTATATTTTTTTGTTTTTAGTTTAGTTTTTTTTTTACAGTTTTTAGTTACACATCTTTTCTGTCTTATCGATCTGAGCAACATTAGTAATAGTGTTTAAAATGTTCAAGGATGGAAGTCCCATCGTTTTAATAAGATATTTTGCATTAGCTAGCTAGTCCCCCATGGAGCCAACGTTGGTGAGTTTGAGTTGTATATATGTTTTGCATTCTGCCGCATTTGAGTTTGCTGACCATTAGGATTCACTATAACCCGTATTACAATTTTTATCCACTCTGTAAATAATGTGTTGCATTGTGGGATCGATAAGGGGCTAAATACTAGTAAACAGCTAGCGAGTTTGCTGCTAGTTAGCGACTGGGCTGTTTCTGCGATACACTAGTTTCTGATGTTAGCAATAGGCCATTAACTCATACTTCATGTTATATTCAGTGCTACAAAAACAGCAGGCAACAGTTCACTTTTGGCATTTTACGATGGTCCTCTCAAATGTTTACCCCCCTAAATTAAAACATTGTTTGCACTGTGATGTCATAGTGAAATAGAGTTATTAGTTAGCATTAGATTGGGAACTGGTCCCAGATTCACAAAACACAAAAACTTAAGAAGCTTAAAAAAAAGAAGTTAAGATTTAATGATCTTCTTACAAACTTTTCAAATATCTTCTTGCAAATATTCTTAAGATGTTTGTTGCTAGGCAAATCAAATCAAATCAAATCAAATGTATTTATATAGCCCTTCTTACACCAGCTGATATCTCAAAGTGCTGTACAGAAACCCAGCCTAAAACCATAAACAGCAAGCAATGCAGGCGTAGAAGCACGGTATTAGGCAAGCATTTTAGCTAGCTATCTAGCTAGGAATGGCAATCATGCTAGCATATTTCTTACTGAAATTACTTTTCTAAAACATGTTCTTGGATTTAAAATAATCAATACTGAAACTTTCAGATTAAGTTTGTGAGTGAATTAAACATGTTCAATTGCTTTCATTAGCTTTTTCTCTCACTGCCCTGAGTTTAAGACAAGGGTTTAGCTATCTTGGAGTTAAGAACATTTCCAAGAACTTTATTTTCAAGAATCTAATTTCTTCTTAACTTTTTTCTTAAGGAGAAACAGAAGAAAGTGCGCAAGACGATTTCCAATTACCATTTTGAGGCAACTTTGGTTAACTTTCTTCTTAAATCTATAGTTAAGGAAAAAATGGCAGTTAAGAAGAAATGTCTTCTTTAAGAAAGTTTTGTGATTCACAAAACACTTCTTACGCAAAAACCTAAGAAGCTTCTTAAGAAAAAAATAAGAAGTTCATAAGATAGTAAGTGTAATTCCTCAACAATATCTTAAGATGTCATGATTTTCTTACAAACATCTCAAATATCTTCTTGCAAACTTCTTACATATCTTCTCATAATGATTGTTGCTAGGCAACCGATTTAGCTAGCTAGCAATGGCAATCATGTTAGCATATTTCATACTTCTTAAGAAGGTTTTGTGAATCTGGGCCCTGGGGCCTCATTTATAAAACGGACTTACAATCAATTTTGATCTTTCGTATGATTTACTCAGAAAACCACATATAAGTAGTTATTTATGAAACCTTACTTTGATGTGGAAATTATCTTATCTCTACGCAAAGTCTAGACTTGACGTAAGTGATTTTCCTACTGGTTATGTATGGATATTCGTTTTTCCCTTGCAGTTTAAGGTTAGACAATTTCTTTTTCACATCAGCCACAGTTCTGTCTTGCTGCCCCACCTCATTCACTGCAGCGGCAACACACTCCCAAGCAACCTGTTTGGCTTTGTTTGTCAACCCACTATTTAGTCAACCAAATAATATGTGTTGCCTGTCTTCAATCTCCTCTACCATTGCTGTGATCTCGTCTTCCAAAAAGTTTGCTTTTCTCTTTTGGTCCATGGCTATTCCTGACTAAAGCCTCATTTGTGCTAGCATTCTATAAGGGGAAATCGCTGATTGTAAGGTACGTTCAGGTGGCGTCAATTTTAAGTTAATTTGAGATTTATAGATCACAGTCAGTTACAAATGGGTTTCTTAGAACCTTTGTAAGCAAGGTTTTTTATGCTCAGTATCTTTTATGAATCGAACGTAAGCACGCCGTCGGAAATGATCTTACGACTAAGTTCAAGTATAAATCTAAGATTATTTTTTATAAATGAGGCCCCGTGTCCCCGGCCTTGTTCTTAATCTTAGCTATAGCAGCACTTTAGTTTTCACTCTGCCCATTGGTCAAGACGACCTCCACTGCCTCAATTTATTCTCACTACATTTGCATGAGCCATGAGATGAGAAGCAACTAAGGAAAGATCAGAGGGATAAAAAAAACGGTTTAGGCGCTTCTCTAGGACCCTCAAAGCTTATAACTCTTAAACAGAGTGCCTGGGTCAGTCAATAAAGGCAAATAAAACCGAAGTGTAGGCCCAAAGAGGCCCTCTTCTCCCTGAAAACAGGCAGTTTAGCCATAAAGCTGACGGCAGTTATTACATGGTGACTTTTAATGCAGACACGATTTGTGGTCACTAAAGCCCAGGCCTGCTGGAGGCAAGCCTCAAGCAGCAGTGTTCTAATTGGACCAGTTTGTTGACTGTCAAGATAATGGCGAAATCAGTAGCAGACGGCCAGAGCACCGTAAATAGCAAAGGTAATTAGAGAGCTTGTCAAAAGCAGAGTGTTGGTAGATGTTCCTGGTTACAGAAAGTGTAGCAGGTACAAGAAGTGATGACAAAAATTCAAAGTTAAGAGGCGGACCCCTGGACGTATTGGGTGAATACTGAAAAATTGGTGACATACTGTATATGTGCAGTTTCATGTTGAGAAAAAAGGGTTCAGTGGGAAAAATGGTTCAGCAGGATATTGAAAGGACCTGCAGTTGACGATTAAATTAGGGGTTTATTTGTTTATACTGTCCTCTTTATCAATTAGAAACATATTGTATTGTGTTGTGTACATTACTTTATGATGACACAGACTACTTCTGTATGTCTATACTGTTTAATATAAAGTAAAATAATTATTTTACAGAACACATGTGCTGGCTGCATTCCTAGGCTTTCACCTTCTCGCCCCCATACTCAGCTCTCACCCGTGACATCACTGCCTCTTACATCACTGTTCAACATTAACATTAACATTACACCACATCTCCCTTTCTGGAGAACAAAGGGTAGACTGCCTTTGTCTCAGCAGGTCATAAAGAGTTATTCTGCCCTTGTAAAACAGATCTGTTCCTAGTCTGGCTTTTCACTAAAGCTCAGTATATCAGGTGAACATTTCACAGTTATTTTCTTAGACAAATAATTTTTCTGTTGAATTGTCCTCAACACTTTAAACTTGTATACACGTTACTTTCAGTCTCTCAAAGATCAAGACTCTTTGGTTTTATCACTTTTCTGCCTGATCTTGTTCTCACGTTGGCAGGTATGACCTGACAGTTCACAGAGGTAGACATGTTGTCCTCAGGTACGTGCAACCGTTGGCTGTCTTCACAATTGTTCTTTGTAGCAGTCATAGGCACCAAATGGTGGCGGTTTCTCCTGATTGTGCCTTGTAGCCTGCTGACAAGCTGAGCTGAACTGAGCTGAGCTATCACTTCATATCTTGAGAAATAGTCCATCACAAGAAAGTAGTTAGTGCCGCTCAATGTGAATAGGTCTGCACCGACAAATGTTTCTGCCAAGGTCGGTTTGGTTGGCATGAATGGCTCTCTCACATTTGTTCTCTCTTTGATACACACCCTGCAGTTCATTACTAACCCGCTTAACTGACTGCTAAACCCTGGCCACCATACTGATTGTCTAGCATGTTTCTTTGCTTTTGACTACTCCCTGGTGTCCTTTGTGCTTTTTCTCGAGCACACTGTTTCTCATTGTGGATAGTATCACTAACCTAGTGCCCCGTAACAGAAGACCTCATGCACTGTAAACAGAGTGCTTGAGTGCCTTGTACAGTCTGCTGGGGTCCGGCCATCCCTCTATGTAGTGCTTCATCACTTCTGAGCAGTCTCTTAGCAAGTCTCTTAGCACTTTGGCCTTCTCGGTCAAGTTAGGAATGAACTTTCCATTTTTCAGCCAGTGCATATAGCGATGTGATAAATGATTCTACAGTCTCATTTGCCTGTTGCATTCTCTTGATTAAACCTAGCTCGATCGTAAAAAAAATAAAAAAATTGTCACAAAAAACACATCAAAGCTTTCTTTCCCGCTGGTGTACTCCAGTCTTTATTCTTCTGTGAGATTGAGTCCTCTTAGCACCATCATCTTATCATCACCCATTCAATAAAGTAGCCTGTTTACTTGGTTTCTCTGCGATGAGGTGTGCAAATATCTTGCCAGGCTCAAATTTTCAAACCTTCTGATCCATTTCTCCCACTTCTCCCACTCTTGTGTTTGGACTTTAAGAAGTCTTTAAGAAGTCCAAATATTCCGGGGGCTGTATGGTGAACGACTCGCTCGGGGATGCTCTCCCTTGGTATGCAACTTGTTTCCCAGCCGCTGCGGGGGCTTGCTGTGCAGCCTCCTGAGCCGGAGCTTGCTGCTGAGCTTGCTGCTGACCATCCAAAATGCTTCCTCGATGCTAGCCACTCTCTCCTCTCTCAGGTTCAGTCCTGCAAACTCTTTTCAAAGTATGTCCGCAGCCACTTTATGAAGACACAGTCTACTTCTGTGCGTTTATACTGTTTAATATAAAGTAAAAGAAAGGCTTTTACAGAACACACCTGCTGGCTAATACATTCCTAGGCTTCCGCCTTCTCGCCCCCGTACTCAACTCTCACCTGTGACATCACTGCCTCCTACGTCACTGCTCCAACACTAACATTACACCACATATTAAACATAATTTTCCATTACTGTCGCCTTGGTGTTGTGTTGTTTACATATTGGATGACTTTAGCCTGGAAATAAAGAAACAAAAGTATATATTACTACTAATGATTGGCAGTACGCTTAATTATATTGCATGCAATCAGTACAAAGAAAACATGGTAGAAATGTTTTGCAGTCATGTGAAAAGGACATCCTGCCTTGTTTACACATGTGCATTTCTGTGGTACACATTCTCTATGAACCCAACTGGATGGTAATAGGACTATTGCAATTCCTTTGAGATATATCCCATATGTGACATTAGCACATATAACCTTATAACTCAAGGTTATGGACATTTTAAGATTGGGCAGTTGGTGATTTATTCCAAGTAATACACTTTTTGCTCCACGACTAACATGTATCATCATGAAAGGAATGAGAGTGAAATCACGCCTGTCTGTACATTATTAGGTAATATAATCCCTGTTTTAAATGTGGGAATAAAAAGACCACCAAGGTTGGGGATGTTGGTCTATGATTCAGAGATGGATGATTATAAATTCATCTTTAGCACATAATAGAGGTGTTCCTAATGCCAAGGTGTCTAGAATTGTCTGCATATTGTACATTTAGTATATGCTTGTGCTGGTTGTGAGGGGCAATATAGATTTTAGAAATCCCTGTCCGAAAATACATAACTTTAGATCATATAAAATTTGTGTTAAAAAAGTCATGCACAATAACATTTCTTAGAGAGCGCCTATTGTTTGTGTGTGCACTGGCCCATAATGTATCAGTGAAAATGCTTGCTGAACCTGAAGTCTGCATAAACAGTGGTGCTCTAACAATGTTTTTCAGCCCTCAGCCTTTTCTAGGGCAAGCTCAGTCCCCTGGGAGTTGACAGAAATATCCCAAATAGCAGAGCGTCTGACTCTTTTGCAAGACTTACCTTTGTTGTTTCCAAGGGCCACAAAAGTCAACTGAAACTGTTTGACAGCTGACAGCAATGGGCCATGAAATCCTGCTTACCTGCACTTTTCGAATTGGCTATAAGGTATACCTATTATTGTTTTATATGAAATGAAAATAATATTTCATATGCAGTTTATGGACAAACCATGCATTGTTTTTTTTTACTGGACTGTAAACTTAAATATGTGTCTGCTGTGTGTGTAGGTACTGGAAACCTTTAGAAATAATAGAGCGTTGTTTTAAATGAAAGGGAAAATAAAACCACTGTTGCTTATTTTGTCTCTGGTAAGCCTTAACACTGTTTTAACCCTTTATTGACACTGAGTAAGCGGACATTTTGTCTGACAAAAAGGTCAATTTTTTTATATACAGTACCAGTCAAAAGTTTGGACACACCTACTCATTCAATGGTTTTTCTTTATTTTTACGATTATCTACATTGTAGAATAATAGTGAAGACATCAAAACTATGAAATAACACATATGGAATCATGTAGTAACCAAAAAAGTGTTAAACAAATCAAATTATAGCTGATTGAGAGAATACCAAGAGTGTGCAAAGCTGTCATCAAAGCAAAGGGTGGCTACTTTGAAGAATCTAAAATATGTAACACTTTTTTGGTTAGTAGATGATTTTAAATGTGTTATTTGATAGTTTTGATGGCCTCACTATTATTCTACAATGTAGAAAACAGTAAAAATAAAGCAAAAACGTGGAATGAGTAGTTGTGTCCAAACTTTTGGCTGGTACAGTATATATAAATGTAATGGTGATTCTCTTTTGCTAAACAAAATACCTACCACTTTCATAAATCACCTTCACATGATTTTACCTATGTATTCTTTGGGGGGTGTTTTAGTGAATGTCTAACAAATACACATATGAATACAGCCAGAAATGCTGTGATTTTATTTTATATATGCAATTATACATGTTTTTCAAATTTATAGCTAAATTCGTTTTTGGAAAGAAAGTGCAGGACTGATCCTCATTTCAGTCAACTATGCTGTGTGGATAATACGTTGAATTCCATTGTCTATCATTGTACTTATACAGTGCATTTGAAAGTATTCAGACCCCTTCCCTTTATCCACATTTTGTTACGTTACAGCCTTATTCTAAAATTGATTAAATATTTTTTTGTCATCAATCTAAACACAGAACCCCATAATTACAAAGCGAAAACAGGTTTGTATCAAATGTATTAAAAATTAAAAACAGAAATACCTTATTTACATAAGAATTCAGACCCTTTGCTATGTGACTCGAAATTTAGCTCCGGTGCATCCTGTTTTCATTGATCATCCTTGCTATGTTCCTACAACTTGATTGGAGTCCACTTGTGGTAAATTCAATTGATTGGACATGATTTGGAAAAACACACACCTGTCTATATAAGGTCCCACAGTTGACAGCGCATGTCAGAGCAAAAACCAAGCCTTGAGGTCGAAGGAATTGTCCGTAGAGCTCCGAGACAGGATCGTGTTGAGGCACAGATCTGGGGAAGGGTACCAAAACAATTCTGCAGCATTCAAGGTCCCCAAGAACACAGTTGCCTCCATCATTCTTAAATGGAAGTTTGGAACCATAAAGACCCTTCCTAGAGCTGGCCGCCCGGCCAAACTGAGCAATTGGGGGAGAAGGGCCTTAGTCAGAGAGGTGACCAAAACCCGATGATCACTCTGACAGAGCTCCAGATTTCCTCTGTGGAGATGGGAGAACCTTCCAGAAGGAAAATCATCTCTGCAGCAGCACCAATCAGGCCTTCATGGTAGAGTGGCCAGATGGAAGACACTGCTCAGTAAAAGGCACAGCCCGCTTGGAGTTTGCCAAAAGGCACCTAAAGCACTCTGAGACCATGGGGAACAAGATTCTCTGGTCTGATAAAACCAAGATTGAACACTTTGGCCTGAATGCCAAGCGTCACGTCTGGAGGAAACCTCTCACCATCCCTTTGGTGAAGCACGGGGGTGGCAGCCTCATGCTGTGAGGATGTTTTTCAGCGGCAGGCACTTGGAGACAGGATGGAGGGAAAGCTGAACGGAGCAAAGTAAATGAAATGGGCATTATTAAGGCATTAACGTATAGGACAAAATCATTTAGACAACCTTTGAGAATAATTCTATATAGCAGTGGGGTCGGTGCCACTTAAGATTAGGGAGGACAATATTTTTTTTAATGATCATGGCCTTATTACAGCATATTGGTGACTGTCCTTCATATTCCATTCACCCAGTTCATCGTAACATCGATAGGTTTAGGTTACGACATGATACTCACATTTTCCCGATACCCATCATGAGGTTGCTACATCCTAGCCTATGAATGAAAATTTACAACGTAGGTGCACACAGGTCGAGAGACAAATTTGAGGTGACAGACAGTGACACATTCAATACCGCCTTGCACACTCTTGCCTGCATCTAGCTGATCTAGGGTGTAATCATTAGTCCAACAGTTGCAAATGAGTGTTTCTATTGGACAAATTAAGGTATGTTTATCCCTGTTTCGTTCGGTTGCTTGCATTTAAGAAAGGTTTTTCAACAGAGTCGGGGGAATGAGTACACCCCTGATAACACAAACACAGTTCACTTTCATAGCAGCCACAGAGAAACAGCTCATTGTATTCCTTCTCGCATCTACGCGCTCTCCTCCTCTCAACTTTTCCCTTCGCTTGTGGACTTCAATGCACAACACATCAGCTGTCTGTGACCAGGTGGAAAAACATTTCCAAGCCAAACCTTCATAACATAACCGCCAACCGCTACACACCAGCCTACATTGTTGTCACCATATTAGCTAAAGTAACATCATAGTCAACATAGCTAATAGAACTAACGCGTTAGTAAACCCGCTACAATCATGCAGTACAATGTACAGTCAGTAAGCAGTTTAGTAGTTACACCGGCAGGCCCCGGTGGCAATAAATTACTAAAACCAAAAGCTTACATTTTTTTATTTTTTTATTTATTTCACATTTATTTAACCAGGTAGGCTAGTTGAGAACAAGTTCTCATTTACAACAGCAGCCTGGCCAAGATAAAGCAAAGCAGTGCGACACAAACAACAACACAGAGTTACACATGGAATAAACAAACATACAGTCAATAACACAATAGAGAAAAAAAGGCAATATACAGTGTGTGCAAATGAGGTAAGATAAGGGAGGTAAGGCAATAAATAGGCCATAGTGGCGAAATAATTACAATTTAGCAATTAAACACTGGAGTGATAGATGTGCAGAAGATTAATGTGCAAGTAGATATACTGGGGTGCAAAGGAGCAAAAAAATGAAAATAACAGTATGGGATGAGGTAGTTGGTTGGGCTATTTACAGATGGGCTATGTACAGGGGCAGTGATCTCTGAGCTGCTCTGACAGCAGGTGCTTAAAGTTAGTGAGGGCGATATGGGTCTCCAGCTTCAGCGATTTTTGCAATTCGTTCCAGTCATTGGCAGCAGAGAAATGGAAGGAAAGGCGGCCAAAGGAGGAAATGGCTTTGGGGGTGACCAGTGAAATGTACCTGCTGGAGCACGTGCTACGGGTGGGTGCTGCTATGGTGACCAGTGAGCTGAGATAGGGTGGGGCTTTACCTAGCAAAGACTTATAGATGACCTGGAGCCAGTGGGTTTGGCAACGAATATGAAGCGAGGGCCAGCCAACGAGAGCATACAGGTCACAGTGGTGGGTAGTATATGGGGCTTTGGTGACAAAACGGATGGCACTGTGATAGACTGCATCCAATTTGCTGAGTAGAGTGTTGGAGGCTATTTTGTAAATGACATCGCCGAAGTCGAGGATCGGTTGGAAGAGTTCCAATGTTGGATAGCCATAGCCAGCTAGCTAACATTTCCTTTGTTTGAGCCGGGTGTTTGAGTAGGGTAAACTAGCTAGCTGCATTAGCTAGCTAAGTAAGTGAAAGTTGATTTTTTTGTTGTTGAAATATTGCTAGCTACCTCTCTCTCCCCAATTTGTAGTTAGAGTCTTGTCTCATCGCTGCAACTCCTGTATGGACTCCAGGGAAGCAAAGGTCAAAAGCCATGCGTCCTCCGAAACACGACCCTGCCAAGCCGCACTGCTTCTTTACACACTGCATGCTTAACCCGGAAGCACCAATGTGTCGGAGGAAACACCATACAACCGGTAACCTAAGTCAACTTGCATGTGCCTGGTCTACCACAAGGAGTCCCTAGAGTGAGATGGGACAAGGACATCCTGGCTGGTCAAACCCGCCCCTAACCCGGACAATTGTGCACCGCCTCATGGGTCTCCCAGTCGCGACCAGCTGCGAAACAGCCTGTGATCGAACCCGAGTCTGTAGTGACGCCTTTAGCATTGCAATGCAGTACTTTAGACTGCTGCGCCACTCGGGAGGCCCTTCTCCTTCATTTTTGAAGAAATGAATGCGTTCAAAACTGTTCAACTATTGTCTTTCTCTCTCTTTGAGTCAACTACTCACCACATGTTATGCACTGCAGTGCTAGCTAGCTGTAGCTTATGCATTCACTACTACAGTCATTCTCTAATGGACAACATGTCAGTTCATGCTGCAAGAGCTCTGATAGGTTGGAGGACATCCTCCGGAAGTTGTCATAATTGATAAGTAAGTATATGGAAGGGGGTGCGAGCCATGAGCCTCCTAGGTTTTGTATTGAAGTCAGTGTACCCAGAGGAGGATGGAAGCTATCTGTCCTCCGGCTACATCATGGTGCTACCCTACAGAGTGCTGTTGAGGCTACTGTAGACCTTCATTGCAAAACAGTGTGTTTTAATCAATTATTTGGTGACGTGAATATATTTAGTATAGTTTTATCTAAAAAGGATAACTTTTTAAATGTTTCCCTATTTTTATTTTTATGAAATTCACTGAGGAGGATTGTCCTCCCCTTCCTCCTCTGAGGAGCCTCCACTGCTATATAGGTATTTGAGTCAGTGTGTTTTGTTTAGTTTTGACTGAACAGGGCAGACAGTGGGGCTATAGACATTGTTCAAAACCAATCTAAGCAGGTGAAACTTAATAAATATGGAATGGCTTGGACAAACGTATCTTTACTCCATTTGCTTAAAAGGTTTTTGCATTCTGTACAGAGACATTACAGTACATTTACATTTACATTTAAGTCACACAGTAGCAACTACTCTTATGTGCATTCTTTTTGAAACCTACTGTTCTTTGCTTTCTCAGAAGCTTTTAACTAACTTGCACAACATGTTTTGTCAATTGTTTTGTTAAGCAAATATACCGGTTAATGGAGACAAATAGGGTCTTGAGGAAGACTAAAGGGTTCCTATTACTTTAAACTGGAACTTGTGAAAATTTTAGTGCCATTAAGAGGAACTTTAAAACTCAGAATGTGGCTTCACCAGCACATACCTATAGTGAGGGATATTCAGAGGAGCAAGATGACCCTTCATCCCGTGATGCTACACATCCCAAAATGTAAATCATGCCCCCAATGCATTATTCCTTTTGGTAACATTAAATACATATTCCTGGGAGTATTTAAAAAGACACAGTAAACCTTTCCGTACAAGACATGCTGATGGATGATTAGATCTGGCATTACAGGGCCATCCTGTTGGCCAGAAGTCTTTCTTATCAAAGCCCTTTCTTTAACACACATGCATACATTCTCCCTGACTGCATTGGATCATAAAGGTAAGCAGTGACTTCCCGGATTTAAGAGCCCAGAACATAGGATGAAACCATTTGGATTTTATTATTCCATTTAGTCTTACCCGGACCACAAAGTGGGTTCTGAGAGCCTGTTTTATGTATTCAGCTGCCTTCCCCTCAACAAGCATGTGGAGCCGCTTAAATAAACCATCAACCGGAGCACAGCTGCAATAACAACCGATCGATTGGAGGCAGGTTACCATCTGAACACTGCGCCGCCAGCACGCTGGCTTCAGCAGGTGGGGTGGGAGTTGTAATTTGCTGCTGAAGGGCTTTTGTGCCTGCCTGACTTCAGAAAAACTGTAACTTCTGCCTCTCTTGATAGATAGCCATGTGGGCTGATAGAATGTGTGTGTTTGGAAAAGATTCACTGCTGTATAAACAATCAACTCCCTACCTTCCATAACATCTGGGAACTCTCAAGTATTGAGGCAGAAACAAATAACCAGGGACTTGTTAGTTTCTAATTAGATTTTAAACAACTCATTATGGCCCATGGAGCTCCCCTCACCATCGAGCATCTCTAGTCATGCAGGAATAAATGAGGAAATGAAAATAAAAGCAATAACACAGGTTACTAATGAGCATAATACCCCTATTACTATTTAATTGTCTCTGGGTATCAATACATGACTTATCAGAAAGCAAGACTTTAGGGTGCAACCAAACTATGTAAAACCCAAAGCCCCTTGAGCCCTAACTTGTGGTGGTCCATACTGGCTTCACATAGAGGCCAATCCCTCTATGCTATTTACCTTCCTGTATTCTGCATCCTCTGTCTAATCCCCTCTTTCAAACAAACAGGCAGCAGCATCATATTCCACTCTCCCTTCAGTCAGCACCAAGTCATGTTTGCCAGCTCATCTTGGGCGAGGACTGCCCACATTATCAGTAATCCTCTCGTCTACTTTAGATTAAAGCTCAGATGAGTTGGGACACTAAGATCTTAACCTCTCCGTGGCTTTAAAGAAATAAAGAGGGAATATCAAAGCATTCCTCTTTGCATCAGGGAATTTCCATCTTTTGAGCATCCTCCACCTTTGTAATTGTACCCTTTGCCAAGATGTCTCTCCCTATCTCAGTGTGTTGGCAGGAGGTATATGTTTGTAGTTATGAGTGCAAGTGTGTGAACGTGAGTGGGTGTGTGTCTATGTGCACATGTATTTGGCCGTGCACACACTGAAGAACTTCGAACAGAAACTATGTACAATAAGTACAATGTTTCTGATTACAAAGAGACTAATAGCTGGCAATTTCTCCCTAGTTATTGCTGTTTCCCCAGGCAGATCGCTCAAGAGTGACTTCTTAGAGCGTTGGGCCAGTAACCGAAAGGTTGCTCGATCGAATCCCCTGGCTGACAAGGTAAAAATCTGTCGTTCTGCCCCTGAGCAAGGCAGTTAACCCACTATTCCCTGGGCACTGAAGACATGGATGTAGATTATGGCAGCCCCCCGCACCTCTGATTTAGAGGGGTTGGATTGAATGCAGAAGACACATCAGTTGAACGCATTCAGTTGTACAACTGACTAGGTATCCCAATTTCCCTTAATTGGACATCTATCCATGTCCTGAGGAAGCGGGGAAATGCCTTCAAAACTGGCCACTAGGGGCAACAGTGAGCCCTATTTACTATCAAGTAGGCTTTACTGTTGTGGATGGCTGTAGTCCCTTGACTCTAGATCAGAAGGTTGTGTGTTCGATCCCAGTTTGGGACGCATATTTTTTTCTTCTTCTGTTTTAACTCTATCCCAAACTTTAATCCTAATCTTAACCATTAGGAATGAGTGCCTAAATGTAATGTTTTAATCCTCCCCAAATCCTTAACCTTCTAAATTTGATGTTTGGAGCAACATTGACATTTGGCGTTTGGAGGAACGGAACGTTGCTGAGAAAGAGGAGTAAACTCAGGGTGTCAAAAACACTTTGAAATTTGACATTTGGAGAAACGTGGAGAAACGTCTAATTATGCAGTGATCTGTAAGAGCTTATTGGCTGTTTCATATCCGGCCGTGATTGGGAGTCCCATAGGGCGGCACACAATTGGCCCAGCGTCGTCCGGGTTTGGCCGGGGTAGGCCATCATTGTAAATAAGAATTTGTCCTTAACTGACTTGCCTAGTTAAATAAAGATTAAATAAAATCAAAAATGGTTTCTTAGCATAAGATGAAAGGAGGTGAGGTGGAGTTTGTAAACAATACCCCTGTCTAACATAACACCAAGCACAATATTTAATGATCCCACCCCTCTTCCTCTGTGTACTTTGCATTATAGAGAGTTGAAAGAGTCCTCACTTCAAGGATATTTGTCAGTTTGAACACCTAATACAGCATTGAACTTTAATTGTCACACCTTCACCACTCCTTCCCTCTCTTACTTTCCCATTTCTTTCACTTTCCCTCTCTTTTATTCTCAAGAACACACACACGCACACAATTCTGTCAGGTGGAGCTGAACTTTTGCACTGCGGTAAAGTGCAGGTTTTCCCCCCTGCAAATCCAGTCGCTGGACAATCTAAGCCAATTACAGTGTGAGGGCAAATGGTTAACCTTCATAATATACATTTCCCAGCCCCTTTCCCTGCACTTGCCTGTCATCCCTAGGGCAGAGTTATGCACCAGGGCCCAGTGTCCCAGGCGACCCACTTTGAGTTGGCTCAATTCATTAAGCCAGGCCCTGTGCACAGGCTTGAGTTCACACGGCGAAGGCACTTGCAGCAAACAGCTGCTGCACATTCCTGATGGGAGGGCCAGGCAGATGTCCAAGGACAATCAAAGGGAGAGGCAGGGAAAAGTTTATGAGCCAGCATTTGCCAACCTCAATGAGCAGCTCTCCATCCCCTCCTCAAAGACAGGGAGCAGCTGGTGTGACTCAAGGCCTTGTACTGGCTGGACTCCCTCTGCTCTGTCTCTCCCCCTCAAAACAGCACACTACATCTCCACTCTAGCATCCTGACAATATCAGTTGACTCCACGGTGCTCTCGACAAGTACACCCCGGCTTCCTTGGCACCAGCACAGGTGGTTCTAACCAAGGGGTTGGGACAGAGGGATGAAAGGGGAGATTCACAGTGTTGACAAACTTGATTTCATTTGCATTGTTTTGAATAATGAATCATGAGCACAATGCACAGTATATTATTTGTATCTAATTTAAGAGGACATTTTTGTTGTTGTTCAAAACAGTCTGCATGCCTTTATAATACACTGATTATAATCTAGGTTAGCTTTCATTGTTAGTCAGAGTCAAATTTTGGCCTACAGTTGTCTGGTCTACAACCAAAGATGAACCCTTGCTCTTACCTTTCAGTCACCTCACTTTATCTATGACATGTTTACATTCATGTGAGACAAAGATAAGGTACAAATGTATTTAATCACATAGCATACTGTTAACAGTACTCATGACAGTTTCAGTCACTACCTTTTTCAACCAACAGATTTCTAATCTGAATGTAGCATTTACACATTTTGTCTGATTGGAATTTGAGGTTGCATAATGAGGATGTCATGAAAGTGTTTTTCTCTTCTCCAGGATAAAGAGGAGTCAAGGGGGAGACCCCACTGAATTTCAAAAGACTACTGACAACTCATGAAATCCCCCCTGAACACTGTGAAAGACCACTCAGAGGGAATGGTCCTCCAACACTACAGACACAGCTTAGTTAATCCACTCATTATTGTACATGCAAAGGCAAAAAAATTGCCATGAGTGTGTGTCTATCTCTCTCACTCTTAGTTTCTCTTTCTCTCTTAGTTTCTCTCTCTCTCGCCCTCTCTCTCTCTCTCTCTCTCTCTCTCTCTCTCTCTCTCTCTGCCACTGTCTCAGCCTTTCTTTCTCTCCCCTCTCTCCGTTGCACACAAACACAGCATGGTACCAGTTGTAATCACCGTTGGACACAATTTCAGGGACAATTTAAAGACTATTTATTATCCTCAGTCAATAAGAACTGAGGGCTCCGCCTCAGACTCTCTGGATGTTCATTTGAAAGATAATTGATTGAGTTTTAAATGATTCCCAGTTGTTTTACAATAACAGTGTCTAGGTGTTGAGGCTTTCTTCTTTGTTCTGATTTCTTTAAAAGAGGCCCTTCGGATCTGAACTGGATTTCAGATGTATGCCATGGCTAAAAACTCTCAAGATGCACCTCCACAATGTATCAATAGGCCTACCCATTCAATCAATGATCGTTAGTGTGCTATATGAGAGGCATAATTATATGCTTAAAAATGTACCAAAATATGAAACTGGAAAATATTATAAATAATAGTCTCTGAGATAATAATAAGGATGTTGAAAAATGGTAACTACTAAGAGAAAGAGAAGAGTCTTCAATTCACAGGGGATAATTGATATAGCCACTGGTAAAAGTACTGTATGGTCTCTATTAGTGGCCACTAACAGATGTGGTGAATGAGACAAAAAGCACCAAGGGAAAGTTTCTCAGCAGGGCACCAGTAACACAAACCTCTTAATCACACATGACCCGGCAGCCAGAGAGAGTTAAACAGCAGCATGGGGCCTCACTCATAGTGGTCCCTCCTCTCATCATTAGCATAAGCACATGACTGCCCTGCATCCAACTCTCTGTTTAGTGTTTACAAACAATTTTGCAAGTACATGATAGTGGACCTGACTGGCAACCTGTGGCTCCATTTACCCAGAAATTTGAAGGTAATGGACTGGAAACAATGGCAACCCCATTTAGACCCAGTCCCTCTGCTAATGAATAACGTCATAAAATGAGGGATTTCAAAGGGAGTACAACTATATTACAAATTCTGTGTTTTAGGTGCTATCTAGACACTAAAAGGGTTCTTCGGGTGTCTCCATATGAGAACCCTTTGAAAACCCCCTTTTGTTTCCAAAAGGGTTCTAAATGGAATAAAAAAGGGTTCTACCTGTAACAAAAAATGGTTATCCTACGGGGACAGCTGAATAACCATTTTGTAACTCTTTTTTTCTAAGAGTGTAGAAGCTACAGTATCAAATTGGTTTACTGTTAAGAGATCTACTACAGCCTACCATCTTTATTTTTAAGATATAAAGTCAAATATCATTGTGACACAACATGACTTGTGACAGCCTATAGCAGGTAAAATATTATGCAAACATACTATGTCCAGAGGGAAACTATTTGTGGGAGGAGGAATGTTATCAAATAATCATGATATTCTAAATGTTCACAACTATTAGCTGAACTAGACAATTTGATTAATTAAATTCAATTAAACCTGCATTTCCAGACATCAGAGACAAACTTTGATTCAACCTACAGCTCCTTGACTCTTACATTGGGGAAATTGATTGTGTTTGTATAGCTGCCCACTTTTTACAATTCATGCTGGGTGAGTTAACCTTCTTTTTTTAAGAGATCAAAGGTCATTCCCAAGCCAACAGTTGTAGAGATTTGATTTATTGTGCTGGAAAATTAATGGGGGGATTAGAAGTTAACCAGACTTGGGACTGTCACTAAGCACTCTCTCTTGTTTAGATTGCTGGTTGCAATTTTGACCAATGAGCTTCTTGATTTAAATAAGAAGCTACACGGAGATACTAATAGGTATCAATGGTATGTGAAATGTTTCAATTCAGTGATACAGATCAACCAGAATTCACTCTGAAATGTTATGGTTACCCGATCCCTAAAAAAACAAATAGAAATTTGATCTGAAGACAACGTTGAGGTCTCAGAGAGTGGAAAGGTGTCAAATGGACAACGGCTCCTACTCTGTTTTATGAGGTTTAGAGAAACACCCTGGTCTCCAAGGAAAGATGATCGTCAGTCCTTTAGGAGTACATTTGTGTGACATGTGAAGGGCATAACAAGAAACACTCTGCTGCCATAACTCAAGGTAGTATTCTGTCGCACGTGAGCTGATAACGCAGGTCATTGCATTCCACTGTATGACATTTATTGTCAAGGATGTTCATTCCTATGATGTTACCATGGAGGTATACAGTATATAGTAGGTACTCCACACCAAACGATTTGGGGGTGGTTTGTTTGTCTATGCGTGTGCATTCTGACTTGCCACATGGCCTAAGTAAAATGATCTTAAAGACCTGGGGGAGTTTGTCCATCTGTTGGAATGCAGAGGGAGGCTTGAAATTAGAGCCCCTAATGAAAACTCTCTGGTGTCCAACTTAAACAATCATCTGGTTAAAATCAACCAGTAATTCCTCTAATTTCCCTGCCCCTCTCTCCCAGTACTCAATGCCTAATTTGGAAGAAAAGTATAGGTTCTGTTTTACACACCTGCATTTTGAACTCTGCAAAAAATGTGATCTGTTCCCCTCAGCAAGTAAACGTTTTACATTTATTTTTACCAAATAAAAACTACAACTAGCAAAATAATAAACAGATTATCATGAATAATCAGAAAGTAATATTACCACACAGTTTATGGTGAAGGATCCACAGATGTTTTGAAGTGATCAAAATGCTACTTTGATAGAGTGAATACAGATGTAGGATCTTAATTTGACCAGTGTTGTTTTAGCAAAATAATCCTGCAGCAAAAGGATTTGAATGTTTAGTGCATATTGTTGCTCGATCAGTGGTTAAGCTATTAGCTGGACAAAAGTAGGCTACATGAAAAGTCCAATATTGTTAATATAACCGTGTGTTATTACAGGTTTTTTGTGAATTTAAGTAAATCACGAAGCTCATCTGCAATTCTCAGCAAGAAAAGAGTGATCAAATTAAGATCCTACATCTGTAACACACCTGTACTCGATCAAGAAGGTGTGCTTGGTGAATTAAATAAATCAAGTGCTAAACATTGAAGTGTCATACATAACACAGGCAAGGATAAGGGGGAGCCTGGAGTAGTATCTGGAAAACTAAAACAAAGAGAACTAGCGTCTAAACCTATTAAACATCTCCCCTCTGAAAGAACCACTACTTTCCTTCAGGTTATTCAACCTTTCACCCACTGGGCCCCCTGACTGTGACCTTTAGCCAGATGCCATTTGCTTAAAATCTCAGCCTGTTTCAACCACTGGAATCTGCAACACATTAAAGGAGGAGAGGGGAACACAGGCAATAGATTAGAGGCAAACTTGGTTATTAGTTTGCTGATACAGTTTTACAAGGGTCAAATGTAATACAATGTCAGGGAAAACAAGTTGAGGAGGAAAAAGTGTTTTTATTATGAAGCTTTGTACTAGGGCTTTATTTATAAAAAAAATACAAGATGGTGCGGACAGACATGTTCACTAGCCAACTTTGCAGTATTTAAAACAAAAAAAGTGTGTTATTTCTTACATGATTTGCTCAGACCGTTTCTTGCATTATTATCTACAGCTTAAAATAAGTTTTGAATGTTAGATCGGCGGTCACTCACCAGCATTTAGACCAGATATTCGACTTTCCTGAATTGGATCCTTTGTTCGTACCCCCCGATGCATTTCCACTCATCCCAGGGGCTGCTCCAAGACTCTGCCGACAGAGAAGAGGAATACGGAGTGGGCTTTTAGTCCGACTCAGGAGGCATGCATACCATCCACCTCTTCTGAGTATATAACTCGCCAATGATCAGTCCCTGGACAATAAAGTTGATGAGCTCAGGGCTAGGAGCTCCTTCCAGAGAGACATCAGGGACTGTAACATACTCATGGCTCTCTCTGGATATATTGTCTCCATCCATACAGCCAGCGGGATTCTCCATACATCAGGAAGAAAGAACACTCCGGGAAAAAGAAAGGAGGAGGTATATGTTTCATGATTAACTACTCATGGTGTGATTGTGGTAACGTACAGGAAATCAAGTCCTTTTGTTTTCCCAATCTGGAATACCTCACCATCAGGGGTGCATGCTCAGTCCCCTCCTGTACTCCCTGTTCACTCATGACTGCACACCATCATTAAGTTTGCCCATGACACAACAGTGGTAGGCCTGATCAACGACGAGAAAGCCTATAGGGAGGAGGTCAGAGACCTGACCGTGTGGTGCCAGGACAACAACCTCCCCCTCAACGTGATCAAGACAAAGGAGATGATTGTAGACTACAGGAAAAGGAGGACCGAACACGCCCCCATTCTCATCGACGGGGCTGTAGTGGAACAGGTTGAGAGCTTCAAGTTCCTTGGTGTCCACATCACCAACAAACTAACATGGTCCAAGCACACCAAGACAGTAGTGAAGAGGGCACGACAAAACCTATTCCCCCTCAGGAGACTGAAGATTTGGCATGGGTCCTCAGATCCTCAAAAGGTGCTACAGCTGCACTTTTGAGAGCATCCTGACTGGTTGCATCACTGCCTGGTATGGCAACTGCTCGGCCTCCGACCGCAAGGCACTACAGAGGGTAGTGTGTACGGCGCAGTACATCACTGGGGCCAAGCTTCCTGCCATCCAGGACCTCTATACCAGGCAGTGTCAGAGGAAGGCCCTAAATATTGTCAAAGACTCCAGCCACAAAGACTCCAGCCACCCTAGTCGTGGACTGTTCTCTGCTACTGCATGGCAAGCGGTACCAGAGCGCCAAGTCTAGGTCCAAGAGGCTTCTAAACAGCTTCTACCCCCAAGCCATAAGACTCCTGAACATCTAATCAAATGGCTACCCAGATTTGCATTGCCCCTCTTTTACACTGCTGCTACTCTCTGTTTTTATCTATGCATTGTCACATTAATAACTCTACCTACATGTACATATTACCTCAATTACCTCGACTAACCGGTGCTCCCACACATTGACTCTGTACCGGTACCCCCTTTATATAGCCTCACTATTGTTATTTTACTGCTGCTCTTTAATTATTTGTTACTTTTAGTTCTTATTCATATTTTTTGTTTAGTATTTGTTTTTTGTTTTTTTAACTGAATTGTTGGTTAGGGCTCGTAAGTAAGCATTTCACTGTAAGGACTACACCTGTTGTTTTCGGACATGTGACAAATAAAATGTGATTTAATTTGATTTTGATCAAATGCAGACTATGTTACCTCCCAAGAGAATTCTCTTCGGTCATCATCAATGCTGTGTATATTCCGCCTCAAGTCGAAACCGTGATGGCTCTCAAGGAACTACACTGGACTTTGTGCAAACTGAAAAACTCATATCCTGAGGCCGCCTTTATTGTAGCTGGGGACTTTAATAAAGCAATCTGAGGAAAACGCGAACAAAGTTTTATTAACACATCGCCTGCGCAACTCGCTCGTCAAGACCATCGCTACTCCCCCTTCCTGGAAGTCTACAAGGCCCTACCCCGCCATCCCTTCGGCAAATCAGACCCCCCCTCATTCTGCTATTCCCTTTCTAAAGGCAGAAACTTAAACAGAAACCGGTGGGGCCTCCCGAGTGGTGCATCGGTCTAAGGCACTGTATCACAGTGCTAGAGGCGTCACTACAGACCCGGGTTCGATCCTGGGCTGTATCACAACCGGCTGTGATCGGTAGTCCCATAGGGCGGCACACAATTGGCCCAGCATCGTCCGGGTGGGGCTTTACTTGGCTCATCGCACTCTAGCGACTCCTTGTGATGGGCCGGGTGACTGCAGGCTGACCTCAGTTGACAGTTGAACAGTGATTCCCCCGACACATTGGTGCGGCTGGTTTCCGGTTAGGCGGGTGGGTGTTAAGAAGCGTGGTTTGGCGGGTCATGTTTCAGAGGACGCATGACTCGACCTTCGCCTCCCGAGCCCTTTGGGGAGTTGCAAAGATGAGACAAGATTGAAATTGGGGAGAAAAATGGGGTAAAATACAAAGGACTGGTCAACTTTGGGCTGACCAATTGGAATATATGCTGTAGAATGTTTTCATTTCACGGACTGGGATATGTTCCGGGTTGCCTTTGAGAATAACATTGATGTATACACTGACTTGGTGACTAAATTCCTCAGGAAGTGCATTGAGAATGTTGTTCCCACTGTGATGTTTAGAACTTATCCAAACCAAAAACCGTGGATAGATGGCAGCATTGGTGCAAAACTGAAAGTCCAAACCACCGCATTTAACCACGGCAAGGTGGCTGGGAACATGGATGAGTACAACCAGTCCAGCTGTAACCTCCGTAAGGTAATCAAACAGGCACAACGTCAGTACAGAGACAAATTGGAGTCGTAATTCAACGCCTCAGACACAAGATGTATGTGGCAGGGACTCCAGATAATCACGGATTATAAAGGGAAAACCAGTCACATTGCGGTCATCGACGCGTTGCTCCGGAAACCTTAATAGCCCGCTCACGAGGACTGTGAGCTCTCGTTCTCCGTGGCCGACGTGAGTAAGACATTTAAGCGTGTTAACCCTCGTAAGGCTGCTGGCCCAGATGGCATCCCTAGTCACATCCTCAGAGCATGTGCAGACCAGCTGGCTGGAGTGTTTACGGACATATTCAATCTCTCCCTTTCCCAGTCTGTTGTCCCCACTTGCTTCAATGTTCCTGTACCCAAGAAATTAAAGGTAACTGAACTAAATTAGTATCGTCCCATAGCACTTTCACTTCTGTCATTATGCATTGCTTTGAGAGGCTAGTTAAGGATCATATCTCCTCCACCTTACCCAACACCCTAGACCCACTACATTTTGTATACCGCCCCAACAGATCCACGGATGATACAATCGCCACTGCACTGCACACGGCCCTATCCCATCTGGACAAGAGGAATACCTATGTAAGAATGCTGTTCATCAACTACAGCTCAGCCTTCAATACCATAGTGCCCTCCAAGCTCATCACTAAGCTTGGGGCCCTTGGTCCTGGACTTCCTGACGGGCCGACCCAAGGTGGTGAAGGTAGGCAACAACACCTCTGCTGCACTGATCCTCAACTTGTACTCCCATGTTCACCCATGACTGCTTGCCCATGCTCGTCTCCAATTCAATCATCAATCAACAGACTACAGGGAGGAGGTGAGGGCGTTGGCGGAGTGGTGCCAGGAAAATAACCTCTCCCTCAACATCAATAAAATGAAGGAGCTGATCATGGACTTTAGGAGACAACAGAGGGAGCAGTGGAGAGGGTCAAAAGCTTCAAATTCCTCGGCGTGCACATCACTGACAACCTGAAATGGTCAATCCACACAGACAGTGTGGTTAAGAAGGAGCAACATTGCCTCTTCAACCTCAGGAGGCTGAAGAAATGTAGCTTGGCCCCTAAGACACTCACAAAGGTCTACAGATGCACCATTGAGTGCATCCTGTTGGGCAGTATCACTGCCTGGTACGGCAACTTCCACAAACGCAGGGCTCTCCAGAGGGTGGTACAGCAACCGGTTTCACAGAAAGGACAAAACGATCGAGGACATCAGCCACCCGAGCCACGGCCTGTTCACCTCGCTGCCATCTAGAAGGCGAAGACAGTACAGATGCATCAAATCTGGGACTGAGAGACTGAAAAACAGCTTCTGTCTCCAGGCCATCAGACTGTTAACCTCTCTGGGGTAGGTGGGACGCAATCGTCCCACCTGGCCAATAGCCAGGGAAAATACAGAGCACCATATTCAAATAAAATGATATAAAAATCTAACTTTCATTAAATCACACATGTAAGATACCAAATTAAAGCTACACTCATTGTGAATCCAGCCAACATGTCAGATTTCAAAAAGGCTTTTCGGCAAAAGCATAAGATGCTATTATCTGATGATAGCACAACAGTAAACAAAGAGAGTAGCATATTTCAACACTGCAGGCACGACACAAAACGCAGAAATAAAAATATAATTCATGCCTTACCTTTGACAAAATTATTTTGTTGGCACTCCAATATGTCCCATAAACATCACAAATGGTCCTTTTGTTCGATTAATTCCGTCGATATATATCCAAAATGTCAATTTATTTGGACCGTTTCATCCAGAAAAACACAGCTTCCAACTTGCGCAACGTCACTACAAAATATATCAAAAGTTACATGTAAACTTTACCAAAACATTTCAAACTACTTTTGTAATACAACGTTAGGTATTTTTAAACGTTAATAATCGATCCATTTGAAGACGGGATGATCTGTGTTCAATACAAAAAGAAAACAAACTGACGCAACGTTTTTGGTAATGTGCCTCTCTCAAACAATTTACTTCAAGTAACCCTCCTTTACGATGGCCGTACTTCTTCATTACACAAAGGAATAACCTCAACCAATTTCCAAAGACTGGAGACATCCAGTGGAAGCGGTAGGAACTACAAACAAGTCCCTTAGAAATCTGGTGTCCCAATGAAAACTCATTGAAAAGACAGTGACCTAAAAAAAAAAGATTATGAATGGTTTGTCCTCGGGGTTTTGCCTGCTACATAAGTTCAGTTATGCTCACAGACATGTTTCAAACAGTTTTAGAAACTTCAGAGTTTTTCTATCCAAATCTACTAATAATATGCATATCTTATATTCTGGGGATGAAAAAAAATATTTTTGAATTTTGCGCACTGCCTTTTCAGCGGAATGTTGTGGGTGTTCCGCTAGCGGAACCCCTGGGCTAGAAAGGTTAACATAATTTTTTCATGACTGCCTCATCTCTGTCTCCCACACATACAATTATACAGTATGTATGGTCCCTTAGTCGAGCATTGCATTTCAAACACAGTGTCACGCCCTGACCTTAGAGAGCCTTTTTATGTCTCTAGTTGGTTTGGTCAGGGTGTGATTTGGGGTGGGCATTCTATGTTTTGTTTTCTATGTTTCTTTATTTCTATGTTTTGGCCGGGTATGGTTCTCAATCAGAGACAGCTGTCTATCGTTGTCTCTGATTGGGAATCATACTTAGGTAGCCCTTTTCCCCTCCTTTCAGTGTGGGTAGTTAACTTTGTTTGTGGCACTATAGCCCTGTAAGCTTCACGGTTGTTTCTTTCGTTTGTTGTTTTGTTGGCGACATTTTAAATAAAAAGGAAAATGTACGCTTACCACGCTGCACTTTGGTCCACTTCTTTCAACGGCCGTGACACACAGATTCAACCACAAAGACCAGGGAGGAAATGCCTCGCAAAGAAGGGCACCTATTGGTAGATTGAATATCCCTTTGAGCATGGTGAAGTTATTCATTACACTTTGGATGGTGAATCAATACACCAGTCACTGCAAAGATACAGGCTTCCTTCCTAACTCACTTGCCAGTGAGGAAGGAAACCGCTCAGGGATTTCACCATGAGGCCAATGTCTCACGTTTAAACATTTATAGAGTTTAATGGCTGTGATAATAGAAAACTGATGATGGATCAACAACATTTTAGTTACTCCACAATGAATGTGGACATCTTCTTCCATTAAACTCCCCTTAATAACGAGTATCCCTCCCGGATCCGGGATCCTCCTCATCAAAAAAGCTGACTAGCATAGCCTAGCCTAACGGGACAGGGATATCATATAATATAATTTCATGAAATAACAAGTCCAATACAGCAAATGAAAGATAAACATCTTGTGAATCCAGCCATCATTTCCGATTTTTAAAATGTTTTACAGCGAAAACACAATATGTATTTATATTAGCTAACCACAATAGCCAAACACACAACGGCTAGTTTTCACCATGTTTCCACCGCATAGGTAGCTTTCATAAAACCCACAAATAGAGATAAAATTAATCACTAACCTTGAACAACTTCATCAGATGACAGTCTTATAACATCATGTTATACAATACATTTATGTTTTGTTCGAAAATGTGCATATTTATAGCTACAAATCCTGGTTTTACATTGCAGCCACCATCACAAATAGCACCAAAGCAGCCAGAATAATTACAGAGAGCAACGTGAAATAAATAAATACTCATCATAAAACATTTATGAAAAATACATGGTGTACAGCAAATGAAAGATAAACATCTTGTGAATCCAGCCAATATTTCCGATTTTTTAAGTGTTTTACAGCGAAAACACAATATATATTTCTATTAGCTCACCACAATAGCCAAACACACAACGCCATTTATTCACCGCCAAAATAGCTTTCACAAAACCCAGAAATAGAGATAAAATTAATCACTAACCTTTGGACAACTTCATCAGATGACAGTCTTATAACATCATGTTATACAATACATTTATGTTTTGTTCGAAAATGTGCATATTTATAGCTACAAATCCTGGTTTTACATTGTGAATACGTAGCCACAATACGCCAAAATGTCCGGAGATATTTTGGACAGTCACCTAATATAACCAAAGAACTCATCATAAACTTTACTAAAAAATACATGTTGTACAGCAAATGAAAGATACACTGGTTCTTAATGCAACCGCTGTGTTAGATTTTAAAAAATAACTTTAGTACAACATCCAGCATGCAGTATTGTGAGACAGCGCTCACATATTCTCCGCCTTGTTGGAGCCAACATTTACCACAAAAATACGAAATAACATCATAAATATTCTCTTACCTTTGTTGATCTTCCATCAGAATGTTGTGCAAGGAGTCCTACTTCCAGAATAAATCGTTGTTTGGTTTTAGAATGTCCATTTCTTCTGTCGAATTAGCAACTTTGGCTAGCATTGTGGCGCGAACATGCCCATCAACTCTTGGCGCCTGGAACGAAAAATTCCAAAATTCCCAATAAACGTTGAATAAACTGGTTGGTTGAAAATCCTACTTTATGATGTTCTTCTCATATGTATCCAATAAAATCAGAGCCGGAGCAATTCGTTGTGTATACCGAACGCTTTTCAGAAGACAATGTGAGGTTCCCCGGCGCGCAGTTGAAAACTGACAAAAGAGCGGACCTGTCACTCCAAAAGCTCTTATTCGGCCTCACATCAAGCTAGACACCCCATTCAACCTTCTACTGCCTGTTGACATCTAGTGGAAGGCGTATGAAGTGCATACAGATCCATAAATAAAAGCCAGTTGAATAGGCAGGCCCTGACACAGAGCCTACTTTTCAGAATTTTCACTTCCTATATGGAAGTTTGCTGCCAAATGAGTTCTGTTTTACTCACAGATATAATTCAAACAGTTTTAGAAACTTCAGAGTGTTTTCTATCCAATAGTAATAATAATATGCATATTGTATGATCTAGAACAGAGTACGAGGCCGTTTAATTTGGGCACGATTTTTTCCAAAGTGAAAACAGCGCCCCCCTATTAAGAAGAAGTTAACCTGGACATCTGCCTCATCCTTGTTCTGACTGGACATTCTGTAGTGGTTACTACTGGCCTTAAGCCAACACCTAAGGTTTCTTATTACATTCATGGTCCTTCGATTCTCTACAACCCTACTGTTACTTTTCAATAATGGACAAATGTTGCACAAACCAGGTATGGAAAGCTCTTGGAAACTTACCCAGAAAGACTCACAGCTTTGCTTCTGCAACGTATTGACTCAGGGGTGTGAATACTTATGTAAATGAGATATTTCTGTTTTACATTTTCAATACATTTTCTAACATTTCTAAAAACATTTTGACATTATGGGGTATTGTGTGTAGATTGTTTAATATTTAATCCATTTTGAATTCAGGTTGTAACACAACAATTTTTTTTTTTCTTATGTAGAAATGTTTAGATAAAACAAAACTGTCTTCTTCTATAAATAATAAGATTTAGTTACTCAATAATGCATTAAAAAAAGCTATACAAACCAAATGGATTTTTTTTAGAACTGTATGATCCCATTAGTTTGCACGGGGACAGCAAATTAAGTGCTTAGGTCCCCGTACATGGATTTGAGACAAGTCCAAAATAGAAAGTTATGCATGTCTTTGTCCCCCATGTGTTATTTTCTCCAGTGACTGATCCAATGATGATTGTGGGTTGCCTGTCAAGTCATTATCTAGTCCCTCGATGCTTTCTTTCCTTTTCTTCACTTAGTTTCATTTGAAAATGAGTTGTTTTTTTTGCAGGGCGGGCGGCTAGCAGAGCTGCTGTATAGAGCACAGTTGCTTGTCTTTGCTGAAAGCTTTTGTTTCCTGGGGCTCCCTATTCATCACAAACCCTTTGGTGGGAAGAGACATAGACATAAAGACAGGCCCTGACCCTGGTGTGAGCCCTTTGACCTTTTTGAACCTTAGGGGACAGCTTTCAGCAAACTGTGCCATCACTATTCGTTGACCGCAGGCCCCTCACTGGAGAATGGCCGGAGTCAGACAACATGAATGGCGGGATATGGTGGGAAAATGTGGTAATTTATAGAAGTATGGAGTCTATTTCAAAAGAGGCGATGCTGGATCAGCTAACAGGCAGGGTCAGAGGTCATGTTTGGGCTTGATTTCCTGGCCCTGTTACTGTAACATCTGTGTGTTAAGAGACTTCTGGGACAAAAACATTTTGACCATTGGGGCAATGACTGAGAAAAAATCTAGAGTTAGGATTGCTGGATGTCAATGACCAATGTTTGATTTTGTGTCCTGTTTGCTTGAGGACAATTACTGGAAAGCTTTTTTCACTTCATAAAACATGTCCTCATTTTGGTTGCATACAGTTTTACTAATTACCTTTTCCTATCCCTTGGATGGGGTCTAATTTGCCAACATTTTCCCAAAAAATAATTGTATAAGCACATTATACTGTATTGAATACAAATAATGGTTTGAGTTGTTAAGTTTGAAATAATTTTCTGAACTATACCTTTACAGCAATTGAACAATCTATTACCCCAATTCTTACATAAAAAAACACATTTGTACCATAAGCACATTAAAACAGACAAAGGCTTTTCTCCATGATGTACACCTACTCTGCATAGTTGATTTGGCTACCACAGCGTCATCTACAAGTGTCCGAGTGAAGAGATACCAGGGAGTCCGCATGCTCAGGGCTAGCAATTAAGTAAATTGGCCTCTGTAGACCTATAGCTGCTCCACTGTCTGTGACGGCCTGCCACACATTTGACCCTGGAACAGGAGTCCAGTGTTGACCAGCTGTTCTGTGAGCTTCTCTCTCAGACCCTGGGAAGACGCTCCTAATTAGACTCCCACATCCATAAACATGTCCAGTAGGTCAGTCACTCCAGACTCATTGATTGGACAGATGTGTTCCATACCCATGTTTGACTTAGCCCACACATCAAGAACAATGATGGCTACCAGGTGACACCAGAACTTTGTATAGATTTTGATTAAACCCACAAGCTCAAAATAAGCTATTGGACCAAAAGACTGGGGTTAGTTGAACCTGTTGTTGTAATATTGCTGACAATATTGAGCTCATGAATTTATCATAAGATGTAACCCTTGATTGTAGGAGTAACATTTTATGAAAACAAGATACCGTGTTTCAACATATTTCTTCTACTGCTTCAAATGTATTTTGGGATTTCTACACTGATCTTAACTTTTTTTGTACATAATGTTTCCATCATAATTTTATATTAACAAAGAAAATGCTTCTGGACATCAGAACATTGATCACTAGGGCTGTTACGGTCACCGTATTACCGCCACACAGGCGGTCACGAGTCATGACTGCAGTCAAATTCCATGTGACCTTTTAGTCACGGTAACTAGGCTTTTCCAAGTACTGATGCTGCTGATGGTCATTAGTAGCCTACCAAACTTGCTAACTGCCTGGTACTCAGCACTCTAATGTCTCTCTAATCACTCTGACGTCCATGCAAATGCAATCGAAAATCAAATCAAACACTTCATGAGAGCCCATGAGCTCATGTTGCGCAACTTTTCTATAGGCAATGCAATTGAGTTAGAAAACAACGTTTTGATGGCCTCTTAAAAAGTAGGAGGATCCCATCAGCTTTCTAGGCTTTCTATATTTATTTCTTAACATTCCACATATCCTAATATTAAGGACATTGCTTCGTATAGCCGACCTGGCTGGCATGAAAATTTACCACAGGAAAAGTGTCCTCCATTCGCTATTTAAGTGCATAGATGACATGTAGCCTATTTTACCCCCTGACCTTTTCTCCCTGTTCTGAGACAGGTGCATGATAATGGTCCATTCTAAATCAAAACTAATTTCACACATACAGTGCCTTCGGAAAATATTCAGACCACTTGACTTTTTTCAAATTGTGTTATGTTACAGCCTTATTCAAAAATGGATTACGTTATTTAAAGCAATTTACACACATTACCCCATAATTACAAAGAAAATAGGTTTTTAGAAATGTTTGCTAATTTATTAAAAATTAAAAACAAAAAACCCCCGACTAGCACAGTGATCTAAGGCACTGCATCTCTGTGCTAGAGGCGACACTGCAGACCCTGTTTCGATCCTGGGCAGTATCACAACCGGCCGTGATTGGGAGTCCCCATAGGGCGGCGCACAATTGGCCCAGCGTCGTCTGGGTTAGGGTTTGGCTGGGGTAGGCCGTCATTGTAAATAAGAATTTGTTCTTAACTAATCCTGCCTAGTTAAATAAAGGTTAAATAATATACATTAAAATTAAAATTACGTAAGTATTCAGACCCTTTGCTATGAGACTCGAAATTGAGCTCCATCGATCATCCTTGAGATGTTTCTACAACTTGATTGTCGTCCACCTGTGGTATATTCAATTGATTGGCCATGATTTGGAAAGGCACACAGCTGTCTATATAAGGTCCCACAGTTGACCGTGCATGTCAGAGCAAAAACTAATCCTTGAGGTCAAAGAAATTGTCCGTTGAGCTCCGAGACAGGATTGTGTCGAGGTACAGATCTGGGGAAGTGTACCTAAACATTTCTGCATTGAAGATCCAGAAGAACACAGTGGCCTCCATCATTCTTAAATGGAAGACTCTTCCTAGAGCTGGCTGCCTGGCCAAACTGAGCAATCAGGGGCTAAGGGCCTTGGTCAGGGAGGTGACCAAGAACCCGATGGTCATTCTGACAGAGCTCTAGAGTTTGTCTGTGAAGATGGGAGAACCTTCCAGAAGGACAACCATCTCTGCAGCACTCCACCAATCAGGCCTTTATGGTAGAGTGGCCAGACAGAAGCAACTAGTCAGTAAAAGGCACATGACAGCCCGCTTGTAGTTTGCCAAATGGCACCTAAAGACTATCAGTCCATGATAAACAAGATTCTCTGGTCTGGTAAAACCAAAATTGAACACTTTGGCCTGAATGCCAAGCATCACATCTGGAGGAAACCTGGCACCGTCCCTTCTGGGGATGTTTTTCGGAGGCAGGGACTGGGATACTAGTCAGGATCGAGGCAAAGATGAACAGAGCAAAGTACAGAGAGATCCTTGATGAAAACCTGCTCCAGAGTGCTCAGGACTTTAGACTGGGGGTGAAGGTTCAACTTCCAACAAGACAACAACCCTAAGCACACAGCCAAGACCGGACTTGAACCCAATCGAACATCTCTGGAGAGACTTGAAAATAGCTGTGCAGCAATGCTCCCCATCCAACCTGACAGAGCTTGAGAGGATCTGCAGAGAAGAATGGGAAAAACTTGCCAAATACAGGTGTGCCAAGCTTGTAGCGTCATACCCAAGAAGACTCAATGATGTAATCACTGTCAAAGGTACTTCAACAAAGTACTGAGTAAAGGGTCTGAATACTTATGTAAATGTGATATTTAAGTTTTTATTTTTAATACATTTGCAAAAATGTCTAAAAGCCCAAGGGCACAACGGCTACTTTGGCTGCAAATGGCATCGATTTTTTTTAGGGGGCATTACGACCACACAAGGAGGATGCCTCAGGGGAATTCAAGACCTGGTGAGAACATTATCAAGTGCTTGTCAAATTGTGAATGAGAGACAGATGAAGTGTGTGCAGCCTGAGAAAAAAACCAAAGCAGTGCTCATGCCTTTCATGCAACTTTTTTCAAATCATCATTAGAGTCGCATCATGCAGCCTTAGAATGTATTAAAAATCTAAACATATAGCCCATTGTTTGTATCACAACTTAAGGTAACAAATAACTCTAAAATAAGCGCACAGGAGGACCTTTTTCTTTATAAATCCATTCAACACAGAATAGCCGCATGTGCGCACTCCCTCGGAAATCATTTGGAGAAAATATACTATCTATTTTATTCAGCTATGTTAAATTTTATTCTTCATACTATAAAATAGTATAAAATAATGCCACGAAATTCAGAGCAAATCTTGTCTGTTAATGAAGCCAGTGACTTATGTGGTAAACTCCTCAATGTTATCGCATGAATCCCGGAACATATTCCAGTCCGTGCTAGTGAAACAGTCCTGTAGCTTAGTATCCGCTTCATCGGACCACTTCCGTATTGAGATTGTCATTGGTACTTCCTGTTTGAGTTTTTCCTGTAAGCAGGAAGCAAAAGTATAGCGTTATGGTCTGATTTGCCGAAGGGAGGGCGAGGGAGGGCCTTGTATGCATTTCTGTGTGTGGAGTAAAGGTGATTTAGAGTTTTGTAGCCTCTAGTTGCACAGATAAAATGCTGGTAAAAAAATATTTCAGTTTCCCTGCATTAAAAACACAGGCCACGAGAAATCTGCATTTTCTGGTTTGCTTATGGCCCTATACAGCTCGTTGAGTGCGTTCTTAGTGCCAGCATCGGTTTGTGGTGGTAAATAGACAGCTACGAAAAATATAGATAAAAACTCTCTTGGAAATCAGCTAATCATGAGCTATTCTAACTCAGGTGTGCAAAAACTCAAGACTTCCTTAACTTTAGAGATCACGCACCCCTCCTCTCTTCATCTTACCCTAGTCTGCCATCCGGTCATGATGATGCATAGAAAAAACAGCGAGATGTACCATATATCCATGTCCTCGTTCAGCCACGACTCTGGGAAACAAGACATTACAGATTTTCAGGACCCGTTGATAGGATAGTCTTGAATGGGGCTCATCCAGTTTGTTCGCCAATAGAACAGAGGGCAATTGCGGTCTATTTGCTCACCGACGTGGTCTCGTCATGATGCCGCCTCAGCTGCCTCTATTTTGCCGCCACTTCCTATTTTGAGTTCCGGGGATTAGGGCTTGGTCCGGAGTAAGCAGAACGTCCACAGTTGCCGACTCGTTGAAGTAGAAATGTTCATCCAAATCGAGGTTAGGGATCGCTAGGGCTGTGGCGGTCATGGAATTTTGTCAGCCGGTGATTGTCAAGCAAATAACTGCTGGTCTCACGGTAATTGACCGTTAATTAACATGAGCACGTTTAGCATCTCCTGGCTTCCAAATGTATTATCTCCTGGCTTACAAGCCACTGATGCAGACTTTTGGAACAATTCATACATTTAATATAGCCTACCGAAGAAAATGTAGTCTTTTTCAGAAGAACAGAATAGCAGACTCTGAGTTGTCCTTATGTTAGGCCCTGATCTGGCTATGCCATATGGCTGTGGGCTACACTAGTTAATTTAATAAGTGCATTAACGACGTTGTCCCGACAGTGACCATACTTACCCCCACCAGAAGCCATGGATTACAGGCAACATCCGCACTGAGCTGAAGGCTAGAGCTGCCACTTTCAAGGAGCCGGACACTAATCCGGACGCTTATATGAAATCCCACTACTACCTCAGACGAGCCATCGAACAACGAAAGCGTCAATACAGGACTACGATCAAATCCTACTATGCTGGCTCTGATGCTCGATGGATATAGCAAGGCTCGCAAATTCTTACGGATTAAAAAGGGATACGCCAGCCGCGAGCTGCCCAGCGACACGAGCCTACCAGACGAGCTAAATGCCTTCTATGCTCGCTTCGAGGCAAGCAACACTAAACCTTGCATGAGAGGATCAGCTGTTCATGATGACTGTGTGATCTCGCTCTCTGTAGCTGATGTGAGTAAGACCTTTTAACAGGTTAATTTCTGCAAGGCTGCGGGGCCAGATGGAATACCAGAAAGCATATTCAGAGCATGCACTGACCAGCTGGCAAGTGTCTCCACTGACATTTTCAACCTATCCCTGACTTGGTCTATAATACCAACTTGGTTCAAGCAGACCACCATTATCCTTATGCCCTAGAATGCCAAGGTAACCTGCCTAAATGACTACTGCCCCATAGCACTCACATCTATTGACATTAAATGCTTTGAAAGACTGGTCATGGCTCAGATCAACACCATCATCCCAGACACCCTTTACCCACTTCAATTTGCATACTGCCCTAACAGATCCACAGATGACACAATCTCTATTGCGCTCCACACTGCCCTCACCCACCTGGACAAGATGAATACCTATGTAAGAATGCTGTTCATTGACTTCAGCTCTGCATTCAACACCCCAGTCTCATCCAAGCTCATCACCAAGCTCAGGACCCTGGGACTGAACACCTACCTCTACAACTGGATCCTGGACTTCTTAACCGGTCGCCTCCAGGTGGTGAGGGTAGGCAACAACACATCTGCCACGCTGACCATCATCACGGTGGTCACTCAGGGGTGTGTGCTTAGTCCCCTCCTGAACTCTCTGTTCACCCATAACTGTGTGGCCACGCACAACTCCAACACCATCATTCATTTTGCTGATGACACTACAGTGGTAGGACTGATCATCGACGATGATGAGGCAGCCTATAGGGAGGAGGTCAGAGACTTGGCAGTGTGGTGCCAGGCCAACAGCCTCTCCCTCAATGTCAACAAGACAAAGGAGCTGATTGTGGACTACATGAAACGGAAGGGCGAGCACGCCTCCATCCACATCAATGGGGCAGTAGTGGAGCGGGTGCAGATCTTCAAGATCCTCGGTGTTCACATCACTAAGGAATTAACATGGTCCACACACACCCACACAGTTGTGAAGAGGGCACGCCAGCGCCTCTTCCCCCTCAGGAGGCTGAAAAGATTTGGCATAGGGCCCTCAGATCCTCGAAGTTCTACAGCTGTACCATTAAGAGGATCTTGACTGGCTGCATCACAGCTTGGTACGGCATCTGCAAGGCGCCCGATCGCAAGGCACAACAGAGGGTGGTGAGTACGGCCTAGTACATCACTCTAAACCAGGCAGTGTCAGAGGAAGGCCCAAAAAATTGTCAAATACTACAGGGACCCAAGCTGTGTTTTTTTTAACCTTGATTCAGTTAAGAACAAATTCTTAATTTCAATGACAGCCTAGGAACAGTGGGTTAACTGCCTTGATCAGGGGCAGAACAACAGATTTTTACCTTGTCAGCTCGGGGATTCGATCTTGCAACCTTTTGGTTACTAGTCCAACACTCTAACCACTAGGCTACCTGCCGCCCCGCATATCAGTGCATTAGGTCTGAAACGAACAGGACCCTGAACAGCTTCTACCCCCTAACCAAACGACTGCTAAACCAGAATGCTAAATAGCTAATCAAATGTCTACCCAGGCTACCTGCATGTACACTTATTTGTACAAACTCACTTTACCCCTACCTATGTGTACATTGTGCTACAATTACCTCATACCCCTGCACATCAACTCAGTACTGGTACTCCTTGTATATAACCAGGTTATTTGTACCCGTTATTGATATTCGTTATTTACTGTGTATTTATTACTCATGTCACTATTTATATTTTTGATTACATTTTATCTTTATTTTTAATTCTGTGTTGTTGGAAAAGGACCCGTAATTAAGCATTCCACCTGTTGTTTACGAAGCATGTGACCAATACCATTTTATTTTATTTGAACCTTCTCTGGTGTTCTCTTAGATTTATATCTAATGTTCTCATACAGACATCATGACCGGGTCAATACTTCTACAGTAACAACTGCTGGTCTTGACTGTAGTGATGAATGAATGGAACTAGACTCTCCTGGAGTACAATGTCATCTCTGGTGTGTCAGAGAGGGGCTTGTCTTTTATCGAGGTCACAGGATATAAGTCTTGAGGGGCCAGCCCTCCCAGATCACTCCTACAGATATTTTTCACATCCTTCTCTGCCCTCCCTGAGATGTTTTTCTTTCATTTAGCTGGCCTCCCCCAATAAAAATGCAAGCCAATTTTCCAGCACATTAACCCAAGAGATGTTTAATACACAAGAGTTTTGGTGCAAAGGGGACGGCAAGGCCTCACGGAAAGATGGATAGCCCTGCCGACTAAGAGTGGGCAGTTTTCCCACTGCCCTGGTCTCAGCCTGGGACAAAGGCCTCATTGAGTGGGATGCTTGACATCAGCATCATAAACTAGTCATGGCTACAAAGGCCTTGACACTTTAAAGTACCAGCTACTGCCGCCTTCTTTTCTCTCCTTATACAGCATTGCTAAGGCTGGTCCAGTCACTAACAGTTGTGTCCTTTTTTCAGCAGACATCCCAACAAAGAGTTAAATGTAATATATTGCCAAAAGGAATTCCCTCTTTGAGTTCTCTTTTCCTCTTTTCCGAAATATGTTTCCTCCTGGGGTTTGTCCATTAGAACGACATGCTAGAGAACCGTTCTCCTTCTCCTCCTCCTGCTCCTCCAGATTCTCTCTAGACACTCTCCACAGAAGAACAGGAGGACATGAAGGTTGTTTCATTTCTACAATCTCCTGCATTGTTACTTCTAAACAAAAAAATCTCTGACTTTTGTAAATTCAGTTCCACAAATGCACTCTATCCTGTAATCCAAATATCACAACATGGTTCACTTACAGTACTTTCATGAAATTGCTATTTGATTGTTTGTTTTGAATGTTGTCCCAGGTTAACCTGCTGGACTAAAGAATGTGTTGATCTATTGTCATTATCAGGTGCAATTGTTTAGATAGGTTTCCCTCTGTCAACAGGTAAACCTACCCTGCTTTTCTGTCAGCAAGATAGGATTCTCTGACATAGCAAATGAGTCATGTAAGTTTCACTGACCTAAAAGTCAAGGCATTATTGAGACAGGGAGAGATGTGTGTGGACAACTGAATGAAGGGCTGATCTCCACATGAAATGTCATCACAACGCCAGGTTCAGCCCCTCAATGTCAGATAATAAAGTGAATGGATTAAACACATTGAGCCAAAACGCTCTATGGCCAGGGTTCTGGTGGATGGAATAATATTTTATATGGATTGCTGAAGAACACATTTGAATGTAACATAAACTGAATAAGTGTTAAGCACATTTCTTCTTCTAAATAATCTATTTTTCTGAATTGTAAATTACATTAGGCGAACATATTGATTATTCTGTTATATCAAATTGTAGCTTGCATGTTGACTTCACAAGAATAGCTAGCTAGCTAATTAAGTAGCTAATACTTTGTATGATGCCACGATGTTTGCTGAAATATCATGCCAATGCTAAATTTGCCAGCTAGTTAGCTAACAAGCTTCAGAGCATACCCATCTTACAAACTCATAAATCAACCAACAACAGCTTTATAGGCTACAGTGCCTGAACCAACCTGATTTTAAAATGCTGCTGGCTAGCTAGGAGAGGACAACAGATAGCTAGCTTTATCAAAGCAGTCATTTTGACTTTGAGGTAATGCGGGTTCGATTGAGCCCCTAGCTACATGTGCATCCTCCAGACATAACATTTATGCTTCCTCATATTTTGTCGGAAAAGCTCTGAGATTGAACTTACATGGAGGGAAACAGCTGCTTCACATTTCTAATGCCTGAAACAATGTAAAGATAGTATGTTTGGACAGGTTCGGGCAATAATGGAGGTCATTCTTTTGGGGGAGATGTCAGTCATCCCTGTCAGCCTCTAGAAATAAACAGTAAAATAACATTGGCCTTCTTTGGGTCCTGCTGTATTTTCACTTTCCTATTTGTCTGGTTCAAAACAAGTGCATTTTTGAAATGTGGGGTTTGTTCTCACCCCGTTTTTATTTTCCCGTAGGATAATCATATTTTATCACACAATAACTATGACATAGTTATTATACAGTCAAATCCACCTGTCACTGATGCAATGGTATCCTGTAGCACACTAGGTGGCTACGCTTTGAGCTGGAGTCAGTCAGATCACAGCCAAAAGAATGGCAACACAATTCACCCCTTGACCCTCAACCCTGCAGCTGCACTGTCGATCTATAGCTGAAGTACTCTACTGTGTTTTTGTCACCCATTCACCCAGCCATGTGTAATCGATCCCTCAAAAACACTTCAAGGTCCAAATATTATCACCTTGGTCAGCTGGACCACGTGCCCTCTCTTTTATATTTAAATACAGTAAAAGCATAAGAGGAATGGGTTTGGAAAGAAACCATTACTACTGGACAGGTCAGGGGCAGCCCAACTTACAGAGACAGTGTAAGAGGTGGAGTAATTATCACATCATGTCTAAGTCTGGCCTGGCCTCCCAAAGACCCCTTGCCCCTGTGCTATACAATGTTCTAGTCCGGCCTAGCCGTACATGTCACGTCCTGACCTTAGAGATCCTTTTTATGTCTCTGTTTTGGTTGGTCAGAGCGTGAGTTTGGGTGGGCATTTGGGTGGGCATTCTATGTCTGGTGTTCTATGTTGTCCTTGTGTTGTATTTCTGTGTTTGGCCTGATATGGTTCTCAATCAGAGGCAGCTGTCTATCATTGTCTCTGATTGAGAATCATATTTAGGTAGCCTGTTCCCACCTGTGTTTGTGGGTGGTTGTTTCCGGTTTAGTGTTTGTTTCACCTTTCTGGACTGTTAGTTTGTCGTGTTTGTTGTTTTGGTTTAGTGTTACGTATTTCAATTAAAGAATATGAACACGCTGCGCATTGGTCCTCCTCTTCTCCTCCAGACGACAAGCGTTACAGTACAGGTGAATCCAAAGCCAATTCCATCTTCTGAATTTAGTTCAAATGTAATGTTTTAAATTTGTATTTGAAGGTATACATTTTAGTGACATCAAGTACTCCAATCAAAAAGCATGCAAACAACATTGTGCGGTAACGGTAGCCCACTAGAATAAATAGTTTTAGGCCTCCATAAAGATGTTTACAAACTTCTAGGAGAGAAAGTGTAAAAACTAGGAGAATTATAAACTATTTCAAACACAATTGTTTTTAGCATGTGGTGTTTTTATGTACACTAAACAGTTAAAATACATATTTATGTGTATTTATATGTGGTATTTATGAATACCATAGTATAGCTTTGTCTAGGCACTCAACTACAGGGCTTTCTCTTTTTCTGGATGTCATGTGTGGCTTCAAACAAAACTTGCAGCCATATGTTTTCCCCTCTTGTGAATGGGTGTGGCAGGGTTATTCTGTTAATAGTTATCGGTCCTCAAGTCCTTGACCTCCTCGAATTGTAAACACGTTTTTTTACACCACTCTCAGCAATCTGCGATCGAGGGAGTTTTGTCAACAGTGGGGCCCAAAGATAAGCATGCGGAACCTGTTCCGGCCTGCAGTGCCCTCTGCAGCACCTCAGCACCAAGCTCAGTCAAATCTCTCCCAGAACAGCCAGATCACATGGGTTAATCTCCTCTTACCCTGACTCTTCAAGAGCACACGCCCTGCACTTTTGGACTCAGGCCCAGTGCACTCTATGCAAGTGCATCCAATGCCATGGAGGTAGAGCCCACACACATCCCTGACTGCTCACTGGCACCAGTTAGCAAACTACAGAAAGAGGAGGTAAAAGAAGAGAATGTCAGGATGTCCAACACCAGTGAGCGGTGTGGCAAACAAACATTTGCAGACGTCTGACTGCATCCTCTGCTTTTTAAGGACCTCGAATTCAAATGTGTTTAAATCTTGTTTTCAGCTATTAAAAAATATATATTTAATTGTTTTTACACTCAGTAAGGAGAACAATACACACACACTGTTTAAATGGTCCCAAAATTATATGAAACTTACATTGATTCATTTTTCCTCAAATCATTTTTTTTAAGGAAGTGTGTAGGAGTATATCTATTTTATATTATGTTTTAGTAAAAATATAATCATAGCCGTTTTTGTAAATGTACTCATAATTGCATTAACAAACGCTTTACTGGTGCTCTAGTCCTACTTTTTGTTGCATGTCACCAACTCCTCTAGTCTAAGCCATACATTTTAGATTAAAATCCATAGTTTGATAATAGGGCCTTCATTTTGTAAACGGTTTGTGCAGTGTAAAACATGATGTGCCGGAAACAGAGACTGCACAGACAGTGTGGGTATATAAGGTCAAATTGTTCAAAAGCAGTTTTACAAGTCCCCTGCTTAGACAAGTTTATCTCATGCTATAAATTCCCTCCTCTGTTTAAATACGTCACAGGAATACCTTGTATGTGACAAACCTACCAACGTTTTAGATAGCTTTGGGAGGGAACAGTGACATTTAAATATGCATTGGACTTAAAAGGAAATAGAGGAGCATCTCCATTGGGAGACTAGGCCTCTGATGTCCCTCCCAGGTACTTTGATCCCTCTTGTGTAGTGAAGCAAAAACCCAATCATTCCTAAACACATAAAAGTTAACAGAGTATGGCCTGGTATTTAGCTTTATGTTTATCTGTGTTGTTAATGCGAGTGATGAGAGTATGGCTTGTCACTGCAGGTCAGATTGGCAGGTGTTGTGCTTTTCCAAAGCTCTGGTTTCATAACCCTTTCCGCTTAGCCACCCACAATGCAGAGCGGGGGGGGGGGCGGCTAACAGGATATATATGCATTTTGTACAATATGTTTTCCTTTCTTCAATGTTAATGAAGTCTAAATACCACTTACATGTAAATTAATTGTAATTACCATGTTGAGGTTTGAAAGAGCCTTCTTTGATCTGCTGAATGGGTTGCGCTTTCAGGGCTTCGATAGTATCTCAGAGACTAGAGTGAGAGGCAGTGGGGGAGAGGAAGATAAAGTAATGTGAGCAGAACACACTCTCTCGCTGTACATTCTGTGGGACCACAGGAGAACCTGATGAAGACGATAGAGAGGCCCTCTGATTAACCAGCCAGTGAGCACGATGCATGTCCCTGCCAGGGCAAACAAATGAAACTATTGTAATGCTATGACAGACTTTGATCACAACTGTGTTCACAGAGATCTCTTAATCAGAAGTGCTCCGCAATTAAACTGTCACTGGCTGGCATCTGAGGAGGGTCATTGCATTGCATTGGGTTTCATAGGATGCACAAGCAGTAATAACATTGTAGTACAATGTTTTGGGGCGTGTAACCTCTTAGGCTACAAATGCTATCGGTCTAAACTAAGAACTTACAACAAACATAAGCCAGATTTGTCAGCTCAATAACTTTCATTGTCTCTTTTTGTTTTTTCACAATTTTCAAATTGTGTCAGAGAAATAAATTGTTATAACATGCCCTACAGAAATGTATAAATTAATAATAAGTAGAACTGAAACTGTCCTGTAAACTGTCTGCTGTAAACCATTACAATGCAGAGCTGGAAACAAATTGACCTCATCATTGAAGACAGCAGAAAGTTTTCACAGCCAGCAGTCCCATCTGTACAGATCCACAATGAATATGCATGTAACCAGATATGATATACCCTGGGCCATTAATAATCTTGTCATCTGATTTGAGAGCTCAAAGTTATTCTGTACCCCCTACACACCCACCCCTTGCATTCTCCCAACCCCCATCTTGAATGACTGCGAATGCCAGGGCTTGAGTCTCAGTCTACAGAGAGAAGCTAGCAAGGTGCAGAACTAGCCAAAATGAGAAAAAAGCACAATGGAATATAGGGCCCTTTTGACTTTTTCTTCTCCCTTTTATTGGGATTAAACGGTTTAATATCGTGTGAAAATGAAGCTGGTAGGTGTGTCAAGAAGCCGAGAGAGATGTCAGTAAGTTGGGATGTCAGGGTGTGCAAACTGACCTTGAATAGTGAACAAGTATCAGGGTGAGAAGGTGGGGGGTAAGACGACTGACGCAAGGTAGCATTTGCAATTGGAGGGTTTTGGTTTCAGGCTCTCCAGTCATCAATCATCCAAGGACTATTCTGTTCTTTGACAGCTCACTACAAGGCTTGACATTTAACACTCACGACCCTGGATCAGTCTATGCCCGAAGCCCAGGGACTTCAGAAACACAAAAATGAAATAGAATGATACTTTCTCTCCATTGATAAGTGGTAGAGCTGAAGAAAAGCAGATACAAATTAATAATTCCCATCTGCAATAGAGTTTGGTCTGTTGAAATGACTGCTAAATGCCTCCCATAGGTCCCTCTACCCCCCTCGCCTTGTACCCTCCAACACACAAAAGGGCAAAATTAAACAGTCAAGAGGCCTCAAGGTCTATTAGAATACATGAAAGTATGTTCCTGTGTGTGCTGAGTGGGGTGATGAGTGGGGGGCTAGAATGCATGGACTATGTGAACTTTACAAGAGATTGCTTGGTGAAAGTGTAACCTGCCGAAATCAACCTTACCTTACCTCACCAAGTTAGCGTTATTATTATAATAAAATATAACTAAGGATATTGTCAATATTCTCTAGACTGGGGCAATAACAGGGGCAATAACAATTGCAAACCATCCCACCGTAGCTCAGATCATGATTTCCCCATTGATTAATCAGCCTTTGCATAGATCATAAATGAAGATTCAAATTACTGACTCTTTGTCCTCTGGTTGGGTTTAAATATTACAATTGTTCATATCTCTCCAGAGCGAATGAGCTCATGTTTATCTGACCACAGTTGGTTTCATCCTGTTTTTGGTTAGTAGGTTGCTTTAAATAGCACAATAATATTATGAGGGGATAAAACGAGTCAAGTCATGTCTGATCTGCTTTAACTGTTTAGATAGATGCCCTGTGTGAAATCAGATGTTTCCAACATTAAACAGGACGTGTCAAGAAGCTCTTCTATTAGCCAATTTGACCCCCCCCATTCCCACACCCCCCACCAAAACGGAAAAGTGTTTTATCATGCAGCTGATTAATTTCATTAGAATTGTGATCTGTCAGAACATCCCTCCTCTGGCTCAAGCATAAACATCATCACATAACCTCACATACATTACCTACAATGCTAGATATCTGTGTTGTGTTTGTTTTTTAATGCACTAAAGGTCTTACAAACTGCTCTCTGCCTAAAAAAATAGTAACGGTATCAACATGGATTTAGCCTGTGCATGCTGATAGTATCTCCTTTCTATCAGTAAAGTCATAGTTATGTTGGGGACTTGATAGCTTCTTTTGGATTGTCTGAGCCTCAGAGTAGACATTTTCTCTTTTATCTTCGTGCGCGATACGCTCTGCTTGCCGAATACTAAACACGTTGCCAGACAACTCGCTATGTCTTAACTGTGAAACGGGCAACTATTGTTGTTGCAGCTATTGAACATGCCTTTAACGACTCCAAGGGCAACCTTTCAGCCTCCACACGACTTATATGTATTGAATTGAATCATGTTACAATCCCTCCCTTAAAGTTCTACCACTGGTCTAAATAGACACATCATTTGAAAGTCACGAATAGTTTTGATTATAGTTAAACATACATTTGTCAACACAGCTGGGACAATGTGTATCTGCCTGATTGATAATGCATTTTCGAAAATCTGAAAAGTGAAACTATTGCTTGGCTTTCTTCAGATAAAATTGCTCACACAGAAACACACACAGAAACACACACAGAAACACACACAGAAACACACACAGAAACACACACATGCATTCTCATACAGGGAAAGTCTGGTTCAGTCCAGCTGGCTAACTGTAATGTCATCACAGAAAAAAAACATTTTCTGAGAAAGATTCATCAGATCATGGCCGTCCCTGAGCCTCTGCACACTCTGCTAGCAACACCATATGGCTGGGTTCTTAACCCATGGGTAGAGGCTTAATGATGGAGTGGATGTAGACTGCACATGCCCAGGGATGTTGGGGGAAGGAGTAAAAAACACTAATCAAGTCTCTCAAATGAGATGTGTGGTCATGGTCACCTGTCTATTGTTTTGGACAGGTGTCTGGCTTACCCATCCCTTACCCCCGCCAACAGCTGACCTCGCAGCTTTTCCAGGTCAAAGACATCAGTAGTGCTAATACCTTGGTCCTGATCCAAGGATACTGTTAGGCCTGTGACGGTCATTGAATTCTGGATGACAGTTATTTGTCAGCCAAATTACCATTGTCATCGTTATAACTATTCGAATAGCAAAACAAAACATTTAAAACCTTTTCTCCTCTCCTTCGCTCCTGACTTTATATGTGTCGTACTAGGAATCAGAAACTAACTCAACTGCACATCTTGTCTTTTTGAATGCCCGACTGTCTTCAGTCAGCTGTTTGCTCCACAACACAAAATTCTAAAGCTGGCTAGTTTTGGCTCCTCTCTTCTCTCCTTATATTGGCTTTAAGATGTGAACCAGGCTTACTTTTACTTTACTGGTATTGGGTAAAGTTCGTTGACCTAATTTTTTTCCAGTTTGTTATGACGGTTATTTTATTTTCATCACAATCACAGTCTTCATCCATAATAGTACAATTACCGTGCCAGCCTAATCTACTGTAGTACTGTTGTTAATTTCTGCACACTTCTCTACTTGAATATGGCTGTTTTTAATGTCCTGGTTTCTAATGAATGCCATGACTGTATGTTTCTGTACCACAATTCCTACATTGAGTATCAAAAGTATATACACCAAAGACCCAATCCCTTTGGCAAATACACACAGCTGCCTGTGTGGGATTCTGGGCTGAGTATACAGACAGACTCCCAAATAATTAATGTTTACTGAGGATGTTGCAACCACATTACATCTTTACTATGCTTTTACTACTTGACAACAGGGTAATTCCCAAACAGTGTATTGCACATTGGGTGAGAACCAAAACTAAATGAGTCCACTATAGGACAATATACACTATACTGTATATACATCGGTTGGAGTGGTGTAACACCTGGAAACCATGTGTTTGATGTATTTGATACCATTCCACTGATCCGGCAGTCATTACCACGAACCCGATGCCA
Organism: Salvelinus namaycush; assembly: GCF_016432855.1. Lineage (NCBI taxonomy): Eukaryota > Metazoa > Chordata > Actinopteri > Salmoniformes > Salmonidae > Salvelinus > Salvelinus namaycush. The sequence continues at coordinate 28,677,881 of NC_052315.1, forward strand.
CCAACCTCCTGTGATGGAAACTCTCTTTGTAAATAGTGTGGTCTACAGCTTATCATGAGGTACTCTACCTCAGGAGAGCAAAACCTCGATACTTCCTAAATATTAGACATTGTGCACCAGCTGTTGTAGACAAATATACACAGACCACCACCCCATGCACGGAAAACCCAGCCAACTGTATATTATCCATGTCCTCGTTCAGCCACGACTCGGTGAAACATAAGATATTACAGTTTTTAATGTCCCGTTGGTACGATAGTCTCGAACGGAGCTAATCCAGTTTATTCTCCAGTGATTGCATGTTCTCCAGTAGGATGGATGGTAAAGGCGGGTTATCCACTCGCCGACAAATTCTCACCAAGCACCTGGATCTGCGCCCCCTGTATCGGGGTCTCCTCTTCATGCGAATAATGGGGATTTGGGTCTTGTCCGAGAAGACGCTACCTGCCCCAATGTATAGTGCCAACAGTAAAGTTTGGTGGAGGAGGAATAATGGTCTGGGGCTGTTTTTTATGGTTCGGGCTAGGCCCCTTAGTTCCAGTGAAGGGAAATCTTAACGCTACAGCATACAATGACATTTTAAATGATTCTGTGCTTCCAACTAAGTGGCAACAGTTTAGGGAAGGCCCTTTCCTCTTTCAGCATGACAATTCCCCCGTGCACAAAGCGAGGTCCATAAAGAAATGGTTTGTCGCGATCGGTGTGGAATAATTTTTCTGGCCTGCACAGAGCCCTGACCTCAACCCCATCAAACAACTTTAGGATGAATTGGAACGTAGACTGCGAGCCAGGCCTAATCGCCCAACATCAGTGCCGAACCTCACTAATGCTCTTGTGGCTGAATGGAAGCAAGTCCCCGCAGCAACGTTCCAACATCTAGTGGAAAACCTTCCTAGAAGAGTGGAGGCTGTTATAGCAGCAAAGGGGGGACCAACTCCATATTAATGCCCATGATTTTGGAATTAGATGTTCATACTGTCCACATACTTTTGATCATGTAGTGTAGTATATACTGTATATTTACTGTATATATTGCTTTCTACAAACATGGGACCTATGTGGTCCATATGTATTCCCTGTCCCCCCAAACATGATAGATATGAATCATAAAAACCCAACACTTTGGAGACAGAATCCACTCTATTCTGGCCAAATGTGTACAAGCACAGAGCTGTTTCTTCAGACACAACAATATTAGCCCAGCATTGGTGTGGTGGGAGATAGGGGACATGAGGCAGCCTAAGGAGTAGGGAGGTAGACCCTGTGATTGATGGAGTTGTTGCCGGTCTATAAAGGTCTGCAAATAGTGCCGGGAGATAATCAGAGAGGGGGTGTCTGCAGGCTCGCCCCGCCTGCCTCAAGAGCGAGATGAGACCGGTGCCTCCGAATTATTAAGCAGTCAGGAGCGCTGATGATGAAATTCTGAAGGTCAGCCATAACAAGAGGCACCTTACAAGGGTCGTAACCTTTTCCTTGCTGTGTGTTTTGTTCTTTGTACCCCCTCTCAACATCCCCTTCCCACCTCTGTCTGGGGGGTTTACACCCCTGGTTATCTGTTCCTGACCTCTAGCAGGCAATTCTGCACTTGATAAGAGGAGGGCTCGCCTCATAATGCGCATGGCAGCTGATATCAGCCCTGTATCCTTGTGAAATGGATTACCAAGGCCTGAGGAGCGTGCAGAATATAATAAATAGAGATGACACACATGGAGTTGTAGGCTGATGGGCAACACTGCCTCAGCAATTACCTGCTGCCCACTTAAAACAGGGGTCACACAGGGCAGGCCGATGGAGAGACGAGTTATGGTTATTTCTTATTTTCTCTGCAGGGCAGGCGCTCTATGTCAGTGAGCCACTGTGCCTGCGTGCGTGCGTGCGTGCGAGCGAGCGAGCGAGAGAGAGAGAGAACGAGAGACAGAGCAGGCTGAAGCATACTGATTACAAATATGATACCCCTAACCCCTCCTGTAGGGACCCTGGCACTTTCAGCGTGCCTTATGGTCATGCCAATGAAATTATTGAATTACATTTACATAGAATACCAATTGTGCTTTCATTGATGTTTAACATATATATATATATATATATATAAATTATTTCATTATATGGTATTGCTCATCAAAGTCATTTATAAATAAAATAAAAAAATCTCAAATCGAATCCTTCATGAACAAAAACGTATGCCGTTTAACACATTTGACAGTGTGATAATGTTTATGGAAGAGTGATGAAGGGTCCTAAAAAGGTATCCTTTTCACCTGACCTCACAACCAGGCTCTACATACATGCTGATATATCAATAACTCTTGATTAAAGGCTGTTATCGCTATCCAGAGCAATTCAAGATTTGAGCGCATTTTCCAAGCCCTACTCAAGCTATTTCACCACTATGCCTCTTTTTTTCAAGACTTATGTTTAAAAATATATATATATTTGGTATCATATACTGGCACAGGGGGCATATTTTTCTAAATTTATCTGGGAATCTCCTGTATACTTCTTTGTATTGAACATTCTTGGCCTCTAATTCTTGTCATGAATGGTATGGGGTCTTTCCCTTCTTAAACCCTATGAAGCATCCTCATTTTCTCTCACCTCTTGGGTGACCTCAGTTTTTACTTTGACCTATGACTAAAACTCCTCCTTAGTCCACATGGCCTGGAGGGTCCCACCCACTGAACCCACCCATAATCCTTTCAGAAGGAGGAAACTCACCAACTTGACGAATATAGTAAATATTTGGAGGGGGGAAAGGACTCGGATTCGGCTCATATATTGTCAAATCTTGAGCGGGTTTTGACATCAGCAGATTGACTGGATCAGTCATATGATGTCTCTGTACATTGTGTACATTGTTCATTTAGACGTATAAGGTATTGTTCATTCAGACATATAAGGTATTGTGCATTCTGTCTATGATGTGTACGGCATGTATTTCATCATACAGCAGTGTAAAGTTTTAACATGCATTTTTAGTGATCACTGGTCCAAGAAAGGTATCTAACCATATAAGCCAATTAAACACTCTTAAAGTTTCCACCTGAGATATCTTAGAGTGTGTGATGCATAATGTATGGTTCATTTCAGAAACAGGCACTCCAGCGGCGTAATGTCAGTATAAAACAGGCCTTGGAGACTAGGCTCTGTCTGTTTCAATGAAGAAATCTGAATGGCTGTAAGCTGCCAGGCAAACCTTTATATCTATTTGTTCCACTCGTCTGGCTCTCAATGAGTTTAATCAGCTGAGAAGAAACGGTGAAGGGGGTGTTGCTCTACCCGCCCATACCTTAGAGAGCTCCCCTCCGCCACACACTCACAGTCAAACACACACAACCCCACAACCCCATTCTCTGTGCATCGATGTGAGAGATGAGGGTGTCCCTCTCCCCTGTTGCCTTGCGGATTATCAAGTACACTTCAATTACTGCCGATCGATACACTTCTGGCTGCAAAAGGGAGGGCGAGGGAAATTAGACAGACTTTGGATATGGCTTTGACTACAAAGCAATGGATTAACACTGATATGCATCTCTGCATTTACATCAGGAATGGGCCCATTCTTCCCCAGCATACAGCACTCTCCTCTGCATGGACGCACATTCACACAGGCTTTAATTGAAAGGCGACTTTTTGAGAGATTACTTCTTTAAGTGCTGGGCAAGGTGAGGGCAGGCCTGTCATATACTGTAAAGGGATTAAATCTGCTACGGTTGCTACAAAAGCAGAGAAGCAGAACTGACTATACTCTTAAACTAAACAGTGGAATAGCAAGAAGAACATTGTACAGAGCCATTCATTTCATAATAGGTGTGTGTGTGGGAGGGGGGTATGTGTGTATGTTCCAGTAAACTTATTATTTTTTTTTTTCCTGAAAAGGGGGCAGACTGCATTAAAAAAACATTACACAATATACTGTAGGTTTATAATGCATTATAAGAATGATGCATTACTGTAGATGAGGATACCTTAAAAACAACAAACACAAACTATCTCCTCTCTTAAAATGCTTGCCAGCATATTTAATACAACACTTTTAAGTAGGAAATAATGCTACAATCGTTGTTCTCCTGAACTGGGAGGAAAAGGGAAATGAAAGCAAGACTGTGGAAGAGCATAAAAATAAGTAAAAGCGTAGGAAGAGATAAGTAGTGTCTGTGTTCCCCTGAGGCAGACTGTGAAGGTCTCCAGTGCCTGGCCCCTGCCTCTGAACCCTCTGTAGGTCATCTGTCCTCGCTCCCCCACCCTTCCTCTTCGCAGAGGCAGGAAAAACACTCCAACACCTGGGTTCCCCCCTTTGCATTGCTTCGCTCTGCACATGAGCCTCTCCATCCCATAGACACCGTTTATCATCTACATGGACAGCAGACGCAAGCTTTATGATTAGCTGTTGAAGTTCTACTCAGAATTTTTTTTATCAGTAAAGAGGGCTTGATTAAGCAACTGTGTATTATTCAATATCATGCGTAGACATTTGCTGCTCACTAGCCTATATATGGGAGCACACACCAGTTCACAAGCAGTGGTCAGTAACCCACACCTCTGATACATCTGTGAATACATATGTTCTGTTGGTTTTATTGATGGTAGAAAGAGGGAAACACACATTTGTATTTATTTTAAACAGAAATATTTACAGATCACATACGAGTTTGTTATTAAGGCACTTTGTTAATAAGGCACATGAAAGTTCACATGTTCAAGAAGGAAGTTCTGCAACAACAAAGAAGCGTTTTAATGAATTTTTTATTTATTTAAATTGTCTCTCCTATGAAGTAAGAAAGTGAGTCTTATGCTCACCTTCCTGAATCGGGTCTCATATGTTGATTAACGCTGCTCTTGTTTAGTGATTACATTTTTTTTAATGTATAGATCTTCATCTTTCACAAAGCAGATACAATGAGAGAGATTGAAATGTTAAGAGTACTTAGGAGTTTGTTGTGATCATCTTAATTTAGGTTTATCTGCCACCAAAGCCTCGGGTTACAGGGACTGATGGACCGTATCCACTTCTGTCCTCCCAGGGTCAGAGTCACATTACACATCACTACCCCGAGCGGCTCTGCCTCTGAAATAGCCTTCGTCCTCCAAATAAAGATGCCTCTCTGTTGAAAGCTTCTCACTCCGCCATGAATTTGGTCTCCCCCTTCCCCCCCACTGCAATCTGTCCTGCCAGCTCCCACGGTTTGTCTTTGGAAGTGATCCGTCCCCGAGCGTTGAGCAGAGCCACTCCATGTTCACATCGCCCCCAGGGCATTCCTGCCTGCCCACTACCCTTGCTTTCCTTTGTCAGCCAAATGGATACCAATTAAATCAACTGTTCTCCAATTAGAATTTGGAAGAATCTATCTTGTTCAGTGTTCTAAATCCCAATGCCTAACTCCCGATCTTTTTTCTTTCTCTCTTGTACCCCCTTTCCTGGAATCAGTTCCTGAGAGAGCAAGATTAGTTATTTCCTGCAATAGGATACTCCTGGGTTTTTTCGTCCTGTCTGTTTATACAATATGTTCCTAGCGTGTTTAGCCAAATGTTAGTAAGACTGAACATGTTCTATGTTGTCCAGACAAAATTGCACTTACATTTTGCATCAGGTTATGCTTATCTAAATATGAGTAATTCTAAATAATCCAATGACCTGTACCTGCAAGCTATGGATTAATAACTCAGGGGCACAAATGACTAAACTACTTTGACTCCATAGAAAATGAACTGTCATTACATGCTCATACTCTCCTACCACTGCACAGGCTGGGGACCTGCGTGATTAATAAAAGGAGGGGCATATCTTAATCTGCAGATATGGACAACGAATTGCTTGGACGGTGGCCACGTCATTATTGCCTATTAGTCGTGTTCAGAAAGTATGCCCCATTGTGTTTCTTATGACCAGGCAACACCCCTCCTGCCACTCGAAATCACATCCAGCTAAACAAACCAGCCAGTCAAGCTTCCTGTGGAGCAGTGATTCAAATCCCAGGGCTTGGCTTAGAGGAGCTCCTCAGCCTCCTTCCTCCTGCACGCCACCATCACATCACATGTGGATGGTTCACCCTGCTTCCCACAGCCACTCCAGCTCCAGATTAATGTAGATTCCTGTATTGTTTTGTAAACGTGTCAAAACAGAGCAGGGCTTTCACACCCTGCGTTCCCTGGTTTACATTAGCCAGCTTCCCTTGCTCTTCTCTATTGGTGTTCTCTCTGTGATATGGACAAAGCAGCCAGACCCAGTTCATCACTGTGGTAGGCATGCATCCCCAGACGCCATGTCAGAGGGGCTGAGTCAATCAAGTTATCAAAATGACATTCAAAATGAAAAGTAATTGAATAAATATGTAAACAAAAGGGAACACCTACCAAAATATTGTATTTTTTATATTTCATGGGGATATGATTAAAAAGGCTCATGTAGTCATTGATTACGCTTGGTGGTCCAGAGGAACTGAAAATGCTCCATTCTATCAACAACTATACTTCAACCATAGGAGCTGCTCATAATGTAATAACAGTGTCATTTCAAAAATAACAGATGCATTGTTTAGCCGCACTAATTCAGTTGTGTCATTCGTTGACCTTCTCTGTTCACATATTTAACATTGACATTAAGGTAAATTAAGAAAGGGCAAATGTAAAAGGTTGCTGCGTGGGACATTTTGAATCAATACAATACTATTCTTAAAGTTTGATAAGCATTTTCTGATATTCAAGACAGTTATAGCCCGGTATAATTTTGAGACTGTCAACTTTAGGATTGGGCAGAATTTATTAATCAGTAATGTTATTCAACAACATTCCGTTCCTTTCATCAGCATGGACAATGTGTAAATACAGTTGCTTAGACACATCTCTCTGTGCTCTATGATGGCCCCCTACCTTCACTTTGTTATGCTTATCTGCTATAAGAATCTAGCCTCATTGTGCACCAGCAATAAATGCCTTTTTAAGTCTATTACGGAACAAAGATGGTAAGTGACATTTTGTAATAACAGATTGACCTAGCTAAATTGATCCGTTGAAGGACTTCAGTTGCGTTGTGCGGAGAGAAAAGCAACAGACTATGCCTCAGTGATTGCCTACCCCTTCTCTGGGAACATGGGAAACTCATCCCCTTTTCAAAGTTATCCCTCTGTATCACATGACTACATCTCTAAGAAATAGTGCCACCAGAGAGGAATCACTCAATGCAGTATCAACTTCTTGCCAACAACATCACTGGGATATGTTTGCACGGAATAAAGAACGTAAACTGGGACTTTATATTGAACCCCTTTTCCCCAAAATGTGAGTCTCAAAGGTTTGTTTTGTTTAGACTCCTTTGTACCAAACAATAACAAATATCCAAACATTGTCACTGCCTTGATCACCAGAAAACTCAATCAAACCAGTTGAAATATATTTCCTGAGGGTCTAAATCAGCTTCCACATTAGGTCCATTTGTTTTGACAAGGCAAATACTGTATGTCTGTTTGCCTGTATATGCCTCTTTCCAATTAGAAATAAGTAGAATTTACCCATTGCAGCTTTATCATTAACTGAAAATGCATCTACTTTCATAGTGACACAAGTGTTTTTATTGTATTTTTTTTGGTACATTTAATCTAATGTATTAACATATGAATAAAATATACTGACATTTAAAAGCGTTGCACAAACGTTTTGTACATTGAATCCAGTGTTTTAACCTATGCGTCAAATATACTGACACATTTGAAAAGCGTTGCAGGGTTGACTCAAAGGTTTTGTACATTGAATGCAATGTATTGACTTAGGTGTCAATTACTGTGATGTATATATTTTTGCAAAAGCTTCACAATGTGATGCTTATTATAAACTGATACCAGGCTGATACAGCATGTTGTGTGCAGTCCATTTATTTTCTGTTCACAAATATTATTATCAAATGAAATTTCCACCTGGCTTGTTTGGCAAACAAATGGCTATTACTTTGTCAGGTCAGCCCAAGCTTCTTTTGCTTAACTTTTTACTTTACAAATTACAATGTTCTAACTTCAATATGAATAAAATGCTGAATCTGAAACAAAGCTTGTAGTATGAACAAAGCTTAAAGTGTACAGGCAATGACACATATTTTCCTGCATTAATGTGCAATTTCCATCCATACATACAGTAGCTACTGTATATAAATCAATCAGTTGATTGAGTCTTTTATTAGAGGATGTCTGGGATATAATCATCACAGATCACGACAATTTGGCCAACAAAAATAACATCTGCCTCTAGACATCCATGAACCTCCAGAGCCCCCTCCAAGTCCTCTAACTCTTAGTTGAACCTGAAAACGCTCCAGTCAGGAAACCATCTGATTGTGCATTTAATGAACTGAAAGTACAGCGTTTGTTATCCCAGCTGTTGTTAGAGGCAGGCTCCTAAGTGTATAAACATAGAGACTAAATATGCTCTCTTCAAAGTAGGCTGATTTATTAATTACCCCCATGTATCTTACAAGTGCTATATAGCAATATTATATTTTTCGAATTGAGAAAAAGTTAAAGTATAACACTGATAAACCAAAAACAAACTAAAATTGACTCTTCATCTATGTTTCTATCCCATTTTATGACAACTCATATTTAGTCATTGCCACCCATAGTTTCATGCCTTATTCTTACATAAGGTAAACAAATGAAGAATCACTGAATTTTTCCACTGGATAATTCCATAAGAAAAAAAACAAACAATTAAAAGTCCCTTCCCATCTAAACTATTCCCACGCATATTTTTTGGCAGAAGACCTCTGATAATCTCCAGAGGCCTTGCTTCTTTTCCAGTCAGTGAAGAACTTGTCAGGAAAAGATCGACATTTCCCAGAGAGGAGTGTGGGTGAAAGTGAGAGGAAAACTGTAAAACAGACCAGGAGGTTGAGTGAAAGCCAGAGAAAAACAGAAAGAGAAGAGAGAATGGAAGAGAGTTTGTGTGTGTTATAAAAGAGAGGTATGGTGAGTTTCTGTGTGTTATAATAGAGAGGTATAGTGAGGTATAGTGAGTTTGTGTGTTATACTTTGCTAACTACCTCTCTCAAAGAGTGCAGTTTATAAAGTCAGAGCATCTGCTGTCTCAGCCACTGCCTGTCACCAAGGGTGTACCCCAAGGCTTGATCCTAGGCCCCACGCTCTTCTCAATTTACATCAACAAAATAGCTCAGACAGTAGGAAGCTCTTTCATCCATTTATATGCACATGATACAGCCTTATACTCAACTGGCCCCTCCCCGGATTTTGTGTTAAATGCTCTACAACAAAGCTTTCTTAGTGTCCAACAAGCTTTCCCTTGTTCTGAACACCTCCAAAACAAAGGTCATATGGTTTGGTAAGAAGAATGCACCTCTCCCCACAGGTGTGATTACTACCTCTGAGGGTTTAGAGCTTGAGGTAGTCACCTCATACAAGTACTTGGGAGTATGGCTAGATGGTACACTGTCCTTCTCTCAGCACATATCAAAGCTATAGGCTAAAGTTAAATCTAGACTTGGTTTCCTCTATCGTAATCGCTCCTCTTTCACCCCCAACTGCCAAACTAACCCTGATTCAGATGACCATCCTACCCATGCTAGATTATGGAGACGTAATTTAAAGATCGGCAGGTAAGGGTGCTCTCGAGCGGCTAGATGTTCTTTACCATTCGGCCATCAGATTTACCACCAATGCTCCTTATAGGACACATCACTGCACTCCATACTCTTCTGTAAACTGGTAATCTCTGTATACCCGTCGCAAGACCCACTGGTTGATGCTTATTTATAAAAACCCTCTTAGGCCTCACTCCCCCATATCTGAGATATCTACTGCAGCCCTCATCCACCACATACAACACCCATTCTGCCAGTCACATTCTGTTAAAGGTCCCCAAAGCACACACATCCCTGGGTTGCTCGTCTTTTCAGTTCGCTGCAGCTAGCGACTGGAACGAGCTGCAACAAACACTCAAACTGGACAGTTTTATCTCAATCTCTTCATTCAAAGACTCAATAATGGACACTCTTACTGACAGTTGTGGCTGCTTTGCATGATGTATTGTTGTCTCTATCTTCTTGCCCTATGTGCTGTTTTCTGTGCCCAACAATGTTTGTGCCCTGTTTTGTGCTGCTGCCATGTTGTGTTGCTTCCATGTTGTTGTCATGTTGTGTTGCTACCATGCTGTGTTGTCATGTGTTGCTGCCATGCTATGTTGTTGTGTTAGGTGTATGTAGTGTTGTGTTGTCTCTCTTGTCGTGATGTGAGTTTTGTCCTATATTTTTTATTTTATTTGTTATTTTTAATCCCAGCCCCCATCTCCGCAGCAGTCCTTTTGCCTTTTGGTAGGCCGTCAATGTAAATAAGAATTTGTTCTTAACTGACATGCCTAGTTAAATAAATGCTAAATAAAATACAAAAATAAAAATAAAAGAGAGGTATGGTGAGGTATAGTGAGTTTGTGTGTTTTATAAAAGAGAGGTATGGTGAAGTATAGTGAGTTTGTGTGTGTTATAAACGAGAGGTATGGTGAGGTATAGTGAGTTTGTGTGTGTTATACTAGAGAGGTATGGTGAGGTATAGTGAGTTTGGAATGGGGGTTAGGTGGGAAAGTAAAAGGGAGTGTAGGGGATTTGTGATTGCCACAGAAAGAGGAAAGAAAGGACAGCTGAAGAGAAGGAATGGCACAACTCTTTCAGGGACCATCTTCAACTTAATTTTGTGTGCTAAAAGAAATGATGGCATTAAGTAACCCAGAGGAGAAATACAGATCCTATAATAACACTTTTGTTCTTTAAACTCTGACCCACGGAGCACAAGTGCATAACTAATCAGTTTAACCCTGAGTATACGGCTTGACTCTCTGTGGTTTCACATGATCTGTGGGTGACAGCAGTGCCAGGCCCACTCTGAACTAACTGTGGCCTGATGGTGGCCTGGAGCATCAGGCCAGGGCAAAAGCCCCGACCCCAGAGGCATGCTGACCTGCCAGGGGAAATCTCTCGTGGCATTTTGACGTGCAGTTCAGAGACAATAGACATCTTTGAGACATATTCTTATAGACTCCTCAAGCTGCCACTATTATTTCTGAGGTTATATTATCTTTATTCTAATGAGTGTTACTTTATTTAGTTTTTTTTTTATCTGACTTGGGTTGACATGTTGTTGACACTTTGTAGATGACTGGGTCAATAGTATCACCAATAGGTCACAAGCTGACAAAAATGTCAAAATTGATTGTTTCAGATTGGCAGCCCTTGTACCTATCATCATCTCCAGCTGGAACTACATTCACAGATCAACCCTGCTTCTCAATCCTTTTTTACTTCTGGTTTTAAAATCAGACTTGCTTATCCCATGCTGGAGAAGAGTAACACAAGTTATTTGTCTGACATCATGTGGGACCAACATTTTATATGGCATTTACTCTTTTCTCATAATTTCTGGATTTGTAAAAAAAAATTACTAAAAATGGTTAACTAAAATGTAATGCTTGAGACACTTCCACAAAGAAGACCCAATTCCTGTTCATATTGAGTAATATTCCTCCCAGTAATGATTTAAATGAATCATGTGCAATTACGTTTGTTTAGAACTGTCCTGTCATAATACGTGCCAGTTCCATGAACTCTACGAGCTACGTGTTGCCTCTGGTCAAACTGGATAGATATCTCATTCTCCCCAAGGCCATAACAGTACCAGAGAAGACTTATTTTAAACAATGGCAGCTCCAAAAAACAACCACAGTTGTATGAACTCTGCACTGTCACTGTGGACCTATATGGGGTCTTCCATTTCAATCCTCTGAAACCTGTTTTTAAACGTCACCTCAGGTGATGAAGACCCGTAAAGCCCTCCAGGTTTGCCAGATATTGGTCTCATGTCTCTGTTTGGTCTCTAGCCACCAAAGGCCAGTACGTGTCAGTTTGTCTAAGTTATTAAGCAACAAGCAGGTTTAATCAATGCTAGGGAAGCTGTATGCTTTCCTCCCTCTAATGTGCCATTAAGGTCCATTCAGAGTGACTGAACAGTTGTCACACAAAGTGGAGAAGCACAAAGTAATCAATGGTAGTTAAGAACTGTAATTTATCACCTTGCCAAAGCCAAGGGTTTGTAAGGTGGAATGTGCAGTGGGAAGCTGAGGTGATATGGTGGCCAAGGCATTACATGGGTCAGGGCACAATTACTCTTCATCTACATCGTCTCATCACCACTGTCACAGTTCAATTGCTACATTATCGAGGTATATCAATAGTGTGGAATTAAAAGGCATTGATTTTTGCATGTGTTTTTTGTTGTTGAAAAGACAAAAGTGAGGGTATTTCTCTTTTAGTAATGCACTAAAACACTATACTGTACATCAAGCACTCACCCAAAGCTTCCTCACCAGAAGAATATGATGGGCAACAGAATGAAAGATTATTTTAATCCACACTGTTAATTACTTGTTTAAGACTTCCTTGTCTTCTACTTATCTTTTCTCCCATGTGACTTAATACCAAGCCCAACCTATATTGTTTGAATTGTGTAGCAGTCAAACATGCAAGTTAATGATATGAAGGTAGGCTACAGTGTGTCTCTAACAATATCAGGCTAAATGTGTTTAACCTAAGTGCCTCAAAAAACTCTCAGTGATAAACTAGTAACAGAGCAAACATGAAGTAAATAGTAAAAATACCTTCTATTGGCGATGACCTCAATGTCCAGGAGTGCCTTGGATAGCCACAACTGTGAGAGAATGGGATCGGAAAAAAGCACACACCTCTCAGAATTCAGGGATTTGCACTGTCAGGGACAAGTGGTGTCTACCGTAAAACATATTGTAAAACATATTCAAAGACATTTCACAGATGTCTATGTGCAGGAGGATAGCATAATTTTTTTCAGGAATTGCCCTGACAGCACTAAACATACTGTCAACCCAGATTGTGTCTACATAACATATTTTTTTTATCTATTGTCAAAGTAATGTTAACATAATGTTCTGAATTCATTATGAAAGTATGCTCAATTAGAGTATGACATCAAGTCAACAAATCCTATACTATACTGTATTTTTATTTCCAAGGAGTCAATATGAGATTAAAGAAAAACTACTGAAAGATTACTAAAAAGATTACCTTACTAAAAAGATTGCAGTTTTGAAACTGCAGTAAAAAGCGCACCATATGCAGTTGGCTGTAGTATTTTGGACACAGTAATTGCAGAATAACTGCAGTTATACTGCACCGGATCTACAGTTTCACTGTAAAATTAATGGAGTAAAAAAACATATATTTTGGATGCAGTATTTGCAGCATACTGTAGTTATACTACATTCTAACTTACTGCAGTTATCCTTTTCTCAATAGGGGGTGCTGTTTGCACTTTGTAAAAATTTCGTTCCCAAATTAAACTGCCTCGTACTCAATTCTTGCTCGTACAATATGCATATTATTATTACTATTGGATAGAAAACACTCTCTAGTTTCTAAAACCGTTTGAATTATATCTGTGAGTAAAACAGAACTCGAGTTGGAGCAATTTTCCTATGAGGAAGTGAGAAATCTGAAATCTGCAGGCTGTTCTGAGGTCAGTTTATTAATTTGCCTGTCTTCTATTGGTTGAGATGCACTGCATACGCCTTCCCCTGGATGTCAGCAAATAGTGAGAATTGGAATGGAGTTGCTAGGCAGATCTGAGGCCTTATAAATGGGCTGGCAACGTGGGGTCCTCTCTTTCCTTCGTTCGCCATGACGCAAGACAGACCTCAGGATGGTGTTCTAGAAAGCTCCCGTTATAGCACTTAGATATATCCGGCTCTGATTTTATTCGATATAGGTGTTAAAGACATCATAATGTTGTTATTTTAAACCGAGTTATATCAGTTTATATCAGTATATTGCGATTTTCGGGTATTTATTTGTGCTGCGTTCTAGTGAGTTGGGCACGTCTGGGCCACATGGCTAATGTTTACTGCTAATTCCAAAGTTGAAGGCGACAATCTACAACCGAGCAACGATTATTTTGGACAAAGGACAACTTGCCCAAGATTCTGATGGGAGCTCATCAAAAAGTAAGAACTATTTATGATGTTAATTCGTTGTTCTGTTGAAAAATGTAAAACTCATATTCCGCCATTAATTTCGGTGCGGTCTCGCTTTAACGCACGCTGTATGTCGTAGTAACGTTAATTTTAAAAATCTAACACAGCGATTGCATTAAGAACTAATGTATCTTTCATTTGCTGTCCAACCTGTATTTTGTAGTCAAGTTTATGATTAGTTAGTGATTAGATTAGGTGCCTCTCCCAAGATTTCTCCCGACATATTGTTGGCAGCTTGGCTACTATTCTCATTGTATAACCACAATTTGTGCCGCTAAATATGCACATTTTCGAACAAACTCTATATGTATTGTGTAATATGATGTTATAGGACTGTCATCTGAAGAAGTTTGAGAAGGTTAGTGAAAAAATTCATATCTTTTGCTGGTTTATTCGTTATCGCTATTGTTGGCTTGAATCAATGCTGTTGTGTGGTTGGCTATTGTAGTAAGCTAATATAATGCTATATTGTGTTTTCGCTGTAAAACACTTAAAAAATCTGAAATATTGGCTGGATTCACAAGATCTTTGTCTTTCATTTGCTGTACGCTGTGTATTTTTCATAAATGTTTTATGATGAGTATTTAGGTAATTCACGTTGGTCTCTGTAGTTATTCTAGTTGCTTTGGTGAGAGTTGTGATGGTGGCTGCAATGGTAAACTATGATTTATACCTGAAATATGCACATTTTTCTAACAAAACATATGCTATACAATAAATATGTTATCAGACTGTCATCTGATGAAGTTGTTTCTTGGTTAGTGGCTATTTATATCTTTATTTGGTCGAATTTGTGATAGCTACCTATGCAGGAAAAAAATGGTGGGAAAAAAAAGTTGTGTCTTTTGCTATCGTGGTTAGCTAATAGATTTACATATTGTGTCTTCCCTGTAAAACATTTAAAAAATCAGAAATGATGGCTGGATTCACAAGATGTGTATCTTTCATCTGGTGTCTTGGACTTGTGATTTAATGATATTTAGATGCTAGTATTTACTTGTGACGCTATGCTAGGCTATGCTAGTCAGCTTTTTTACTGATGGGAGTGCTCCCGGATCCGGGATTGTGTGCAAGTAGAAGTTAAATTGCACTCCGACTGCAATCTTTTTTCGTAAGGGGACAATTAAATTGATGTCTCATTTTGTTGCTGTTTGCGTTAACACTCTGATGTAATAGACAAACTATTTCCATCTGAGGTCATATGTTGTAAATGTTTGCTCACAGCCAGATGTTTGCTCACAGCCTTTAGCTCAGTGGAATCAGATGGTGGAGATGCAAAGCTACACTATTGGCTATTATGAGCATAAAGTGATTTGTTGGGCAACTATTGAGGGTGAACTGTGAACAAGGGCAATGTCTTTTGGTGTGTGCTGTGGTTGCTGTGTAAATTGTACAAAGAAAGAAGGTCAATTCCTGAGGGCTGGATAATGGATAACATTTTAGATTGATTGGATCCTTCTGGTCTGCTTCCCTCCTCTTATTTTACCTCATTATTTGGCTTATGAAATAAGTTTAGTGCAAATAATGTAGAGGACTTTTCCAATCAACGACATGGCCAGACGAAGCCTAACGGGAAAAATGGACCCAATCAAAAAACATGCCAGCAATTGCACACAAATCACATCGCGCATGAACAGTCAGAAATACCATGGAGGAAAAAGTTGAAGGGCCAAAAAAGAAGAAGAAAAATGTCAATTTCAAGAGCATTATTATTTTCATTAATCATAGCTCTGCCATCACCCCTCTCCTTATGCCTTAGCGAGAGATATATTATATGCTATATTTAGCTACAGCTATATTACCTCATATGTTTTCCTGTCTGACCAAGTAAGACTAAATAGAGAAAACAATTCGCTGTTCATTGTGAGCCATGTGATTGGAAACAATCTATTAAATTAACCTGTGCTATCTGGGAAGGGTGGCAAGATCTCATTCCCGGCATCGGGGGGAGGAAAATGTATATTTATGTATTGTATGTCTATGGTCATAAAGCGGGGGTGGGCATTTATTCCCCCCTCCGCCCCACCAACACCACAACCAGCACGGTGGATGGCTTCATTTTCCTGTTGGCCAAGGCACCCTCTTCACCTTTAAGCAGCTTCTGACCTGTGAAAGATTCTAACAAATTAGCTTCTATTGTAGAGTCAAAGGTGCCATCATTGAGGGACGCTCCGCTGAGCCTAAAGTATGATCGGAGAAGCGAGTGACAGAGCAAAGAGCCTTGGCGTGATTGAATTAACACTTTGCAACCAATGTGCTGATAAGAGAGGTGGTGGGAGGGCATCTAAATGTTTGCACTCCTAGTCTTTTTTGAAAAGGGACAGGTGCCAAGACCAAGTGTTGCCATTCTTGTGCATTTCTGTTCACAAACATGGATGCCTGAATAGCTCAGACTTGGGTTCAAATAGTATTCATTTTGATTGCAAATTGAATAGTTCCAAAAGTGCAAACCCCATCCATCTGGCACTCCAGGCAGGCTCAATTAAACACTAAACAATTAAGGCTGATGGAATGCAAATACAACGTTGATACACTTAATGTTTTCCCAGATTTACAAAATATGTAGACCAATGCCACCGCAAGTTTAGACATTGGTTAACTGTTTGTTCAGCGCTCATCCTAATCTCATGATTTTAGAGCTAGCCTTGCAGATACAGTTGAAGTCCTGTATACACCTACGCCAAATACATTTAAACTCCGTTTTTCACAATTCCTGACATTTAATCCGAGTAAGAATTCCCTGTCTCAGGTCAGTTAGGATCACCACTTTATTTGAATAAGAATGTGAAATGTCAGAATAATAGTAGAGATTATTATTTAGTTATATTTCTTTCATCACAATCCCAGTTGGTCAGAAGTTTACATACACTCAATTAGTATTTGGTAGCATATTTGGTAGCATTTAAATTGTTTAACTTGTGTCAAACGTTTCGGGTAGCCTTCCACAAGCTTCCCACAATAAGTTGGGTGAATTTTGGCCCATTCCTCCTAACAGAGCTGGTGTAACTGAGTCAGGTTTGTAGGCCTCTTTGTTCACACAAGCTTTTTCAGTTCTGCCCACACATTTTCTATGGGATTGAGGTCAGGGTTTTGTGATGGCCACTCCAATACCTTGACTTTGTTGTCCTTAAGCCATTTTGCCACAGCTTTGGAAGTATGCTTGGGTTCATTGTCCATTTGGAAGACCCATTTGCGACCAAACTGTAACTTCCTGACTGATGTCTTGAGATGTTGCTTCAATATATCCATAATTTTCCTGCCTCATGATGCCATCTATTTTGTGAAGTGCACCAGTCCCTCCTGAAGCAAAGCACCCCCACAACATGATGCTGCAACCCCTGTGCTTCAAGGTTAGGATGGTGTTCTTCGGGCTTGCAAGCATCCCCCTTTTTCCTCCAAACATAACGATGGTCATTATGCCCAAACAGTTCTATTTTTGTTTCATCAGACTAGAGAACATTTCTCCAAAAAGTACGATATTTTTCCCCATGTGCAGTTGCAAACCATAGTCTGGCTTTTTTATGGCGGGTTTGGAGCAGTGGCTAATTTAGGCCACTGCTCATTTTACTGTGGATATAGATACTCATTTTACTGTGGATATAGATACTTTTGTACCTGTTTCCTTCAGCATCTTCACAAGGTCCTTTGCTGTTGTTCTGGGATTGATTTGCACTTTTCGCACCAAAGTACGTTCATCTCTAGGAGACAGAATGCATCTCCTTCCTGAGCGGTATGACGGCTGCGTGGTCCCATGGTGTTTATACTTGCATACTATTGTTTGTACAGATGACCGTGGTACCTTCAGGCATTTGGAAATTGCTCCCAATGATGAACCAGACTTGTGGAGGTCAACATTTTTTTCTGAGGTCTCGGCTCATTTCTTTTGATGTTCCCATGATGTCAAGCAAAGAGGCATTGAGTTTAAAGGTAGGCCTTGAAATACATACACAGGTACACCTCCAATTGACTCAAATTATGTCAATTAGCCCATCAGACGATTCTAAAGCCATGACATAATTTTCTGGACTTTTCCAAGCTGTTTAAAGGCACAGTCAACGTAGTGTATGTAAACTTCTGACCCTCTGGAATTGTGATACAGTGAATTATAAGTGAAATAATCTGTCTGTTAACAATTGTTGGAAGAATTACTCGTGTCATGCACAAAGTAGATGTCCTAACCGGCTAGCCAAAACAATAGTTTGATAACAAGACATTTGTGGAGTGGTTGAAAACTAGTTTTAAGGACTCCAACCTAAGTGTATGTAAACATCCAACTTCAACTGTATGTTTTTTTAGAGACTACATATTTAGTCTTAATGGGCAACTTCCTGAAGGGGATGAGGGTTTTTGTTTATGTGTTTGCTGTATTACTATGAGGTTATGGGGAACGTTATAAGGATCCAGGAACAACACAGCAAGGTTAAATGACAATCTAGGGTAAACACAACTAAATGAAGCTCCAGGATCAACACAGCCAAATGACGATGCAGGTTCAACACAGGTAAATGTATTGCAACTCATGCTTATAGTTGCTAAGTCAATGAAAATCACTATTCAGTTCAAGTAGCTTAAATAATATCGGGACATTAGATTATTAACACAGAGGGAGTAAGAGCCATGTCAAAAGTGCATAGTGACACGAAACCGATGCTTTTTCGTCCTTGTGGATAGTGTTAACATCAGTCATGGATTCATTAAAATAATTGTTTTAACTGTGCTTAATGAACTGTGTCAGTGTGTGGGCCTCAGGGCATGTCAGAGCAACTCCATTCTGTGCCCCAAACCTCCCCAACCTCTGATCCATACACATACAGTATATAAGGATTCAAACAGAGATTTGCCTCAAGTGACCTTGTTGTACTGTCAAGAGAATAGAACATTTCATATTAGAGTTGATGATGGTTAAAACCAGGGTTTATCTTCCATTGGTTCCATGTGTTGAAAACTCCACCAAAATATAGGAACGTTGTGCATGAGTTCCAAGCAAACCAAAATTGGTTCTGTGAAAGTTCTCAGGACATTTGTTAGGTCGCGGCAAATGATATCATAACTTTAAAAAACTGTCCAGTCATGCTGATGATTATAGAAATTTTTAAATATCTCATTTACATAAGTAATCACACCCCTGAGTCAATACTTAGTAGAAGCTCCTTTGGTGGCGATTATAGCTTCGTCTTGGGTATGTTTTGGACATCTGGAACTGGGGATTTTCTCCCATTCTTCCTTGCAGATTTTCTCAAGCTCTGTTAAGTTAGATGGGGAGCCATGGTGAACAGCAATCTTCAAGTCTTTCCACAGATTTTCAATGGGATTTAAATCTGGGCTTTGGCTGGGCCACTCACGGACTTTCAGATTCTTGTTCTGAAGCCATTCCAGTGTTGCTTTGGCTGTACGCTTGGGGTCATTGTCCTGTTGGAACGTAAATCTTTGCCCCAGTCTAAGGTCATTTGCACTCTGAAGCAGATTCTTATCAAGGAGTTGCATGTATTTGGCTCCATTCATTGTTCCCTCTATCCTTACCAGTCTCGTAGTCCCTGCCGCTGAAAAGCATACCTATAGCATGATGCTGTCACCACCATGCTTTACAGTAGGGATGGTGTTAGATGGGTGATGAACTGCGCCTGGTTTTATCCAGACATAGCGCTTTGCATTCAGGCCAAAGAGTTACATTTTTGTCTCATCAGACCACAAAACCTTTTGCCTTATGCTCTCAGAGTCTTTCATGTGCCTTTTTGCAAACTCCAGGCGTGCTGTCATGTGCCTTTTTCTCAGGAGGGTCTTCCGTATGGCAACTTTCCCATAAATCCCAAATTGGTGAAGTGCTGTAGAGACTGTTGTCCTTTTTGCTTGGTTGCTCAGTTTGGTCGGACAGCCAAAGACTCAGACACCATTTTCAAAACTGCAAATACTCCTCTCCACCCCATAGAATTGCAGGAAACTCGTTACAAAACTTTATATTTTCTCTCCGCCCCATGACAAAATAAGCGGTACAATTACATGAAATTTGCTTAAAACAAAAGTTTATTTCAAAATATCTAGGCAAGTTAGCTGGCGAACTCATTGATACTACCCCACAGCATACCCTGCGGTCCAACATTCATGATAGATCAGCCAAAAGCAGTGCTTGAAGTGGGCTGAAATAGGTGCCGGTACTCATCCAGTGGGGCTGCAATGCATGTTGTTTGACAGGCTACACTCAGGCTTCTGGTCGGCCAAAGAAGAATAAAAAATAAAACCGAAACGCTTGGAAAGCCATTATATTTCTTGACAATTATAAATATAGTGGTTGGAACAGGGTTCTGAAACAGCTTATATGTAAAGAGCGTACGGTTACAACAGTATTCGACACTCGGCACTGCCTGTATCTAGTTTATTTGTACAAAAAAAAAACTGGATCCTTCTGACCATTATCAATTCAAAGTGTTTATGACAAGTAAATATGTATACATCACTGCTAATGAATGGATGAGTGAACAGATGGATAAATGCATGGATTCTGCACCTGACTGAATGCCTTCTACTCTCTACTGTTTTCTATTGTCAGTTGCCACACGGCATCAGTGCAACGTTTGCATTCAAATCTGACGCGTGATCCTTGAGGTATTTAAAAGAAGGGGTGTGAATGGAAAGTATTGCTATAGAATAAAATACAGTACTTCATGATGTCATTTACCTACAGGTGGACAATATACACCAACAGTTAAGCCTTCTTTCAGTCAACTAACCCATGAGTTCTTTGCATGTATTTTCAAATTCTGCTATGTTATAGGTTTCACTCCTTGACAAGAGTCACTAGACACTCAAAGCCACAAGAGGCTAGAACACATTTCAAACTTTGCTTGTTAGGAAATAGTAAAAACATAATCTGAAAATGTTGTTTTCTCTTCTTGAGTGTAATATTTCACCCCCAGATTCCAGAATGGTCTTTTTAAATTGAGAACAAACAAATGGTAAATACATTTTGCCCCCCTGTTTATGGTAACACCACAATGTTTTAGCAATCCTTCAGTTGGGTCACACAGTGAGCTCCAGAGGTATTGGAACAGTGACACGTTTTAGCTCTGAACTCCAGCACTTTGGATTTGAAATGATACAATGACTACTAATTGCCGGTATGGACTTTTGCCTGTCTCACTGTGTTCAGTTTTTAAAGACAGCAGCTTTGGCTTTATGTACAGGGCCTAGTGAAAGCCTGCACATCCCTTGCACAGTTGTCACATTTAGCTGCCTTACAATTTAATCCCTATTTAGATTTAGTGTTCTTTTTTCCTATGATATATATTCCGATTCTCACAAGTCTGGGTAGTTCCATATTTTTTCAATTATCCCAAATATGGAGACCACTGTGCTCTTGGAAACTTCCAACACTCTAGATACAGTACACACTGAGTGTACAAAACAATAAGAACACCTGCTCTTTCCATGACATACTGTAGACTGACCAGGTGAATCCAGGTGAAAGCTGTGATGCCTTTGATCCCCCTAATTGATGTCACTTGTTAAATGCACTTCAGTCAGTATATATGAAGGGAAGGAGACAGGTTAAAGAATCATTTTTAAGAGCTGAGAAAATTGAGACATGGATTGTGTATGTGTGTCACTCAGAGGGTGAATGGGAAAGACAAAGATTTAAATGCCGTTGAATGGGGTATGGTAGTAGCTGCCAGGTGCACCGGTTTGTGTCAAGATCTGCAACTCTGCTGGATTTTTATATGCTCAACAGTTTCCAGTGTGTATCAAGAAGGACGTCCAGTCAACTTGACACAACTGCGGAAAGCATTGGAGTCAACATGGGCCAGCGTCCCTGTGGAACGCTAGCCTCTCAAAGCGCTTCATGATGACAGAAGTGAGTGCTACGGGCGATAGTCATTTAGATCACTTACCTTCATTTTCTTGGGTACGGGAACAATAGTGGACATCTTGAAGCAAGTGTACACAACAGACTGGTATACAAAGAGATTGAATATGTCCGTAAACACTCCAGCCAGCTGGTCTACACATGCTATTAGGATGCGGCTAGGAATGCCGTCTGGGCCAGCAGCCTTGCGAGGGTTAATATGCTTAAATTACTTACTCACTTACTTACTTAAATTACTTACCCACAGAGAACGAGAGCACACAGTCTTCGTGAGCGGAGTGGGCCCGCATCGGCGGCTCAATGTTGTTTTCCTCGAAGTGGGTGAAGAAGGTGTTTCGCTTATCAGGGAGTGAGGCGTCAGTGTCCGCAACAAGGCTTGCTTTACCTTTATAATCCATTCAGCTCATGTTGCAAGAACGTTCTTCAAAGGTTCCCAGAATGTTTCATTAGGTTGTGGAAACAGTCTGGTTAGAACAATGCAGGCAAACTTAAATCAGTTTACCAAATGTTTACCAGCATGTCACAAGTGCAATCAGGGAACAAAAATCCAAGACCACCTTTACTCACACAGAGATGCATACAAAGCTCTCCCCCGCCCTCCATTTGGCAAATCTGACCACAATTCTATACTCCTGATTCCTGCTTACAAGCAAAAACTAAAGCAAGAAGTACCAGTGACTCGCTCAATACGGAAGAGGTCAGATGATGCGGATGCTACACTACAGGACTGTTTTGCTAGAACAGACTGGAATATGATCCGAGATTCATTCAATGGCATTGAGGAATACACCACCTCAGTCATCGGCTTCATCAATAAGTGCATTCATGACGTCGTCCCCACAGTGACTGTACGTACATATCCCAACCAGAAGCCATGGATTACAGGCAACATCCGCATCGAGCTAAACGCTAGAGCTGCCGCTTTCAAGGAGTGGGAGACTAATCTAGACGGATCAGAAATCCCGCTATGCCCTCAGACGAACCATCAAACAAGCAAAGCATCAATACAGGATTAAGATTTAATCCTACTATACCGGCTCTGACGCTCGTCGGATGTGGCAGGGCTTGAAAACTATTACGGACTACAAAGGGAAACCCAGGCGCGAGCTGCCCAGTCATCGAGCCTACCAGATGAGCTAAATGCTCAAAGGCAAGCAAAACTGAAGCATACACAAAAGCACCAGCTGTTCTGGATGACTGTGTGACTACGCTCTCGGTAGCCGATGCGAACAAAACCCTTAAACAGGTCAACATTCACCAAGCCGCTTGGCCAGACGGATTACCAGGACGTGTACTCACAGCATATGCGGACCAGCTGTCAAGTGTTTTCACTAACATTATCAACCGCTCCCTGACGGAGTCTGTAATACCTACATGTTTCAAGCAGACCACCATGGCCCCTGTGCCCAAGGAAGCTACTCATGTCTGTAGCCATGAAGTGCTTTGAAAGGCTGGTCATGGCTCACATCAACAGCATCCTCCCGGACACCCTAGACCCACTCCAGTTAGCATACCGCCCCAACAGATCCACAGATGACGCAATCTCAATCACACTCCACACTGCCCTTTCTCACCTGGACAAAAGGAACACCTATGTGAGAATGCTGTTCATCGACTACAGCTCAGCGTTCAACACCATAGAGCCCACGAAGCTCATCACTGAGCTAAGGACTCTGGGCCTAAACACCTCCCTCTGAAACTGGATGCTGGACTTCCTGACGGTCCGCCCCCAGGTGGTAAGAGTAGGCAACAACACATCTGCCACGCTGATCCTTAACACTGGGGTCCCTCAGGGGTGTGTACTTAGTCCCCTCCTGTATTCCCTTTTCACCCACGACTGCATGGCCAAACACGACTCCAACACCATCATTAAGTTTGCTGACGACATAACAGTGGTAGGTCTGATCACCGATAACAATGAGACGGCCTGCAGGGAGGAGGTCAGAGAACTGACAGTGTGGTGCCAGGACAACAACCTCTCCCTCAATGTGAGCAAGACAAAGGAGCTGATCGTGGACTACAGGAAAAGGCTGGCCGAACTGGCCCCCATTAACATTGATGGGGTTGTAGTGGAGCGGGTCGAGAGTTTAAAGTTCCTTGGTGTCCACATCACCAACAAACTATCATGGTCCAAACAAACCAAGACAGTGAAGAGGGCATGAAAAAAACTTTTCCCGTCCAGGAGACTGAAAAGATTTGGCATGGGCCCCCAGATCCTCAAAAGGTTCTACAGCTGCACCATCGAGAGCATCCTGACTGGTTGCATCACCGCCTGGTATGGTAACTGCTCGGCATCTGACCGTAAGAGACGCTACAAAGGGTAGTGCGTACGGCCCAGTACATTACTGGGGACAAACTTCCTGCCATCCAGGACCTATATAATCGGCGCTGTCAGAGGAAAGCCCATAAAATTGTCAGAGACTTCAGTCACCAAAGATATAGACTGTTTTCTCTGGTACTGCACGGCAAGCGGTACCGGAGAGCAAAGTCTACGACCAAAAGGCTCCTCAACAGCTTCTACCCCCAAGCCAGTAGACTGTTGAACATTTCATAAAAATCACCAGCGGACAATTTACATTGACCCCCCCACCCCCCACCCCCCACCCTCTTGTACACCGCTGCTACTCGCTGTTTGTTTGTTACCTATGCATAGTCACTTCGCCCCCACCTACATATACAGATTACCTCAACACTACTGTACTCCTGCACACTGTCTCTGTACCAGTCCCCCCTGTATAAAGCCTCATTATTGTTATTGTTATTGTGTTACTTTTTGTTTTAACCTACTTGGTAAATATTTTCTTCTTCTTGAACTGCACTGCTGGCTAAGGGCTTGTAAGTAAGCATTTCACAGTAAAGTCTACACTTGTTGTATTCGGTGCATGTGGCAAATAAAGTTTGATTTGATTTTGATTTGAAAATATATGTTTCCCATACACAAAAACATTCCAGTTGTGCAGATGATTCTGCAATGTTTCTTTTAGGGTGAAAAAAAACATTCACCTGATGTTCAAGAACGTTCATTTAGTCTTCTTTGAAAGGTCAAACATTCCTATTTATATGTTATCATCCTAATGTTAGATAAAACCCTAACTAGAATTTATCTTATCTAATGTTCTGAGAATGTTCCCGGTTTGCTTGATTAATTATTTTTGATTTTCCTTTAGACTAAAGGTAAAACTTGAGAGGCCAGTTGAAATAAATAATCTAGTTTACTTGAAAAGGTTAAATAAGCAGCAGAGCTCTAATCCCGTTTGAATGGTGGAATGTTGAAAGAAAATAGCAATATTTTTGATGTGAGTTCCTACAGCTGAAGGACAACGCAGACATAATTGTCTAACTTGGAAGGTCACCTTATTCTTATATTCTTGGGACGGCAGGTAGCCTAGTGGTTAGAGTGTTGGGCCAGTAACCGAAAGGTTGCTAGATTGAATCCCCATGCTGACAGGGTAAAAATCTGTCGTTTTGCCCCAGAACAAGGCACTTAACCCACTGTTCCTAGGCCATCATTGTAAATAAGAATTTGTTCTTAACTGACTTGCCTAGTTAAATAAAGGTAAAATAAATAAATAACCCAGTGCTATGATAAATTCCTTTATCCGGAAGCCTCCTTCTTATTGGTAAGATGGGCATGCATTCGTCACTTTGTAGATACTTAAGTTTACACTTTGTTGATTTCCACGAATTACAATAGATATTTAGACCTCAAAATTAATCTCAAATGTGTATTGTAGTAATGTCACTATATTGTCAGCATGTAGAGCACACTTTAACAAAAGTCTGTCACTGGTTAATGAGGTAGTTAGTCATAAGACTGTTGTGTCTGTCCAAATCTATTCAAATGAACTGTGTCTTTCTCCAGGTTTATAACAGAAGGACTAGAGAGAGGGTGGGAATAAGTTTGAAATGACCTTTCTGAGCACCAGTGATTGTTTGCATTGGCTTGAAGATGAGACATGGTGCTTTCCTTATCCTAACTCTTCTGTGATTGGTATTGCAAATGTCCTATCTGAGCTAATCTCTCCTCACTCATATGACTTGAGACCTTCAGAGTTAATGTGACATTTCCCAAATAAAAAACAGCCTTGCAAGTGAGTTAAATCCCTGTCTGTGTATCTACAGATAGCTCATATCCTTGGCTGTGTTTGTTTATTTACGTAGCCGTCAGAGAATAACTCTGTGTGCTCTACCTACACCCACACCCTCCAACTCCCATTACTGGGTGCTTGATACACAGCACAATTACTGAAAGTGATGGAAAGTATGATGCTCTTGTAAAAAATGGCCATTGTGTCTGGTCATTCCCACAATACTTCAAAAAGATCTTTAGATCCTATTTATATTATCATAGATTTCTAATCAGGCTTAGGCTGTGGAGACACTTATCATCACCGAGGGGGGAGATGCCTCACATGGAAATGCGTTTGGATAGAAAATTAAGTTCAAAGGTCATTCCGGCATGATCTGAAGGGTAACAGCAGATGAAATGTGGCTATTTGTTTTTAGCCAAGACTGATTTCATCTTGGCTGGAAAAGGTCAACGTGACATGAAAAAGGGATTCATCTCCATTGGTAGTGGCATTGCTGCTGGCTCTCCAGGCGCCTGTGTTTACTTATGTATTTACACTTGGGCTGGCTAACCGGGTCATTATTCACTGGCCAACAGCTTCTCGAGGTTCCAAGTTGTGGCCAGCCAAGCCAGTTTAGGGGATCTCTGTCTCTTTCTTTAAACTCTTTAAAAGCAAGTGTGATGCTTTCCATTAAATTCTCTACACACAATTACCTGCAGTACATACAATGAATATAAAAAAATCTGATTGTCTTTTCGCTGATATGGAAACTCATTGCCAGCACTTGTCCGGCTGAATATTCAGCTACTATAATGGGCAAACACCATTTAAAATGAAAATGGTACACGGCTCTGGTCCTGAATGCAGGTTAGTTTACCCAAGGAAATGTATGTATCTTATGCCCTTGGCTGCAGCCACACAAAGGAGAAAGATAAATAAGGGAAAGAAATGATCCCATACCACAGCATTGCCTTTAGGGGACTATGAGTGTGGATAGGACAATGGGGTCAAAGCATCTTGATTTGTAACTCATGTCCTGTGGGACAGGGGGATACACCAGTCCGATGCATGTTACCTGCCCTTTGGCTACCCCGTTGCTCCCAAACAATAAGCTGGAATACTGGTAGATGTTTACCCCAGGGGGGAAAGGGTGAGCAAGAGAGAGAGAGAAAGATTTATACGATTATAAACTTGTAATGCCTTTTGAGGCTAGGCTTCATCTGATAATGAAATATATACTGTATATATAAAGATAGTAATAGTAGGCATTTTATTATACAAAGATACATTGTATGATTCTTTAGTTACAATTTTACTAATATTTTAATGCATTGCTTGCTAAGTACGGAAAACAAATTCAACATGAAGGATTAACTTAAATGTGTGCAATTAAGTGATGTGGGCAAGGCAACGTTAAAACTTGCCTATACAGCGTAACTAGGGCAGGCCAGGGGAAGAGTGATTTACCACATTAGGCTCCTGGTGGGATGTCCTCTCTTAATATGCAGCCACACATTTTATCCTTCCTGTTTCAGGAACATTAGCAGGTACAGTAATCACATGCTGTTTAGCAAGACACTGGCAATCCCCCAACTGCCCCCCCCCCCCCCCCCCCCCACACATCACCTACCACATCCTTATAACCTGGTGGCGATAAATTTATTGGACACCCATGTTGAGAAACAGGGGAGTAATTAACAGCACAGACGGGCAACTTGGTGCAATCACCTTGCAGGGTTTGGTCCTCTAAGTATGTGGTCCCTTTCATTTTAATTAAAATAACACTGTGGAAATACCTGAGAAAAGGAACAAAGAAAGGTCATATATCATTCAAAAGTATACAGTTTACAAAGGTCCTCCCTCTGAGATCAGTAGTTAGAGTTGAAACACATCATTGATTAACTAGCCCCACCGCTAACGTATCATGTCACATGTAATATCATAGGAAACCCTAAGTATATTGTCACATCACATCACATTTTCCATCATGTTCTTATCCATATAGGGACACTATATGGATAAGAACATGATGGAAAACTAAAGTATATATACAAATATATATCATGTTGAACATGACTTAACACTCACCAAATCAAAACAATGCAAAAAATATATGTTATTAACAATATGGCTACTCCAAAAGTCAGATTGGTCAACATAATACATATATACAAAAATATATGGACACACCTGCAAATAGTGGATTCACCTATTTCAGCCACACCCTTTGCCGACAGGTGTATAAAATCCAGCATACAGCCATGAAATCTCCATAGTCAAACATTGGCAGTAGAATGGCCTTCCTGAAGAGCTCAGTGACTTTCAATGTGGCACCGTCATAGGATGCCACCTTTCCAAAAAGTCAGTTCGTCAAATTTCTGTCCTGCTAGAACTGCCCCGTCAACTGTAAGTGGAAACGTCTAGGAGCAACAACGGCTCAGCTGCAAAGTGGTAGGCCACACAAGTTCACAGAACTGGACCACCAAGTGCTGAAGTGCATAGCGAGTAAAAATTGTCTGTCCTCGGCTGCAACACTCGCTACCGAGTTCCAAACTGCCTCTGTAAGCAACGTCAGCACAAGAACTGTTAGCTTCATGAAATGGGTTTCCATGGCACAGCAGGTGCACACAAGACTAAGACCACCATGCGCAATGCCAAGCGTGGGCTAGAGTGGTGTAAAGCTTGCCGCCATTAGACTCCATCTGGCAGTCCCACGGACAAATCCGGGTTTAGCGGATGCCAGGAGAATGCTACCTGCCTGAATGCATAGTGCCAACTGTAAAGTTTGGTGGAAGAGGAATAATGGTTTGGGGCTGTTTTTCATGGCTCGGTCTAGGCCCCTTAGTTCCAGTGAATGGAAATCTTAACGCTACAGCGTACAATGACATTCTAGATAATTCCAACTTTATGGCAACAGTTTGGGGAAGGCCCTTGCCAGTTTTAGGATGACAATGCCCCCGTGCAAAAAGAGAGGTCCATACAGAAATATTTAGTCGAGATCGTTGTGGAAGAACTTGACTGGCCTTTACAGAGCCCTGACCTCAACCCCATTGAACCCCTTTGGAAGGAATTGGAACACCGACTTGAGCCAGGCCTAATTGCCCAACATCTGTGCCCGATGTCACTAATGCTCTAGTGGCTGAATGGAAGCAAGTCCCCGCAGCAATATTCCAACATCTAGTGCAATGCCTTCCCAGAAGAGGGGAGGCTGTTATAGCAGCAAAGGGGTGAAAAACTCCATATTAATGGCCATGATGTTGAATGAGATGTTCGACAAGCAGGTGTCCACATACTTTTGATAATGTAATGTATGTCAACAGCGCTAATCCTATTACATCCAATCCCCCCCACATATCGTTATTTTTTTTTAAATATAATTGCAATCCCAATATACGGCCATAGAAATTCCTTGATGAAGTGGACAACGGTAATTATATTTTATGTTTCTCCTCGCTTTGCCACCTGAGTCAATAGCTTTATATTGACATAATTCTAAGGCTTTCAATGGCAGCATCATTGAAAGATTGCTTGAAAATCAATAGGAATAATATTAGCTAGTTCAGATGGGGTTAGAAGGTTAGTGCTCAATGTGCAAGGTTCACAGAGCAACACCTTGCTTCTTTATATCCTTACACTGGAGAGAGGGACCTGAAACAGTGTAAACACAAAGGGAAAGTGCTTTACATCATGTGCTTTACAACGTGGATTACACAAGGATGAGAACTGTACACAGCTTCCGGTGCCACAAAGGTTTGAGGAAAACGCTAGAGAAAATCATCCGTACATTGCATAACATATTTTATGGTAAAATATTTACTACCTTATTATCTGTTAGCTGACTAATGATTTAGATTACCACACAGATATTTGTAAGTATAAGTATTTATAACAGATTCATAACAAGGTAATGTAAAATACAAAGTTAAGTAGAAGTTCAGTAGCATACACAATCATAGTTCCCATTTCAGCAGGTGATGAGAAATTGTAAGTAATAGGATTTGTTGTATTTTTTGTGAACAAAATTCTGTACTGTCACGTCTAGACGGGACCAAATATTTGATTCCCATCAAAAATCCCTAACCCCTAACCCTAAATCCCTCTTTAACCCTCTAAAACTAACTGTAACCCCTAACCTTAATTCTAACCATAACTGTAACACTAACCCTAAACCTAAACCCCAAGCCTAAAATATAATTTTTCCTTGTGTGGACTGGTAAAATGTCCCCGCTTATCCAAAATGTCCTTGTTTTACTATCCCTGTGAGGACTTCTGGTACCCAGAAGAATAGTTAAACACACACACACACACACACACACACACACACACACACACACACACACACACACACACACACACACACACACACACACACACACACACACACACACACACTCACACTCCCCCCCCCCCCCCCCCCTCCCATTGTAATCGATTGGAAGGAGGCGATGTGCTTCCCATCTCCTTAATTGCAACTTGAAGTTTCTGCTCTGGCATAACTGCATTGGGGTCAGTATCCAGATGACTAATGGTGACCCCTCAACACTCCTAATCCCACAGAAAACTATTTTTTATTAAATGTTCTTGTTAGTTAGTAATGCTTGTATGGCACCAAATGAAATTACTCTGGGGCGTGGTATATCCTCTCCTCTTTTGTTGTGGGTTTGCTTATTTACAATAAATAACTTTTTCCATATAAATAAACATAATTTACTTCCAATGTTGTCAATATAATATGAATACCAAAATATACATATTGTCATTTTATTATTATTGCTAGCTCAAGACCATGTGTTTGTAATGTGTTATATGATATATGCTTTCATAACACCTTACAGATGCATTAGGAGTAGACTGACACCTACTCATTGTACAGTTTGATGTGAACATTCCAATGTAAACCCTATTATATTTTGCTGGGTTTGCTTGTTAGAAAATTACTAGGGCAGTAACCAATGGTGAACTTACCTATTTTTGTGTTTAATTGGCCATGTTGTCTCTGAAGTTAATTGGTTCTCCAAGTCCAGGTAGTTACTAAATGTTTGGCAGCATTAGAACCTCAGCACTTTTCCATTAATGGTGCGTGAAATGAAATGTTTGATACTGCAAATAAAATCAGTGATATTCAAGGATGTTATGGTTGGTAATGCGTTGAAACTGCCATTTAATGGGTCCTGGAAGATTGGGGTAGTGTCAGCTGGAACCGCCTGGGCCCTCTCCTGACATTGCTAGTTGCCTCTTTATTCCCTTAACAATTGTCTGCACTGATTACACAGACACCCAAAAGCTTCAAAACTAGATAGACATGCTCTATTAGAAGTCCAATTAGAGTCATTAGTCGAAATGTGTGTGCGACACTAAAGCCCGAAACAATGACTTACTTAGTAATAAGATAATTCTCTCATATGCATTGACCACAAATGCTTGCCAGCCATCTCTGCATTGCGATTTCACTCACAGGAGGCTGGTGGCACCTTATTTGGGGAGGAAGGGCTCATAGTAATGGCTGGAGTGGAATAGTTGGAATGGTATCAAATACATCAAACACAACTTCAAATTCCTTGGCGTACACATCTCAGAGAAGCTGAAATGGTCTAACCACACGGACACCGCAGTGAAGAAAGCATGATAGCGACTCTTCAACCTCAGGATACTGATGAAATTCGGCCTGTCCCCAAGGGCCCTCACAGTGTTCTACAGGAGCACCATCAAGAGCAAATTATATAGTAATGGCGCCGGAGGGGATGGCTGCCGTTTTACGGGCTCCTAACCAACTTTGCTGCTACCGTCTCTTATTGTTTGTAACTTATTTTGTATATAATGTTGCTGCTACCGTCTCTCATGACCGAAAAGAGCTTCTGGACATCAGAACAGCGATTACTCACCTCCAACTGGACAGAGATTTTTTCTTTAATGAGTCCTAAGCGAGGGATATACTGCTTCCCCGAGTCCAGGCCCAAATCTCCTTCATTCGCGTGAAGAAAAGATGGAAATACAAAGGGGCGGAGGTCGGGGTGCCGTGTGAAAATTCGTCGGCGAGTGGGTAAACCTACCATTCGTTCTATTGGCCAAAGTGAAATCATTGGAAAATAAACTGGATGACATACGATCGAGACTATCCTACCAACGGGACATTAAAAACTGTAATATCTGTTTCACCGAGTCGTGGTCGAACGACAAAACGGATAATATAGAGCTGGCTGGATTTTCCGTACATCGGCAGGACAGAGTAACTACGTCTTGTAAGACGAGGGGTGGGGGTGTGTGTTTATTTGTCAACAACAGCTGGTGCGCAATGTCTAATACTAAAGAAGTAGAGTACCTTATGATAAGCTGTCGACCACACTATCTACCAAGAGAGTTTTCATCTATTTTATTCGTATCCGACTATTTACCACCACAAACCAATGCTGGCACTAAGACCACACTCAAAGAGCTGTATAAGGCCATAAGCAAAACAAGAAAATGCTCATCCAGAAATGGCGCTCCTAGTGACTGGGGACTTTAATGCAGGCAAATCTGTTTTACCTAATTTCTACCAGCATGTCACATGTGCAACCAGAGGGGAAATAAATCTAGACCATCTTTACTCCACACACAGATATGCAAAAAAAGCTCTCCCTCGCCCTCCATTTAGCAAATCTGACCATAATGATATCCTCCTGATTCCTGCTTACAAGCAAAAACTAAAGCAGGAAGTACCAATGACTCGCTCAATACGGAAGTGGTCAGATGACGCGGATGCTACCCTACAGGACTGTTTTGCTAGCACAGACTGGAAAATGTTCTGGGATTCATCCAATGGCATTGAGGAGTATAGCACCTCAGTCACCGGCTTCATCAATAAGTGCATCGACGACGTCATCCCCACAGTGACCGTACGTACATATCCCAAACAGAAGCCATGGATTACAGGCAACATCCACACCGAGCTAAAGGCAAGAGCTGCTACTTTCAAGGAGCGCGACACTAATCCGGACGCTTATAAAAAATCCCACTATGCCCTCCGATGAACCATCAAACAGGCAAAGCATCAATACAGTACTAAGATTGAATCCTACCACACCGGCTCTGACGCTCGTCGGATGTGGCAGGGCTGGCAAACTATTACGGACTACAAAGGGATCTGTGATGTGGTCTTCAAGTGTACAGTATATTGAGGTATAGATATGTGTTAATCATCCATACTGTAGGTGAATTTAACTTTTTATGGCTGCAGGGGCAGTATTGAGTAGCTCTGTTTAAGGTGCCCATTTCAAACGGCCTCGTACTCAATTCTTGCTCGTACAATATGCATATTATTGTTATTATTGGATAGAAAACACTCTCTAGTTTCTATAGCCGTTTGAATTATGTCTCTGAGTGGAACAGAACTCATTCTACAGCACTTTTCCTGATATGGAGTGAGATTTCAGAAATCTTGGACTCTGGTCCCAGGTCAGTTTTAAAGTCCCTGTAAATGCTATGAGGATACAAACACTGCCCACGCCTTCCTCTAGATGTCAGTAAGAGGTGACAATTTGAATGGAGTCGATTGCGCAATCAGGGCCTGTATAAAAGGCCAAAGACCGGATGTACCGTTCTTTTCCTGCTGCGCCTGACGCACGATGGACGTCGGACCTGCTCTCTTTCCAAGCTTGGGTTTAGCCAGTAATATATCGCCGGTCATGTTTTTACTCGTTATAGGTGTTAAAAACATCATAAGGTAGTTAATTTAAACCGTTTTATAGCAATTTATATCCGTTTAGTGCGATTTTGAGGCATTGCTTTGTGTTGCACTTTGAAGCGCCGGGCACGTTTCGGGGTCCCGGTCGAACGTTAGTGGGCATTTCGACGGACAAGAGGACATCTTTCGACCAAAAGAAGATTAGACCCAAGAAAGGATACATTGCCCAAGATTCTGATGGAAGATCACCTCATAGTAAGAAATATTTAAGATGATAAATCGTTGTTCTGTCGAAAAATTTTAAACGCATATTCCGCCATTTTTTTTGGTATAGCTTCGCTTGGCGAACCCTGTATTGCACAGTAAGGATAATTTTAGAAATGTAATTCAGCGATTGCATTAAGAACTAATTTGTCTTTCGATAGCTGTCCAACTTATATTTTTTTAGTCAAGTTTATGAATAGTTATGCATGAGACAAGATCACTGTTAAAGATGGCGCCCGACATTTTCAGGCTAGTTTTGCTAGTATTGTCATTGTATAACCACGTTTTTTTGTGGCTAAATATGCACATTTTCGAACAAACTCTATATGTATGTTGTAATATGATGTTACAGGAGTGTCATCGGAAGAATTCTGAGAAGGTTAGTGAAAAAATTAATATATTTTGGCGATGATTACGTTATCGCTCTCTTTGGCTTGAATCAATGCTCGGGTAACGTTTGCACATGTGGTATGCTAATATAACGATTTACTGTGTTTTCGCTGTAAAACACTTAGAACATCTGAAATATTGTCTGAATTCACAAGATCTGTGTCTTTCCATTGCTGTGAGCTGTGTATTTTTAAGAAATGTTTTATGATTAGTAATTAGGTAATACACGTTGCTCTGTGTATTTATTCTAGTCGAGTTGTGATGGTGGGTGCAATTGTAAACTATGATTTCTACCTGAAATATGCACATTTTTCTAACAAAACCTATCCTATACAATAAATATGTTATCAGACTGTCATCTGATGAGGTTTTTTCTTGGTTAGTGGCTATCAATATCTTTATTTGGCCGAATTGGTGATAGCACCTGATGGAGTAAGAAACTGATGGAGTTAGAAAAGTGGTGTCTTTTGCTAACGTGGTTAGCTAATAGATTTACATATTTTGTCTTCCCTGTAAAACATTTTAAAAATCGGACATGTTGGCTTGATTCACAAGATGTGTACCTTTCATATGCTGTATTGGACTTAATTAATTAATGTTAATGTGTGAAAGTTAAATATTTAAAAAAAATATTTTTTTGAATTTCGCGCCCTGCACTTTGAGCTGGATGTTGTCATAGGTGTACCGACCTCGGGCTTGCAGCCATAAGAGGTTTTAATCAAGACAATTGTGACTGAAGATGAGTCTTTCTAAACAATTGTAAAAACCATAAAACCAAGTTAAATGGACAGAAATGTCCAAATGTCAATTCCTACCCTTTGTGTTTTGTTTATCTAACTTTCAGTTGCATTGGAAATGGGCATTGAGTAATTATGCACCCCTTTCATGTGTGGAACCTTATTTCATATTTGCTGTTGACAATTTTGACACTGATAAATGGCGTTAACAAAGCAGGGTGTTTGGGTGTGAGAGGGAGCGTGGTGACTGACAGGTTTTAATGAGTACAGCAGCGTGACAGTGTCAGCTGCAGATGGAAATTAGGCCTCATTCTACCTTTGCAAAGGTTATGTCCCTTTTTCCTAACAACACAGTTAACTGTCGAAGATTTTAATCCACCTGACAATCATATCGGCCTAATTGATTTTTTAGATTTTGAATGAAATTGGATTTACACATCACAAATGTATATTTCAAGAAAAAATGTACTAGTTCCATCCCCCATGAGTCTAAATGGATATAGGATACAGCAGCTGAGGGATGTTTTTAAAATAAAAATGTCTTTGTTCAACATTTATCATATTTGGGAAACATATCATTCATTTAAGCAGTAACGGTAACTAAAGATTAAGTATCTGACTCAAAAGGCTACATGATACATAGCTGTTTCATTCCTCTTTTCACAATGTTTTGGTTGTGATTGAACATGACAATTACTCCTCTTTCAAGAAATTATCTAATTATATCAAACACTCAATCAAATTATTGTGATCTGTTGCTACATAAAGCAGCTAAATTACTGAAATCTGTAGAGAGCAGGGATGAATAGAACATTATGAATTAACAATACCTAATGGGGCTCCCGTAGGTAAATTAATATGCTAAAAAGCTAAGAGGTCACAGCGAGATCTAATATCTTTAAAGACGCTTAATTCCAACCTCTCCTTCATAAATCAATTGATTGTGATAGCTGATGCATCCATCTATTATTAAGGAGGAGAATTCATATTTTAGATGATTTGTTGAGGAGGGTTGATGCAGGTGAAAAGGCATTGGCACCTCATTGCTATCTTAAGTAATGATATACAGTATAATGTACATACAGTAAATACAGTATATCATGTACGTTGAGTTTGGTATATCTATAGGTTGGTATAAGAAACAAAGTGAAACAAACTAACAAAACAATTGAATATAATGTTCCTCTCAGTAAATGACATGCTATGCAAATCCGCACAGTATATGTACAGTAGTTGAGCTCAGGTTCTCTTATTCATAGAAGCAACATTAACCTCTACTACTCTTCATAAAAAAGGCTTGAACTTGTGAACTTGACTTGAACGCTTGCACAAAGTTTTATGAAACATTAATGCCACCAAATGGCCCTGAAGGCCAAGGTTATCCTTCAGTATTGCTACAATGGATCATAGTGAAGATGTTCTCCTTAGTCTGATGAAGGCTTAGAATAATAGAATATGTCAGCTGGATTGAAGTATGCAATATTTGAAATTGAATGTCCTGGCATGTTCCCCTCGTTCACTCACTCATGTTTGATCCTATGATCAAAAACATTGTATTTGTCTTAACTAGCTTGGTAGAATTTCTCCCTCCAGATTGGTCTCAGAGGCCCATTGAAAAGTCAGCCTCCCAGCACACCTCATGGACAGCTTAGTGTTGTGATACTACTATGTACAGAAGCAGGATCTTAATTTGACCAGTATTGTCACAGCAAATAATCCAGCAGCAACAGGATCTATAATGTTGCTTAATAGATGGTTAAGCTATTAGCTGGACAAAATTAACCTACATGAAAAGTGCAACACTGTTAATATAACTGTGTGTTATTGAGTGTTTTCAGTGAATGTATGTAAATAATTTTCTGCTGTGCAGGAAACGTCTCAGCAACAAAAGAGTGATCAAATTAAGATCCTGCACCTGTAATGCACTCCATGACCTCATATCTGTGACCCTGAAAGGCTTTTGGTGTACAGTATGCTGGACAGGACGGGACATTAAGGCAACTGTTCTGCCAATAACATTCTTCTAATGTTCATCAACAACATAAGTGACACTAAACATATATGAGCATATCAAACCACACTGTACATCTGGACACCTGACAGCTGTTCTATATATACAGCATATTCAAAAATTACAAACACACAAATCACATGGGACTACAGTGGCATTCCAGAAAATTGCAAATGTGCAATCATATATTTAATGGGTTTTGTACAATCTGTCCAATGTTTGCTTAAGAGAGCAATCCCCCATTTGCCTTGCAGTAAATCTACTACAATTGTCAACCAAAGTATTGCCCTCACATCTAACCGCTATATTGGGCTCTCATATTGAAAGGACAGCAAGGTTCATTCATTTGGTTTATGTTTTAACTAGAAAGGCCTCCCTTACCTATGAGGGCATGCTTTAAGTCCTTTCAATGTCCTTGTGCTTGACAGTCATTGAAGAATGAGACTAGACAGAATAAACAAACAATATTTTTATATTATTCACATGCCACATTTTTGCCATTGGCATATATATATATATATTTTTTAAGTCAGCCATTACACCACAATACTAAACACCCATTTCAATATGTATGTGTCCGCATAATGTGCATGTGTGTGTGCCTGCATACTTGCTTGATTGTGTGTGCATGTGTGTTTAATAATATGGTGGTTATTTGTTGATATATTCATATCTTTCCAGAAAAGGATGACATGTCCCTTTCTTGTATTAGCTGGTAAACATGCAGGCATAGTGATACAACAATGAGTCTGTTTTTAGCGATAAATATTCAGTTGCTGATGACTGGCCAAGATAACCAATGTGTCTTCAGAGGTTATCTGTTAGGCTTTCACATTTGGCTATATTTTATCACAGTTTATCTTTTATCTGTTTGGCTAGTGGCTTCCCATAGAAATCACAACAAGAGGGAGATTTTTGGGGCTTGGAAGGAGCAAAGCTGTACTTAGTGAATCGATAGAACTTGACATAACCTTTTTGTCTCTGAGAGGGGCAAAATTGCTAGGTTTTTCTATGCTTATAAATGTTAATAGAGAATTTGAAGCAATGTAAATCTAGTAATGGAAGCTCATCATAATGGAATGGCTGTATCATTAGTATTAAGGAAATGTCAAGTATGCTCTATTGAATAGGCTTATCAATATCAATATTTTGTTATTGTATACCATCATCAAATTACAAGGACTTAAAGGTTGAATGCTGAATGAGATTACATAAAAACTCCATAAGAAAATGTAACATATTTACCTTTTATAATTTCTGTTGGAATTTTTTTGGGGATTTATTCCAATTGGAAAATAAGTGGATGAAATGCACACACGTCACTCACACTTTAGTTATAACATACAACTCTAATTAATGAAACACTCTAGTGGCAACATCGCAGATGTATTTCTATCCCTTTTCATCAATTAGGCCTGTGAAGGTGGGACCCCTTTGAGAGAGGCTTTTAGATGAATTATATTATCTGTAGGTTCTGAAACAAGAAGCCTTCTTGACCTCCCCTTCTAGAAGAATCCATTATCTTAAACTATCACAGTAATCCTGGCTTTGGGAGGGGAGAGATGGAAGCTAGAATCAAGCCTAATAGATAGCAAATAAGATTAATCTATGATCTAAGTGCCGATTACACTTGGACCTGCCCTTGAACACTCAGGTGTAACCTTGAGATCTGCATCCACTCTTGGCCAGCAATTGGATTGAAGGTCCCATAAGGGCCTGGGGTTGGTGGTGGGGCACTTTGCCAAGACCTCACCCCTGAGAGAGCAAAGGGCAAGCAGCTTAACCCTTACAAAACTAAACGGTGTTAAATATCAGGGCTATTGGCAGGCCATGTCAAATATATGAAGCCCACCTCTTTTGTATTGGTAAAAGTTTCACAGCGGTAAAATGGCACTACTAAACATTGTGTAGATACAATCCCTATATGATGACATGTTAGAATGACACACTGTAGACCATTATCTATAATACTAATCCTATCTGTTTACAATCTTTTGGAACTATGAAACGTGGGTATACTGTATGTAAATTGCCAAAAAATGATGGCCAATCTTGGGAAATGACCTAAATACAGTACTTTGTGTGGTAGGTTATAGGTTTCAAAATAATAACAGAATATATTTTAAAAAGTCTGAGGATAGTCATATATTTTGACTTTGAATAATTGTCCTAAAATGGTCTCTACATGTTTAACATATGGAGATCGATAATTAGTAGGTGTTCACTCAAAAGTTCAGATCCCCATAGCTACACATAGGAGCCTCAAACACCACACAGACTAGTGGATCGATGCTCCCTCCAGTTTGACTCTGAAGCTGACTATTTGATTAATCTGCCGGGGCAGCCAGGGAAGAGACAAGGCACACAACAGCAGACAGTTTCATGCCATTAGGATGGCAGGAGTAATGACATTTCATTTAATTTGTCAGGGAGAGAGTGCTAATGTTAAAAAGCTTTTGGATAATAAAAAGTCAAATATCTGAAGGAAAGCCTTAAGTAATTACTCCAAGTGTCTTGGGTCCTCTCACTAGAATATTTACATTACTGTCATGGAGGTTCGTAGAGTAATTAAATTAGTGAAATTGGTAAGTTCTTTATTCCAAAATGGTTTGACATTTTTTGTTGTTGACAGAAATGGCTAGCACGCGTAGACCAAGGCTTTGTCCCTTATGATAAAATAGTGGAGCAGTAAAGCCACAACAGGCTACTGTCACGTTCCTGACCTGTTTTCTGTTGTTTTGTATGTGTTTAGTTGGTCAGGACGTGAGCTGGGTGGGAATTCTATGTTGTGTGTCTAGTTTGTCTGTTTCTATGTCCAGCCTAATATGGTTCTCAATCAGAGGCAGATGGTAATCGTTGTCCCTGATTGAGAATCATATATAGGAGGCTTGTTTTGTGTTGGGATTTTGTGGGTGTTTGTTACCTGTCTCTGTGTTTGTGTTCTGCACCAGATAGGTCTGTATCGGTTTTGCACATTTGTTATTTTGTATGTTGTTTGTAGTGTTTCACTTGTTCTTTTATTAAACATGTTGAACACTAGCCGCGCTGCACTTTGGTCCTCTCCTTCACCTATGGAAGAAAGCCGTTACAGAAACACCCACCAAACCCGGACCAAGCAGCGTGGCAACGGGCAGCAGCAACAGCAGCAGCGGTACCAGGAGGAATGGTCATGGGAGGAAATCATGAACGGAAAAGGACCCTGGGCAAAGGTTGGAGAGAATCGCCGCTCTCGGGAGGAGAAGGAGGCAGCCACAGCCCAGGAGCGGTGGATTGAGGAGGCAGCACGTAAGAGAGGCTGGAAGCCCGAGAGGCTCACCCAAAAATTTCTTGGGGGGGGGCTAAAGGGGAGTGTGGCGAAGCCGGGTTGGATACCTGAGCCAACTCCCCGGGCTTACCGTGGAGTGAGAGGGCGTCGTACTGGTCAGACACCGTGTTATGCGGTAAAGCGCACGGTGTCCCCAGTACGCGTGCTTAGCCCAGTGCGGGCTATTCCACCTTGCCGCACTGGTAGGGCTAGGTTGGGCATCGAGCCGGGTGCCATGAAGCCGGCCCAACATATCTGGACTCCAGTACGTCTCCTCGGGCCGGCGTACATGGCACCAGCCTTACAGGTGGTGTCCCCGGTTCGCCTGCATAGCCCAGTGCGGGCTATTCCACCTCGCCGCACTGGCAGGGCTACGGGGACCATTCAACCTGATAAGGTTGGAGAGGCTCGGTGCTCAAGAGCGCGTGTCCTCCTTCACGGTCCGGTATATCCGGCGCCACCTTCCCGCCCCAGCCCAGTACCACCAGTGCCTACACCACGCACCAGGCTTCCAGTGCATCTCCAGAGCCCTGTTCCTCCTCCCCGCACTCGCCCTGAGGTGCGTGCCCTCAGCCCGGTACCTCCAGTTCCGGCACCACGCATCAGGCCTATAGTGCGTCTCAGCCGGCCAGAGTCTGCCGTCTGCCCAGCGGTGCCTGAACTGCCCGTCTGCCCAACGCCGCCTGCACTGCTCGTCTGCCCAGCGCCGTCTGAGCCATCCGTCTGCCCAGCGCCGTCTGAGCCATCCGTCTGCCCAGCGCCGTCTGAGCCATCCGTCTGCCCAGCGCCGTCTGAGCCATCCGTCTGCCCAGCGCCGTCTGAGCCATCCGTCTGCCCAGCGCCGTCTGAGCCATCCGTCTGCCCAGCGCCATCTGAGCCATCTGTCTGCCTAGCGCCATCTGAGCCATCTGTCTGCCCAGCGCCATCTGAGTCATCCGTCTGCCACGAGCCATTAGAGCCGCCCGTCTGTCCCGAGCCATTAGAGCCGTCCGTCAGTCAGGAGCCGCTAGAGCCGTCCGTCAGTCAGGAGCTGCCAGAGACGCCAGCCAGTCAGGAGCTGCCAGAGACGCCAGCCAGTCAGGAGCTGCCAGAGACGCCAGCCGGTCAGGAGCTGCCAGAGACGCCAGCCGGTCAGGAGCTGCCAGAGACGCCAGCCGGTCAGGAGCTGCCAGAGACGCCAGCCGGTCAGGAGCTGCCAGAGACGCCAGCCGGTCAGGAGCTGCCAGAGACGCCAGCCGGTCAGGAGCTGCCAGAGCCGCCAGCCAGTCAGGAGCTGCCAGAGCTGCCCTACAGTCATGAGCTGCCCTACAGTCATGAGCTGCCCTCCAGTCATGAGCTGCCCTCCAGTCATGAGCTGC
Source organism: Salvelinus namaycush (assembly GCF_016432855.1). Taxonomy (NCBI): domain Eukaryota; kingdom Metazoa; phylum Chordata; class Actinopteri; order Salmoniformes; family Salmonidae; genus Salvelinus; species Salvelinus namaycush. The sequence continues at coordinate 28,719,585 of NC_052315.1, forward strand.
CCTCCAGTCATGAGCTGCCCTCCAGTCATGAGCTGCCCTCCAGTCATGAGCTGCCACCCAGTCCGGAGCTGCCACCCAGTCATGAGCTGCCACCCAGTCATGAGCTGCCACCCAGTCATGAGCTGCCACCCAGTCATGAGCTGCCACCCAGTCATGAGCTGCCACCCAGTCATGAGCTGCCACCCAGTCATGAGCTGCCACCCAGTCCGGAGCTGCCACCCAGTCCGGAGCTGCCACTCAGTCCGGAGCTGCCACTCAGTCCGGAGCTGCCACTCAGTCCGGAGCTGCCACTCAGTCCGGAGCTGCCACTCAGTCCGGAGCTGCCACTCAGTCCGGAGCTGCCATTAGTCCGGAGTTGCCCCTCTGTCCTGAGCTACCTCTCTGTCCTGAGCTACCTCTCTGTCCTGAGCTACCTCTCTGTCCTGAGCTACCTCCTAAATCATGTGGGGACCTTGGGGAGGATTCTTAGGCCAAGGTCGTGGGCGAGGGTCGCCACTCAAAGGACGCTAAGGAGGGGGACAAAGACAGTGGTGGAGTGGTGTCCTCGTCCTGCGCCGGAGCCGCCACCGCGGACAGATGCCCACCCAGACCCTCCCCTTGAGTTTTAGGGGTGCGCCCGGAGTTCGCACCTTGAGGGGGGGGGTTTTGTCACGTTCCTGACCTGTTTTCTGTTGTTTTGTATGTGTTTAGTTGGTCAGGACGTGAGCTGGGTGGGAATTCTATGTTGTGTGTCTAGTTTGTCTGTTTCTATGTCCAGCCTAATATGGTTCTCAATCAGAGGCAGATGGTAATCGTTGTCCCTGATTGAGAATCATATATAGGAGGCTTGTTTTGTGTTGGGATTTTGTGGGTGTTTGTTACCTGTCTCTGTGTTTGTGTTCTGCACCAGATAGGTCTGTATTGGTTTTGCACATTTGTTATTTTGTATGTTGTTTGTAGTGTTTCACTTGTTCTTTTATTAAACATGTTGAACACTAGCCGCGCTGCACTTTGGTCCTCTCCTTCACCTATGGAAGAAAGCCGTTACAGCTACAGTATGTTAGTGGGGAGAAACCCTTTTAGTGGAGGGCAGTATTTCATAGCAGACTACAAGTATATGCCACCTATGCACCAATCCACCCTGGGAGTCTGTAATATGCCAACCATTCAATTATAACACAACTGTGAAACTAATTAAGGTATCTGAGAAAGTATGTTCTGCCTGAGGAACACTGGACAGGGTTGAAGCACTGGTCTCTCTGCATACTGTTTGTCTCCATTGGTGCCATTAAAAGTGTATGCTATTTGCATCACAAATTAAACTCCTGTAAGGTAAAAACTATACAACAGTGGATGTTTGTCAAAAATAAGTGTTTATTCTGCCACATCTTTCAACTGAGTCTTACAAATTAGAGCTGACGAGACATTGATATACAGTACATGTACCTTGAGGTCAAACCTGTTTTTTCCATAGTCAAGCATATGCTTGAAATCAGTTGAATTTGATGAACTAATTTTTATTGGAGATCAGTTGATGATGATAAAAATGCATAGAAATAATAATTCTCATTGAAACGGAAAGTGTGGTTCAGTGTAGAGGCCATTCCAGTTTAAATGTCAAGGTAAAGGCTCCTTGGCAGTATTAAAGAAGTCTTTAGAACAAAATAAAAATGTATTCAATGGGTGTGTAGAAACGGACATTTCTATCAGGGTATTTCAGCATCCTTTCTCACTCCACTCAGGCTGTTGTAAGATAGATTAGTGAAAGGGCCTGGAAATGTATCTGACCGCTGTCTTACTCTAATGTATAACTTCCACTTTAGATCCTACAATGTAAGCAGAAAGTCCACCTTGCAAGTGTTGAAGCCCTGTCATGAATCTAACCTGACAGCCGACATAATATCAGGGCGACAACACTTGTATGACTTCCATTTTCATTGATTTTCAGTTAATAACTGGGGGAAATACTAAACGTCTGTGCTGAGTACCTAATAAATCCTTTCTGAGCTTTTTTATTGAAGATCATTTAATAAAAGCAACGGGCTGGGCATGGGGATGTGTCTCTGGCTTAAGAAGACAAAAAAAGAGGATGAGAGGAGAGGGAAACATGCAGAGGCTTAAAATCCATATTCATTAAGTTGACATCTTTGAGGACCTTGGCTATGATGCAGTCCTCAAAGGGTTAAACAAAGTATTACTGTTTGGGAAGTGCTGTACCTATGAAAACATACTGTATGTAAAATGTTCCTGCATTCATACAGCCTTCAGCTATGTAACAGCTATGTAAGACATTATAACGTCTGTCATAGAATATTATTCAGATAGTTTTAATGGTCGGTATAGCTGACAGACAAATGTGTTCTCATGTGACCTTAAGTCAACTGACACTATAACACAGTCCACCTGACCACAAATTCCATGCGCTATAACAATTCCGCTATAATCTCTACTGAACGTGGTTTCTGTTTTAAAATCACCATAGTGATATCCCTGAGCAGTTTCCTTCTTCTCCAGCTGCTCATTTAGGAAGGATGGATCTTTGTAATGTCTGGGTGGTATGATACCAGGAGTTTAACTGATCATGTATGGTTATTATTGATCCTTTCTTGGATGCATTCAAAGCAGCAACTCTTGATAACCAGAATGTGGTAGCTCAGAAATTATATGATGTTGTAGTCAACATATACTAATGGGAAACAAATAAAATATTAGCAGAATAACAACAATCACAGAATAAAACATCTTCCCTAAGGCCATGTAAGTCAACGGATGCTTATATGTCCCCGGCTGTCTTTTTTGTGAACCATCAAAACATTTAATTAATTCTTAGTTAAGAAAGAACGGATTGACAATGAAAATTCTAAATAACATGTCCACTTCTTTCATATCAAGGTAGGACATATTCATTTGCCATTCACATTGACTCTTAATTAGCAGCAGCATCACCCCCAGGTATTTGGTAACCCTACGATACACTCACAAGGAAACAAAAGTTGAAACAAGAAAGCAACCAATCAAAGCAGGTTATTCAAAAGTAAAAACAGTCATATGTAAACATAATGTCTGTGAGGATAAGCAGGGGCTGATTGAACCAAATGTCTTTATAAGGGCTAATTGGATGCCCTGACCTACAATGAGAAAGTGAACATCAGAGTATCTAATGGGCTCCAGGGTATTACCAAAATAGCAATTGAACTTTTGGCTTTATGGTGATTTGTAGCTATACAGTACAGTGTACCTGTGCCAATGTACTCAGAGAGAATGTTGAACTGACTCAGATGGTTGACTTCATTATGCATACCTCTTGTTACATGCATTGGTATTTGGCTGATTTAATATTTCTTTACAAAGGGGAACTGGTTCCAAATAAATGATCAATTAACCAATGCTCACTTGATCATTTAGCTTATCTTTCTCAATGTACACTTAATATAAATGTCTAGTGTACTAGGTACGCCTTTCATTCACCTGTTTAGTCTGCCTTTTCTGTGTTATTGCCATTGGAAATAAAAGGTGCAAACTTTGCCACAGTTCGAATCATCAGAGCATTCCAAGTACAATTTCCAATTACAACAAAGAAAACATCTACATAATATATGTTCCCAGGCATTTGCGCTGAATGTGATAGATACAATTATGTGAATTCAGATATAAGCCACCTTGAGAAAGTTAAGAAAAAAAAACACACACCATCCCTTGTGGCCATATGCTGATTGGTTAAGCGCAACTTTGTAGTAAAACTGAATACAGTGTGCATGTACTTTATCAGTAATAGCTCATCATTTTTTCATGTGGATTCTAAGTCATCTCATAAAATGCACTTACATTTCTGTTACATGATTAAACAGTGTCTTTGCCTTGTTGTTTATTCAAGTTCATTGAATGGCAGAATAATAAAACACTTCCTGGTTTCATGAGGAACCACAAGAGGCTTCCCTGTTTAAAGAATCTTTACCAAAAAAGGTTTAATATGACATTTTAGATATTTATTACTGGTTTATAAGATAATAAATTGTCACTTGTGTCTCAGTTAAGTGAGGAGAATACAACTGTTTTTCACCTTCCTTGGCTTCAAGGAAAACCTTTTTTTTATGACATTGTGTTATCTGATTGGGTTCTAACAGCACGCTTTGCTGATATAAAAAATGTATATCTTGCACTCGGCTGTTCTACAGAAAACATACAAATATTTCACAGCTGTTTAGATGGTACAATGATTCTTTACACTATACTTAAATGTCACATAAATCGAAATTAGGCGAACTATTAGACATTTAGCAACCAGGAAATGGAGTTGATTTCTGCATAGTGTACCTTTAATACATATTACAAATCAATCAGTAGAAGCTTTACAAGTAGCTATTGGGTATATATAGGTAGCTGGCACACATGAAGTCTTTCAACGTGATTTCCAAAAGGGCAGATTATATGTGTATGACTTGCCCCGAATTTAAACCCTGGCATCCTTGAGTTAATGGATCACGTTAGGCTTTAAGTGATCATCGTAACCTTGTTAACAGCTTATCATTGTACAGTATATGTGATGTAAAGAGACTTGGTATTCCAACTAACAGGTTGAATAAAAGTGATGAGAGTAAGAAATATAATAATAATAATAACAACATGCCATTTAGCAGACACTTTTATTCAAAGTGACTTACAGTCATACGTGCACACATTTTACGTATGGGTGGTCCTCGGAATCAAACCCACTACCCTGGTGTTACAATTACTGAGTAGAAGGTTACACAAGACAAAGACTTGATCATTTGTAATAAGTATTTCACTGTATGGGGTCAAAACCACTGTCAGGTATTGTCACTCAGATTCAAAAGGAAATCTCTGTTTAGACTAGAACATTTCTGTCTGTCCAATGTTGCCCCAAAACTATAGGTAACTGCCTTCATAAAGGAAACACTTGAGTAAATGTCAATTAAGCATTTAACATCCCATCATGCTTAGGGTCATGTATAAAAATGTCCTGTTGCCCATTATCTTGTCTACCATGGCTAAAAGAAGAGATCTCAGTGACTTTGAAAAAGGGGTCTCAAAGGAGTATAGGGTGTGTGTGTGTGTGTGTTTCATTCACCAGATCTCAACCCAATTGAACACTTATGGGAGATTCTGGAGCAGTGCCTGAGGCAATGTTTTCCACCACCATCAACAAAACACCAAATTATGGAATTTCCCGGGGAGGAATGGTGTCCCATCCCTCCAATAAGCTTCCAGACACTTGTAGAATCTATGCCAAGGCACATTGAAGCTGTTCAGGCGGCTCGTGGTGGACTAACGCCCTATTAAGACACTTTATGTTGGCGTTTCCTTTATTTTGGCAGTTATCTGTATATGTTCTGAGAAAATACAGACCCTATAATACAAAAATGTACATTTACAATACATGTTAAAGGAGGAATGGTATGGTGAACGGGACACTTTTAATTGTTAACTGCTGACTATTAAGATAATGAAATCATATGTCTTCAGAATTGTGCATTAATCAGTGTTGTCAGCCGAGCATTTGCGATTGAGGCCCCAAAGCAAAACGCACTTACTATAAATAAATTCATGATGGATTTTGTCAAGTGGGGTGAGCTGGATGTAGAAAATTGTGCTGCTCATATTTATACATTTAATTTTTTATTTCTAATCAAGCCTACAAGCTAAAATGGATTACCCTTACCTATTAGTCTGCTTGGTTTAGTTATAGATAAAATAGTTAGTTAGTACATAGTACATAGTTGGGTTTTTCTAATCCAAAATCCAGTAACACATTGATAAAAAATTATGTAAAATAAGCTAAACATTACACTCTTAAATTGTACGTCTTTGAATAGTGTGTACGAACCCTTTTTTTCTTCATATGAGAAAAGCATTCCGGGTCAGAATTGAATGACCTTTCTGTAATGGATATTGGTTCTCAGAATTGTAACCTTGAGTAAAAGATTACCAAACAATTGATTCACGGGAAGAGGGAAACTAAGTATAGGAGACGATAACCCACACAGGTCAAGCTTTAACATCAGAGACTATTAACACTGCAATTATACCTCCTTGCGCAGTTTAAAAGAATAAACAGGGAAGAGATGTAAAGATAGAGTAACTAAAATTATCCTCATGGGCCCCAAACATTGCAAAAGATTACCTGGACCTTTTGACTTTTCCCAAGATCTGAACTACTTACTTCTTCTTTTTCATGATGTTACCCTTGTTGTGTATATTTGACTTATAGATAGAGTCAGCATCAAAATTGCCAAAGGCACAGCCAACACTCAGGGAAAACAAACCATGTATCCCATAGAGACATTGTTAAACTATATTATAAAAGAGTTAGTAATGTACATGTAAACCCTCATCTGCACCTATGAGTTGCTTTATAGTGTATGCTAAGAACTCTGTAAATAGCTATTGAAAATTGTAAAAGTTCTGTTGACAACATCATTTAGATTGAAATAAATGTTGCTAACCTTTTAGAAAGTAACTTTAATAACTTACAGATATAGTTTTTCAATAAACACCAGCCTACTACGATATGTTAGCTAGTTAACATTATAGTGACCTACGTACTACCATTAATGTTGGTTGTGTCATACGCCTAATTGCAATAGACAGTGAAAGTGCAATTTTCAGTGGAGGTCAATATGAAGCATGATAGATGTTTTACTTGAGATCTGTTTCAATACTTGGTCAAGTCTACAGTGCGGGCATTAAGTTTTGCAAAAAATAGAAAAGGTAATTATTGGATATGCCGTTGGAAATAGTCTTCAGTAATTAAGTCAGGACATTTTAATAATCCCATTTATAAACATCAAGTACATCATCCTTTAGGACTAGCAAACATATGGCAATTAAGTTTCACTAAACTGATATATCGGGCTGCATTAACATATTACAAGGAAAACATAATTTACTTGATTGAAAACAGCTTTTAAAGACTGCATCTGAAGAAGACCTAGCATCCCCTACCTCGTTCCATTCAACACACAAACAGATACCTATTGAAAAACCTCATCACTCTGTATCACTCTGTAACAGAGCTATTGATTGTGAATACCAGCTCTTGATTAAATCACATTAGGCTTTAAGTGATCATCTTAACCTTGTTAACAGCTTCATAAAAATGAACAGGCAGTCAATAAACTAATTGCTGAATATTTGTTGTTAAATATGTCCATTGTACAGTAGAATGATACAACCAATATGCTAATGTTAACACAGTGATTAACATACACCGGTTACCATGATGTTTAAGATGATAATTCACTGACCTATTGATATAACCTGCGATGTATCTTAGTTGCAAGTACAATCAGAAGAAATTATTGACAAGTTGGAAAGATGTGGTAAAAGAGTACTTTGCTCGTAGGGTTTAGCTACATTGGCTGATATGCTGTGGCATAGTGTACATATTGTAGTTTTTAATTATGGATAATTAAAAAATAAACATCAGCGTAATCAAACTCTTGAGGTGCAAAATGCTTCAATTCTTTTCAGTGTCTTTAAGCACAGCAATGGCAGGAGTGTATAGGGTAGCCTATTGGGCTTCAAAATAGTGACGAACACACTGCATCCTTGTTCAGATACACACTATTTTATGTATTTTTTTATGAACTTTTATTTAACCAGACAAGTCAGTTATGAACAAATTCTTATGTACGATGACGGCCTTCCCCTGGCCAAACCAAGACGACGGTGGGCCAATTGTGCGCCGCCCTATGGGACTCCCCAATCACGGCCAGATGTGATTCAGCCTGGATTCGAACCAGGGACTGTAGTGACGCCTCTTGCACTGAAATGCAGTGCCTTAGACCGCTGCGCCACTCGGGAGCACCAAGGCTAAAGCCTTACGTCACCAAGGCTAAAGCAATGAAGATAAATTATCCTGATAATATATGGGGGCGATAACAACTCACATCTTGGTTAACCTTTCTTAATTAACACCACTCGGCTGAGTCCTCATTAAAGATAGTGCCAAAGATTTATCAGTCCTTATTTGCCTAATAGGGACCCTACTCTGGAGGCCCTGACCTTACCAGTGAGAGGAAAGGTTAATGAAAAATAGCCTAGTGTAAGAAAATGCCAGTTATTGGTTGTCCAAGCAAACACCTATTTTCTCTACGAATGAAAGACACTTCGAAATTATGTTTACTTCCCACTTCAGTCCACAGTTAATGGTTACACTAACCATTTTGTTGCAGAAAATCAAGGATTCATTGCTGTTTTCATATTTAAAGGTATAGGTGCCTGATCCATGATGGCCGTAGGTCTCTTGACCAACCGTTATAGAATTCCTATGTACTGTTGGGAGTATGCATGACAGCGTGAATGTGTTTGAGTCTCTCCGCCTGTTTGGGAGTGCGTGTGTCCGTTAGCTTTTAACAAGTCAGGCAGGCGACTGGAGTTTCCTGTGTTTGTGGGCTAATGCTGCCGGACTCTCTCCCTCTCCTCAACTGCTATTATTCTGTCAGGAGCTGCTGTGTTTTCCTGAGGAAAGGAAGTTATTTCATTTCCAGCTTTTGTCTTTGGCTGAATGTGAGCGCCGCTCTTTCTGCAATATTCGCTCGTTTCAACTCCCTTCTCCATCCTAACAAAAATATACACCCCCTGTCTTTGCCTATAACTCACGTTGGACCCAGAAAAATAGCAACTTCCTCAATTGGTTTGATTTCCCTCAACAGATTCTCAACAGCCGTTTCTCCTCGCTTCAGCGGATCCTTATCTTGGACTTTCCATCAGCTTCACAGAATCATGCCAGCAGATTCACTAGAGAAGGGGGGTGGGGGGTATGGTAGTGACCTGTGAATGTAGTAAAGCTTTAAGTAGAAGATACAAACCTCAGGTACAAACTGAACAGTGAAACGAGTAATTACTGTTCCATTCTGGTCATGTTATACTTGGACTGTTGGTGTCTGACATATTTTAGTGAACTTATGCAGGTGACTATTCAGAGTTTAAAACACACCTGTGATATTATCTGAAGGCACCTGAAACATTGTGCTGAAGGTCAGCCATAATACACTCTGGATTCTTCACTGAGTTGCTGTTCTGACACAGGAAACCTGAACTAATTTAGCATGGCTCATTACATAAGGACTACTTGACCCATTTTATGCAGCTGAGCTCTCAGAGCCATCACGTCCCTATGTTCTGAACTCACAAATCATCCCCCGAACTTAATGCTTTCACATCCATTTACTCCATGACTGCCTTTGCCATCTCTGACAGTTCTCACCCTAGTATGGCGTCAGAGGCTTATGCATTTAGCCTGTCAATACAGCTGAGATTCTATGGGGACCAGCAATGACATGGTTGGAATTTCCAAATTTCACATACTGTAGGTGCTGAGAGGTTTATGTGGGGATATCACCATGCCTAACTTTGTGTACTGTAATAGAAAAACTGCTGCAGCAGATACATCCTCATGCTGTTTGTACTACTGTTACAACAACTCATATTATGCCTACAATTTAATGGTGATGTGTTACATCCTCCCTCATAATGTCCCAAAGCAAACAGTCTGTGGTCTTGGGGTTGCTGACTGTTAGCTAACTTAGATGTAGTTTGTATCTTTCAGAGCAGGGCAATGGGAGTTGGAATGAATTGAGAAGATGCCATTAGCTCTTAGCACTCTGGCAGGGTTCATTGCAGAAACACAGACTGATTTAAATGTGAAAATATGAAGTTACTGAAGGTCAGATACTTGTTTTTGACAAGACCTCGCAGCGACATGCAGTCAGCTAAGTGGAAACATTTCAAACCAGTTAACCTGTTGTCTCCCATCAGAGCAAATACAAATTCAAGTTAGTAAGATGATAAGATGATTCATTTTAGAAAAGGAAACACAAAACATGAGAAGCTTATTCACATAAGGAGTTATGAAGTACTCATACATACAGTACACATCTCCGTACTATGGGGGACTGAGCCTTCTGCTCCCTCGCCCCTCGCCTATGGAATGCTCTCCAGGACCGTATGAGAGCCGCTCCTTCAATCTGAGCTTTTAAAACGGCAAGGCCTTTAAACATATTTCTACAGACTATCTTTCTAATAGTCCTAAGTATTTTTGCATCTAGCCTACCATTGCCATTACCTGCCTTGATTCTAAATGTGTGTTGTTTTAATTTTAATTGTATTATTATTATTATTATTATGTTTATTTTCACCTATTTAAAGCTTTGAGACAACATTGTAATGAAAAGGGCTAAATAAATACAATGTATTGTTGTTATTATTATTATTATTACTACATATTCCAAATTGTTACTGTATTATTACCGTAATTACATTGTCATTTGCCATTGTTATCAAGAACAAAACCCATGGAAAATATACACTAAACACTGTACCTACTATTTTCTGTATGCTTACTTAGCAATGCAAAGAGAGAGCCCCATTTTCCGTAATCTCTGGCTCTTGGCTCTTGTCAACCTATTTGCACAATATATGACCTGTCTTCCTGCTGAGGGGAGCAGACACATTAGGAGCAATGAAGCTAATGATATCAGAGCACTCTACAGTGCACAGGGATGACAAACCTGTCAAGTGGCATAATCTAGGAGGCGATCGTAACATCCTCAGAAAACCATAGTGCTTCCCCTTCTTTTGCTGCAATCCCCTAATAATGGAGCACCAATAAATTCCTGGCCTGCCATGAGACAGCGAGTTCACACGTAATAGCCAATGGTATGGAGGGATGATAAATATCAAAGAAAATGGTTGTCCGGCTAGGAGCCTGGGACCTTTTTACAGAGTCTTAATTTTCGCCTGTGTCCAGAACCCCTTCATCACTGGCTTGTTGCGAGGTGATGTCTTTATTATTCTCTCAGTGATGGAGTTTGTGTCATCAGATGTCCTTTCAGTGCAGCCCAGCACAATGTTCCCAGAGGGCCAGGAGTCCCTCCAGATTTATAGGCAACAACTTATGTTTGGGTGGAATAGCTTTAGGCATGTCTGGAGCCAACTATAACCGTCTGCATCTTGCACAATGATGTCACTAACCCTGACTTGACTATACCACTCATAGTTTGAGGAGTGGCTATGTGCTTCAGAAAATCAAGAGTTATATTTGATTTGCATATTCTACTCCGAGGACACACTCTTCTCACCAAGTGCAGTGGCACACGTGATTTTGCAGGCAAACACACACTTTGTGAAAATAGATACACATAGATAAGTGTTGTCACATATCTACTTATGCTATTTTGAATATCACACAGTAAGTGTAACTTACACACTGAGTGTACAAACATTAAGAACACCTTCCTAATATTGAGTTGCACCCCCCCATTTTCCCTCAGAACAGCCTCAGTTTGTCGAGGCATGGACTCTACAATGTGTCGAAAGCGTTCCACAGGGAAGCTGGCCCATGTTAACTCCAATGCTTCCCACAGTTGTGTCAAGTTGGCTGGATGTCCTTTGGGTGGTGGACCATTCTTAATACACACGGGAAATTGTTGAGAGTGAAAAACACAGTAGCCCTGCAGTTCTTGACACAAACGGGTGCTCCTGGCACCTACTACCATACCCTGTTCAAAAGCACTTAAATATTATGTCTTGCCCATTCACCCTCAATGGTACACACACACAATCCATGTCTCTATTATCTCAAGGCTTAAAAATCATTGTTTAACCTGTCTCCTCCCCTTCATCTACACTGACTGAAGTGGATTTAACAAGTGACATCAATAAGTGATCCCAGCTTTCACCTGGATTAACCTGGTCAGTCTATGTCATGGAAAGAGCAGGTGTTCTTAATGTTTTGTACATTCAGTGTAGCTTATAGAGCTGTACAGAGGATAGTAAATCCCAAATGGAGCAGCGTTACCTGGATCTCACAGAAACAAGTTGCTGCTGTATCATTTATAGTAAAAAAGAGGCTATTTATTGACCTTTGTTGAGGAAAGCTGCCACTATAAAATGCTGTCTGCTGGCGACCAAATGGGAATGCCATTGCAGATTAAGGACTTTTTAAATGATGCATTTGGTCCAGGCACCTGGGGTGAACCAGTGTATGAGAGATAGAGCTGTGGGAACATAATGCATTAAGTGGCACACAGCTGAAGTGGGGACACTCTAGAGAGAAGGTAACTACCTAGGATTTACATGGACTGAGCAAGTTAACATGAGGCTGGCAATCAATAATAGGGGGTAAAAATAAATTGGGGAGCATTACTAATGACTGCTTAAAGATAACTTTTAACACATGTACTGTATGTGTATGTACATACAGTACATGTCATTGCTTATTTCATGAGGTTAACAAATAATTCTCAAAATGTATGAAATGTATTGTTTGTGTAGTGTGACTAGATGGTAGCTGTACTTGCCATGATTATTGAATGCGTATTATTTGTCAAATGTTATTTTGTTTTGACTACATTAAAATGGTACTGTGATTAGTAGTGTCTTGTAAGCCCATGTGCGCTGGGTCCCGGTAGGTACATGGCACTTAAATAAATCATATCAATCAATCAAGTAAGATTGTGCCGTGAAAAAGAATTTGCCTCATTTCAGATTTTCTACATTTTTGTATATCTTTTTATACTGAATGTTATCAGATCTTCACAACGTCAAATGTGTTCCTTTTTAGCCATTTTCATGTAGACTTGATTGTGTGTTTTGGATCCTTGTCTTTCTGCGTGACCCAGCAGCGCTTCAGCTTCAGTTCACAGACGGATGGCCTGACCTACTCCTGTGGAATTCTCTGATAGAGAGCAGAATTCATGATTCCTTCTATTATTAAGGCAAGTGTCCAGGTCCTGAGGCAGCAAAGCATCCCCAAACCATCACACTACCAACACCATGCTTGACCTTTGGTATGAGGTTCTTACTGTGGAATTCAGTGTTTGGTTTTCGCCAGGCATAACGGGACTCATGTTGTCCAAAAAGTTATACTTTTTAATCATCTGTCCATAGAACATTCTTCCAAGAGTCTTGATGGTCATCCTGTTGATTCCAGGTGCTTTTTGGCAAACTTCAGTCAACGTTTTGGACGACGTGGTTCAGAAAGGGGGCAAATACTTTTTCACAGCTCTGTATGATTAGAAAAGTTATAGGCAAAGCATATTGCCACCATATTATGTTGTCAACCCATACCGTAGCTAATGAATCAAGTTTGTTTTGTCAAAGTCCATGTCTTTTCATGCTTTTTCAAAACTACTCTTTGCCATCGCCATATTTTATGAATTAATTCTTAATGTTCATAGTGACTGTTATAGGAAAGAGAACACAGCCATTTTCCCACATCAACAAATAAGTCTCACATTAGTGGATAGGATGTTTAACACATGTATGACCTTTCCAAATGCCAAGAAGATGTATAGATATCAGAAGAAAAGACAAGGAAGAATAAAAAACCAAAAAGATAGTTGGTATCTCCTACTACTGGGAGGTATCTGTACTTTCTGAGGGATTTTGAAAAGGTCACTGAGAAAGGCAAAAGTGTACTGTAGCTCTGTAATGAACACCTTGAAGGAAATCTTATCATCCTAAACTTTCTGTACTGTGAAGAAACATATTTGATATCCTAATTCATGTTTACTGACAATGTAAGGGCAAAAGAGTGTGCTGAATAAATAAAAAACTATTTCCCAGTGGTTCAGGTTTAAAATGAAATTGGTGACATTTGGTCAAAGTGAATAATTGTTGGAGTGATGTGGATCCCAAAGGACACATAGAGGAGAAATGAATGGGCTATTATGGGAATAAAGAAATCCCTTAATTCATACTTAAGGAAGACGTGGAATCCGTATACAAAGATCATGGTAAGAGTAGACTAAAAACAGTTAGGATTCATTCATAGACTATAATTGTACAGTATACTGTAGTCATCACTTACGACTCTAATTAAGATTCTGAATAAAAATGTAAAATGGCATAGTTTTCTCCCCTATTAGTCCAAAGATATGCATGGTTATAATGAAAATTGCAAATTTTCAGTAGCAAACATATAGAGTGACACTTCCCTTGAACAAAACAGCACTGAATGGTGGAAAAAAAACATGATGGGTTAGGGTAATTGGTAGGGTAGGTTTACGCATGATAGGGAGTGGTTAAGGTTATGGTTAGGGGTTAGGTTTAGGTTTAGTGTACGATTATGTTTAGGCCTGCTAGCAAGTGGTCAAGGTAAGGGTTAGGTAAGGTTACAAAACAAAAACAGGTCTGGATTCGAACTGCTGCCACTAGCACATTATGAGCACTGCACGCTATGTCCTACCGCTTACTGACACAGTTTCAGGAAATGTAAAGGTTTGATATACAAAGACCACAATCAGGGATTTAGTCAAGTCACTAAACCTTGAGTCCAAGTGGAGTCCCTAATGTTCGGGTCCGAGTCCAAGTCCTTTTTACTCAAGTCCCAAGTCACGAGTCCCTTGATTGTGCTAAAAGCTGCATTCTAACAATCTTTGAACCTACACTAAAAAGCAAATTATTGTATAGTCTTGCATGTTAGTCAGGAAAGCCAGTTTATTCAGTAGCTATTGTACTTAGCATGTTAATTCTGGACTACCCATCCCGGATCCGGGATATTTGTCATCAGAAACGCAGACTAGCATAGCCTAGCCTAGCGCGAACGGTATATAATAAAATATAATTTCATGAAATCACAAGTGCAATATTGCAAAACACAGCTTAGCCTTTTGTTAATCCATCTGTCGTCTCAGATTTTGAAATTATGCTTTACAGCGCAAGCAATACTTGCATTTGTGTAAATTTATCGATCGCTCGACAAAACAATAAGAACACCTAGCGTCAGGTAACTTGGTCACGAAAATCAGAAAATAAATCAAATTAATCGTTTACCTTTGATGATCTTCAGATGGTTTCACTCACGAGACTCCCAGTTAGACAGCAAATGTTCCTTTTGTTCCATAAAGATATTTTTTATATCCAAGTACCTCCATTTGTTTGCTGCGTTATGCCCAGGAATCCACCGGAAAGAGCGTTCGCAACAACGCCTGGAAAAAATTCCAAATTATATCCATAATGTCCACAGAAACATGTCAAACGTTGTTTATAATCCATCTTCAGGGTGTTTTTCAAATATCTATTTGATAATATATCAACCGGGACAGTTGGCTTTTCACTAGGACCGAGAGAAACAATGGCTGCCTTTCACTTTTGCGCAGAAATCACTCGGAGAGCCCCCACCTATCCACTTACGCAATGTGGTCGTTCACGCTCATCTTTCAAAATAAAAGCCTGAAACTGTCAGGATTTGGCCAGGATTGTTCAGGTTTTGGTCACTAGATGCCCCCATTGCGCCTTTTTTGAACCTTTTGTTTTTTCCTTGTTCTAATTATTATTTGCACCTGTGTGTCATTTCCTTGTTGGTATTTAAACCCTGTGTGTTCCTCAGTTCTTTGCTCAGTGTTTGTATGTTAGCACCCAGCCCCAGCCATGCTGTGAACATATATTTCTCTTGTTGGATTTTCCAGAGGTACTCTGGTTTTGTTCTTGTTTATTTTTGATTAGTCTTTTGAGGTTTGTTTTTTCCTTGCTGTTCTTACCACTTTGTGGATTTTCTTTGTATTTTGGAGGATATCCATTTTTTCTCTTGGCTTTACTTTTGACGTTGTGGATTTATATTTTTGCCTGAAGATCTTTTACTTTGATTAAACCACCGTCTCTAGTACTGCTGTGTCTGCCTCATCTTCTGGGTTCTGCCGACTATTAGTGACTGTTTCTCCCACCGGGTCCTGACAGAAACTATGTCTAAAGGCTGTTGACACCTTAGGGAAGACATAGAAAAAAAGTCTGGTTGATATTCCTTTATATGGGCAATAGGTATGCATGGGAACAGAGAGGTCTCAAGAACAGGGCCACTTCCTGGTTGGATTTTCCTCACGTTTTAGCCTGCAATATCAGTTCTGTTTAACTCACAGACAAAATGTTTACAGTTTTGGAAACTTCAGAGTGTTCTCTATCTTAATCTGACTATTATATGCATATTCTAGTTTCGGGGGCTGAGAAATAGGCAGTTTCAAATGGGTACGCCTTTTTAGCCAAAAGCGAAAACTGCGCCCCCTAGTCTTAAGATTAAATTAAGCAAGGGAAAGAGACTTTCTGACAACAAAGTCATCGTTGGTTGAGTCCAATCTCTGAGTCATCATTGGCCGAGTCCGAGTCGAGTCATGAGTCAGAGAAATCGTGACTTGAGTCTAAAAAGTCAGAGTCCTGGACTAGAACACTACAACACTGCCAACAATGGATCAGTCTTTCTTACGCCTGATAAAAGCCTGTGATAAAAGCCTGTTGGCTCATTGCATCAATGGTTATGCATACGCAAAAATGGGGTAATACTTTACAATGAGGTTCCATTTGTAAAGGGTTTATAAAGGATTTGTAATTACGTTATTAACGATTATTTAATCATTTTAAATGTAATATCAACCATTAATAAATGGGTTATAACAAATGGGTCAAAATAGTGTGATAGCCAGTCAGTGCTTGCCAAATAGTGAGCAACTCTTTACCTCCAGCAATTAACCATTTATAAATGCACTTACACATGCATATAATATTGAACCTTTATGTATCATCATGCAACCTTATTTTCAATGGTTTCACAGTTCGCTACAGGATCGGTGTCCCCCCTGCGGGACGGTTGAGCTAATGTGCGCTGATGTGATTAGCATGAGGTTGCAAGTAACAAGAACATTTCCCAGGACATAGACATATCTGATATTGGCAGAAAGCTTAAATTCTTGTTTATCTAACTGCACTGTCCAATTTACAGTAGCTATTACAGTGAAATAATACCATGCTATTGTTTGAGGAGAGTGCACAGTTATGAACTTGAAAAGTTATAATAATAAACCAATTAGGCACATTTGGGCAGTCTTGATACAACATTTAAAAAATAAAAACAATGGTTCATTGGATCAGTCTAAAACTTTGCACATACACTTCTGCCATCTAGTGGCCAAAATCTAAATTGTGCCTAAACTGGAATAATACATTATGGCCTTTCTCTTGCATTTCAAAGATGATAAAAAAAGTTTTTTCTTTGTTTTATCTTTTACCTGATCTAATGTGTTATATTCTCCTACATTAACTTCACATTTCCACAAACTTCAAAGTGTTTCCTTTCAAATGGTATCAAGAATTTGCATATCCTTGCTTCAGGTCCTGAGCTACAGGCAGTTCGATTTGGGTATGTCATTTTATTGGTACACTTATATATTCCAGGAATGAAGGCCTCATCTGAAGAGCTCAAGCCAAGTTACTGGTGTGGTTCGCTGGTTTCAGAGAAAAATCCCACAACTTTGTGAGATCTGCCCATCTGTGAAACACTCCTGATTTAAGGACGACCTGGGCTTTTGTGTTGATACTGACATCCAGGGTTGCCATGTCCGCAGTTTTTGAGCCATTGGCCTACTTTGAAAGCAGTGTCGCAGGTGAAAATGTATTGGTAGCGGGTTGCAATTTTTGGGCTGCTTCCAACTTTGATCACTCAAACTCCTGTCGGATTTATCTATAGTTATGCAAACGCACAAACAGGATTTAATTTACAATAATAGCAGTCAAACACGTTAAATCAACATCTATTGATGGAAAATGATCTGGTGAGTTTAATAAGGGCAGGTTAAGTCAATATTACTTATTAATTTGCTCAATAACGTTATGGGGAAAAGGGTTTATTGGATAAATGTGGCAACTCCTCTCTTGCTGCAATTCTTTTTATGGGGGCCTAGTTTTCAGGCCTTGTGGGCAGATTTTTGGTCATTGGGTTAGAACTTTTAGCTGACCTGGCAACCCTGCTGACATCATGTGACAGTGTGTAGTGAAGAATCAAGATGGCCATGGCTATGAGAAGTGTGCAAATGCCAGACAGAAGAGATTGCAAAATGTCCATTTATTTGGCGGTTTGATTCAGAAATACACCGGTTCCAACTCGACCAACATGACTACAAAGTATCTAATAAGTTACCTGTAAACTTGGTCCAAACATTTCAAACAACGTTCCCAATCCAACCTCAGGTATCCTAAAACGTAAACAATCGATCAAATTTAAGACGGGATAAACTGTTTCCAATACCGGATAAAAACAACGTGAAGCGCGTTCCAGTTCACGCGCACCAAACAGTAGAGGCCACATGGAGTGACACTTACAAAGAACAGCAACACTTCTTCATTTCTCAAAAGAAAAACATCAACCAATTTTTAAAGACTGTTGACATCTAGTGGAAGCCATAGGAACTGCAACCAGGTTCCTATTAAATAGGGCTTCCCATAGAAAATTTTGGGAAATACTATGACCTATGACATCCCCCTGTATGGTTTGTCCTCGGGGTTTTGCCTGCCAAATCAGTTCTGTTATACTCACAGACATTATTTTAACAGTTATAGAAACTTTAGAGTGTTTTCCATTGAAATATACCATTTATATGCATATCCTAGCTTCTGGACCTGAGTAACAGGCAGTTTACTTTGGGCACGCTTTTCATCCGGACGTGAAAATACTGCCCCCTATCCCTAAGAAGTTTTTAACCAACAATGCTTTAAGAAGAAAAAAATATACAAATACATGTTAAGTAAAAAAATAGATAAGTAAAAAATTGAAAATAAAAGTAACATATAATTAAACAGCAGCAGTAAAATAACAAGCGAGGCTATATACAGGGGGTACCGGTACAGAGTCAATTTGCGGGGGCACCGGTTAGTCGAGGTAATATGTACATGTAGGTAGAGTTGAAGTGACTATGCATAGATTATAAACAGAGAGTAGCAGTAACGTAAAACAGGGGTCTGGGTAGCCCTTTGATTAGCTGTTCAGGAGTCTTATGGCTTTCGGGTAGAAGCTGTTAGGAAGCCTTTTGGACCTCGACTTGGCGCTCCGGTACCGCTTGCCATGCGGTAGCAGAGAGAACAGTCTATGACTAGGGTGGCTGGAGTCTTTACATGTGGGTAAATCATTTATAGATGGTTTGAGAATTAATTCAGAGCCTATACATACTTATAGGCAGTACTCATCACTATAAACATGTTCAGTCAATGAATGGTGGGTGGGTATGAAGATCAAAACATTCAACGTTGTGAGAGGATACCACCACTATTAAACCAATCAAAGGTATTACGGTTACCATTTCACACCAGAGCGTTCACCATACTTGGATTATAACAGAGAAGTGATAAGTGTGTTGATATAATCTGGTAAGGGGTAATATGTTGAAATGTGGAATGACGATCGAATACTGTCCTGGATGTAAATTTGGCCAGGGCATCACGGTTTCAACGGTGGGTCAACACACATCATGAAAACCAACCTCTTCTGTTCCTGGACAGAGCACCAATACATATCACACCCAAAAGTAAGAAAATAACTATTGTTTTGTGCAACTACTGAAAATTAAGTTGCATGATGATGCATAAGGGTTAATCTTATAAAAATGTAAGTGCTTTTATAAATGTTTAATAACTGGAGGTAAATATTTGCTCACTATTTGGCAAACACTGACTAGTTATTGCACTATTTTGAGCCATGCGATATAACCATTTATTAATGGTTTATAATGCATTTAGAAATGATTAAATAATGGTTAATAACGTAATTATAACCCCTTTATAACCCCCTCTACAAATGTTACCTTATGGTGTTTTGCATACTCATCATATAAGCGCTAATTAGAGACATCCTTGTATCTTATTCAAGTATCCAATCATTGATGCATTTGTATCGATTTCTTTACACTGAACACTGAAATATAAAAGTGATGGAAGTTAAGTAAGGTAAACATATAACGTACCTAAGTATCTTATGTACAGTGGATATTGAGGGAGATAAAAGATATGTTGGATTTCACTCACGTCTGTTGGTTGTCAGGGATAATAGAAAATATGGGTGAATTAGTCTGAATCTGAGAGCAAAGTCGTTTTGTTAATCCTGCTCCACAGTGCTGCGCTGAGACTACTTGTATTTACATATGCAGAGACTCCCGCTGTTTCGAGAGCTCCATTCACAAGACAGAGCAATTAATCATTCCCAAATACTCCCGCCGAGCAACAGACGACCCCAGCTGAACATGCTGCCACAGAGAGCGTGCAGGTGTGAATCAAGCTGCAAGAGAACTCCCCAAAATCACCATCTCTCTCCATCTCTGTCACTCCCTCTATCACTGTCTAACTCTATAGCTTCCCATTTTTACTGTGAAAACCATATATACAGTTGAAGTCAGAAGTCAAAAGAAATCAGCCAAGACCTCAGAAAAGAAATTGTAGACCTACACAAGTCTGGTTCATCCTTGGGAGCAATTTCCAAACACCTGACGGTACCACGTTCATCTGTACAAACAATAGTACGCAAGTATAAACACCATGGGACCACAAAGCCGTCATACCGCTCAAGAAGGAGACGCGTTTCATCTCCTAGAGATGAACGTACTTTGTTGCGAAAAGTACAAATCAATCCCAGAACAACAGCAAAGGACCTTGTGAAGATGCTGAAGGAAACAGGTAAAAAAGTATCTATTTTGACAGTAAAACGAGTCCTATATCGACATAACCTGAAAGGCCGCTCAGCAAGGAAGAAGCCACTGCTCCAAAACCGCCATAAAAAAGCCAGACTACAGTTTGCAACTGCACATGGGGACAAAGATCGTACTTTTTGGAGAAATGTCCTCTGGTCTGATGAAACAAAAATAGAACTGTTTGGCCATAATGACAATCATTATGTTTGGAGGAAAAAGGGGGACGCTTGCAAGCCGAAGAACACCATCCCAACCGTGAATCACAGGGGTGGCAGCATCATGTTCTGGGGGTGCTTTGCTGCAGGAGGGACTGGTGCACTTCACAAAATAGATGGCATCATGAGGCAGGAAAATTATGTGGATATATTGAAGCAACATCTCAAGACATCAGTCAGGAAGTTAAAGCTTGGTCGCAAATGGGTCTCAATGACCTCAAGCATACTTCCTAAGTTGTGTCAAAATAGCTTAAGTTGGAGTGGCCGTTACAAAGCCTTGACCTCAATCCTATAGAAAATGTGTGGGCAGAACTGAAAAAGCATGTGCGAGCAAGGAGGCCTGCAAACCTGACTCAGTTTCACCAGCTCTGTCAGGAGGAATGGGCCAAAATTCACCCAACTTATTGTGGGAAGCTTGTGGAAGGCTACACGAAATGTTTGACCCAAGTTAAACAATTTAAAGGCAATGCTACCAAATACTAATTGAGTGTATGTAAACTTCTGACTCACTGGGAATGTGATGAAAGAAATTAAAGCTGAAATGAATCATTCTCTCGACTATTATTCTGACATTTCACATTCCTAAAATAAAGTGATGATCCTAATTGACCTAAGACAGGGAATTTTTACTACGATTAAACGTCAGGAATTGTGAAAAACTGAGTTTAAATGTATTTGCCTAAGGTGTATGTAAACTTCTGACTTCAACTGTAGCACATGGGATTAAGCGGCTGAATTATCCAGCTGCCATGTTGTACTTCTACATTTCTCCTACATGTTGTGTAAAACTATTGAGTGAACCAAGTGTGTGTATCTGCAACTGAGGCCTACATCTACAATCACAAAAGCTAACATAAGTAGCTAGGATGCTAAGCAACGAAGCTGGTTAGCTAGCAGCGATTATCATGCAAGACCTTGCTATGCTAGGTAATGTAGCTAAGTAGTTAGCTAGTCTAACATTATTAGCATTTAGCTATCTTATTACCACTCCTGTTATCAAGTACATAGAACACAGGTATGTGCTGCAAAAGTCAAGAGAGACTTTGACTCCAAAAAGCCACTGTTGGACCCCCAAGCAATATAATCTTGAGGTATTTCTTAGAAAAAATATCTGCTTGTTCCAACAGAAGAATAAGGGCGTCTTTTGTAACAGTTTCCCCTGATAGAATTTGTATATCATTTTTTATGTTGTTGCCGCTAATGCTTCTTCTGGCTCCCTTTCTTTAGAGGGTTCATATCCCAAAAATAAGGGTAATTAATATATTTAGTAATGTCCCTGTGAAGTTCGTATTGAGATTGCTTGACTATAGTGCAGGATGATTATCACATGCACTCTTCTTACTCCCCTGCTCCCCATCTTAGTATAAAGCTCTAATAATGTGGGGTTTGCAATCAATAATTACTTTCATGCTTGTGTAGCAACTATAACATAATCAATAATAGGTCATAGAAAGTGGACTCTCTCAGCCTAATGATTTTGTTTTGGTTCGGATGATGATCATTTTTTGTAATATCTGATCATTTAGGCCTGTCGACTTTATACCCTCTCTACGTCTTGTACTATGCTGCATCTATTATTAATTCATATTATACAGTATTTTTTTACATATACTGTCTCCATCCTATTAACATGAGTAGAAAGAATACACAGGTAAGCCTATTTTTACAGTACTGTTTTGTATTGTTTCCTCCATGCATCTGAAAGACACACAAATGTTCTACTCTTACTATAAAGTATATGTTTCTCAACAGAGTTACAGTGAAATCCCATGTCATGCAACATTCAACAAAAGGCACACCTTTACAGTACATGTTCAGCCCAAGGGCACTTCAAACTCCAATAACAAACATAACTGGCAGTAGGAGCATCTGTTCCCTGGGCATTTGACTTCACAGACAGATGTTATATCCCATCTGTTAACACACAGTCATTTGTATGTTTGAGGAGAGGGATCCCATTTGGGTTATCTTTTGATAGTTATTTTCTCCTTTTCATGAGTATCAGCCAGCATTAGTGTTTGAGTTTGTAATACTCATTGCCCCATACACCCTCCTTCCACTCCTTCTTCTCGTAGAGTTCCTACTAACAATAGCTGCTTCATTGAGAAAAAGCTTTACTTACTATGACTGTGATATGTGGCTATCTCACCTAGTTACCTTAAGATGAATGTACTAAGTGTAAGTCGCTCTGGATAAAAGTGTCTGGCTAAATGACTAAAATGTAAATGTACTAAATGTCCTACTAACTCTTTCTCACTTACTGGGTGCAAGATGATGACACTGGGAAGTAGCTAAGTCTTATTTGGCCAGCAGCCACTCATAATCATAATCATCATCATCATTTGTCAGTCAATTACTGTAACCTGACCACAAAACTTCCCTCCTCAGAAAGAAGGTAACGCCGGGACAGCACCTGCAGCAGCTGCTCCCAGATTGAGAGGCCAAAATAAATTCAGAGAGATTGTGAAGTATATGATTCATGGCAGACATCACTTTCCCTCCTGAAGGTAGTCGGAGAGCTGATTATTTAGAGATGTTTCTTGTTCCAGCTAGTTAATGGGCAATTAGGATGAATAAGTATGTCACAAAGCAAAGTTAACATCTGTACATGGCTATGGAATGTTACTATAATTCAGGCAAATCACCAAATTATTTCCTTTCAAGCATAATATGACTTCACCACATTCCCACATAGCAATGCAGAGGACACTAATCACACACTGTATGATAATATTTAGCAAATATGTACCATCAAAAAACACAACATTTTAACAAACATTTTTTTAACGATCTCTCAAGCTTTCCATGACTAGGATATAATTATTCCATGTATACAAAGTTATAACTTTGAAAGTCAAACTGATTTCTTTGGCAAAATACTTTTTGATCATGAGATAATTTACTATAGAGAGCTCCCTCATGATTTTCCTCTCTCTGACCACCATCACCTGCAGGCATGAATTAATTGTACAGAAAGCAGTAAGAATGGGAAAAGGGACACCTGCAGCTGCCATGTTTTGTTTGTGTTTCACATTATGTGGAAGGACTGTGGTTGAAGTCATTAGCCCACTTAATAGTGCACTTTAAATGACATGACAATAGCCTACATGTAAAGGGGAAGAACATGTCTGTGAAAATATACATGTTTATCCAAAACATTGCTGGCATGAACACGTCCTTTACTGGCCCTTCACAATCATAGTGTTGTGCTGTAGTTTTTAATCCCTACTGTGACAAGGTTGGCAAGTTGTGGATAGACACTCTTAGATTAGGTGGGACCAGAGGGCAACAGGATATCATCTAAAATACCTTTAGCAAGTTCTCTGCTCGTGCTAAACAGTTTACCACTAGACCTGTTCTCACAATGACATATTTTCCAGATACAATGGCAGTTTTATCCAGGTGTTTCCAAAACAGACAGTCTGCCCCTGAGGCCTGCCCTGCCACTAAGCAATTCTGACCCACAGAGGAGGGATAAGGACACAGTTTGTAGCGGCCAGACGAGCACACACAGACTATGAGGTGATAACTGAGAAGAGGTCAGGCTAGGCTGCTACCATTCCCCCCACGCACCTTTGAAAACATTCCCAGCGAGGCTTCCCCTCTATCTGGCACCTGACGAAAGAGGTGCTAGGTAAGAGAGCCTCATGGGTCTTAACTGTCCTCCCTCCACTTCCCCTGGATGTTGGGGGCTCTAAATTCTCCCCTCCCAAGTTCAGAGTCGATTTGTTATCAAATCAAGCATCGAGCGTCTGATTCATTGCTATTCAGCACTCCAGCTGATTTATATGCAGAATGTAAAACAGATGCCTTATGCGATACATATTTATGGTGAGCCCTGCTCTCACAAGATTTATTATAGGTTCTTTCATCGGGCCAGCATGAGCAGTGCTATGATGACTTGTATTTCTTCTCAGCTGCCAATGCCAAACTCATTAAAAAGAGGTGTGACTATTAATATACATTGTAATACTGACAGCGCCTAATTTATAACCCCACTGCCGGGTACGTTTTTATTTTATTTCTCCCGTCTAATTTTTGGGGTGGTTGTATGGGGTGCCTTTTTGTGTATCTTCATGCATGTGTGTGTGAGTGTGTGTGCGCGCGCTTGCATGGTTGTGTACCTTCTAACATCTGAAGTGCAGAGGCTCTGTCTGTTTTTAAAAGGCCTTTTTATTTTCTCCCATATTGATTTATTGGGTCTACTCCCTGGACACCCCAGGGTTTGTAGGCCTCAGCCCCGAGCCCAACTCCCATCTCCTCTGCTCTGGGAAGTGGAAGGACCATACTCCCCTTTATGAGCTCAGTGCTGCTCTTGAGCTGTAACCCAGGCTTTTGACAATAGGGTATGTTCATGGCCCAGAGAATCAAAGCCCAGCTGTTGACTACAGTAACTTATCCCACAATGCACAACGCAACAATCTCAGAAGGTAGAGTTTTTTTGGACTGGCTAACGGCATTGCCTGATCAAATACTATTCTGCCGGCAGACACTGTGTTTGGTTAATATAACTCTGTAGACGCAATGGTAAATGGCACTATAGAAGGGCAATTTAAGATCCCTAATAGATGCAGTATACCAAATGTGGTACCGATCGGGCTAGTAAGACGTTTAAATCAGTAGATCATCCAGGAGTTATGAGTCCAATGGTAGCGGTATAGTGCCACATGGCTTGGAACTCAACAATGGCTTCTTGGAGCTAGCTACTGTATATCTATCTACAGGATGTTTGATGATGTGTAATGATCGTCCTGGAAAGAAGGGGACCAAAACGCAGCGTGGTAAGTGTTCATTGTAATTGAATAAAATAACCTGAACACTGAAACAACAAAGAGAGTGAACGAAACGAAACAGTTCTGTCTGGTGCAACAACATAAAACAGAAAACAACTACCCACAAAACCCATGTGGGCAAGAGATACCTAAGTATGGTTCTCAAACAGAGACAAAGATAGACAGCTGCCTCTGATTGAGAACCACACCTGGCCAACCAACAAAGAAATACAAAACATAGAACACAGAACATAGAACGCCCACCCCAACTCACGCCCTGACCAAACCAAAATAGAGACATAAAAAGGATCTCTAAGGTCAGGGCGTGACATGATGCCGAATGAGTTTGGTCAAACAATCCAACAGCTAATCAACCAAACAAACAATCAATCAATCAATCAATATATTTCATTTCCCAGTTGGAAAATTTCTGTGCAGCCAGAAGTACACATTGCAGACTGAGCAGGTGTTTTTTTCTATTGCACTTATTAACCTTGGGTACTGCAAACCTACTAAATCCTTACTACAAGAGATGTTGGTCTCTTTCTAGAATAATATTGTCTCTTTGCAGAACCACCTTCGCAATATTATTCAGTTCATTAACTTTCCAAAAGCAGGCAGCCATGGAAAAGGTTAAAAACGGATTCGATAAAATATCTATAAAACACTGTCATCATAGTTTTACTAACATTAAAAGATGATGAGTGATGAATACTTTGTGCAATATCTTTCCACGTCTTTAATTAACCACAGGCAATTTGTTTTTGAATACTGATGTAGGCTAATGATATTTTAACCAGCGAATCCTTTATTGAGGCGACAGGGTATTCCCTCTATTGGGTCTAATGAGAGAAGGTGGGTTGTTCAGCCCTGCTGGCAAGCTATTCAAGCACTAGGGAAGTAAAAAAAACAAAACAAAAAAACCCTTTCAATACCAGGAGCCTATGATGGGGTATTTTAGGCTGTGCCATTGTGGACTAAGCCCTTCAAATGAGTGAATTTTGGGGTGCTTAACTCAGCCCATCCTGTGTTCTTTTATGTGAGATAGGTGATGGCTAACTGTGAGAAAAAACTCCCGTTTCTATTTCTTTCTTTCTCTTTCTCTCTTTTGCTCATTGGAGTGAAGCAGCCAATTTTGGCCATTGGTGAAATCCCCTCAAGATGTGTTCATTCCCACCCTGGGTGATTATTTGGGCTATTGGTGAAATCCTCTCAATATGTGTTCATTCCCACCCTGTGTGATTAGTTTCCCAGTTCTAATACGTTGCCCTCTGCCTGTACACAGACCAGCAGTAACTGTGAAGTGGTGGAGCTTCCAAGCTTTTAAATTGTGATTGGGCATTTCATGCAATAGCCCTCTTTCCTCCTTCATTCTCTGTTTCTCCACGGCTGACACACTGAACTTGATAACCTCATACTTCTATCCAGTGCTTGATGCTGAACCGTCAACAAGATAGCAAGGTTACTTTCTGATGATAAAAGATAATTAATTAAATGCTAAAATTATTAACCAGTGAATTTTAATAATCCCTCACTGTGTTATATAATTTTTTTAATCACTGAGTTGTATTATTCTAATAAAAGTCTATATAAAACATCTACAGTATACGGCCATCATAAATTATGTATACCCACTTGGCTCTTGGTTAACAGATGTTATAGATATGTTATTGCGAGTGTAGCGAAATGCTTATGCTTCTAGTTCCGACAGTGCAGCAATATCTAACATGTAATCTAACAATTCCACAACAATGACCTAATACACACAAATCTAAGTAATGGAATGGAATAAGAATATATACATATAAATATATGGAGCAAAGATGAGCAATGACAAGATGCAATAGATGGTATAAAATACAGTATATACATATGAGATGAGTAACGCAAGATATGTAAACATTATTAAAGTGGCATTATTAAAATGGCATTATTAAAGTGACTAGTGATCCATTTATTCAAGTGGCCAATGATTTCAAGTCTGTATGTAGGCAGCAGCTTCTCTGTGTTAGTGATGGCTGTTTTACAGTCTGATGGCCTTGAGATAGAAGCTGTTTTTCAGTCTCTCGGTACAAGCTTTGATGCACCTGTACTAACCTCGCCTTCTGGATCGTAGCGGTGTGAACAGGCCGTGGCTCGGGTGGTTGTTGTCCTTGATGATCTTTTTGGCCTTCCTGTGACATTGGGTGCTATAGGTTCCAGGTTTCTGAATAATGAAACTGAGGACAAAAAATACAATAATAATAAAATAAACATAATAATTACTGTTGAAAAAAAAAGAGATATAAAAGATTCCTCCTGATCTCATTTTATAATAAGTATGGCTTCTTCATTCCAGATGTACAGTGCCTTCAGAAGGTATTCAAACCCCTTGACTTTTCCCACATTTAGTTGTGTTACAAATTGGGATTAAAATTGATTTAATTGTATTTTTTTTGTTAATGATCTACACAAAATACTCTGTAATATCAAAGTGGACATTTGTAAAAGAAAATCTTGACAAATAAAACACTAACATATCTTGATTAGATAAGTATTCAACCCCCTGAGTCAATACATGTTAGAATCACCTTTGGCAGCGATTACAGGTGTCTTTCTGGGAAAGTCTCTAAAGTCTTTCCACATCTGGATTGTGCAACATTAGCCCACTATTTTTTTCAAAATTCTTCAAGCTCTGTCAAATGTATCATTGCAAGACAACAAATTTCAGGTCATGCCATCGATTTTCAAGCAGATTTAAGTCAGAACTGTAACTCGGCCACTCAGGAACATTCTCTCTCTTCTTGGTAAGCAACTCCAGTGCAGATTTGGCCTTGTGATATAGGTTATTGTCCTGCTGAAAGGTGAATTGATCTCCCGGTGTCTGGTGGAAAGCAGACTGAACCAGGTTTTCCTCTAGGATTTTGCCTGTGCTTAGCTCCATTCTGTTTCTTTTTTATCCTGAAAAACTCCCCAGTCCTTAACGATTACAAGCAAATAAAATAAAATTTTATTTGTCACATGCACCAAATACAACAGGTGTAGACCTTACCATGAAATGCTTACTTATAAGCCCTCAACCAACAATGCAGTTCAAGAAATAGAGTTAATAAAATATTTACAAAAAATCGAATCAATCACAAGGTAACACCAGAAATGTACATAACAATAACGAGCCTATTTACAGGGGGTACAGGTACCGAGTCAGTGTGCGGGGGTACCAGTTTATCGAGGTAATTTGTAAAGTGACTATGCATAGGTAATAAACAGTGAGTAGCAGCAGTGTAAAACCAAAAAGGGGGGGTTCAATGTAAGTACTCCGGGTGGCCATTTGATTAGTTAGGTTGTTCAGCAGTCTTGTGGCTTGGGGGTAGAAGCTGTTAAGGAGCCTTTTGGTCCTAGACTTGGTGCTCCGGGACCGCTTGCCGTGTGGTAGCATAGAGAACAGTCTATGACTTGGGTGACTGAAGTCTTTGACAATTGTTTGTGCCTTCCTCTGACACCGCCTGGTATATAGGTCCTGGATCTCAGGAAGCTTGGCCCCAGTGATGTACTGGGCCGTATGCACTACCCTCTGTAGCGCCTTCCGGTCAGATGCTGAGCAGTTGCCATACCAGGCGGTAATGCAACCAGTCAGGGTGTTCTTGATGGATACACATAACATGATGCAGCTACCACTCTGCTTGAAAATATGGAGAGTGGTACTCAGTAATGTGTTGTTTTGGATTTGCCCCAATTGCTAATTGCTTTGCCAACTTTAGTACCTTTTTGCAAACAGGATGTATATTTTGGAATATTTGTATTCTTTACAGGCTTCCTTCTTTTCACTATGTCAATTAGGTTAGTATTGTGGAGTAACTACAATGTTGTTGAGCCATCCTCAGCTATTAAACTCTGTTTTAAAGTCACCTTTGGCCTCATGCTGAAATCCCTGAGCGGTTTCCTTCCTCTCTGGCCACGGAGTTAGGAAGGACGCCTGTGTCTTTGTAGTGACTGGGTGTATTGATACACCATCCAAAGTGTAATTAATAACTTCACCATGCTCAAAGGGATGTTCAGTGTCCCTTTTTTTTACCAATTTCCAATAGGTGCCCTTCTTTGTGAGGCATTGGAAAACCTCCCTGGTCTTTGTGGTTGAATCTGTGTTTTAAATTCACTGCTTGAATGAGGGACCTTACAGATAATTGTATGTGTGGGCTACAGAGGTGAAGTAGTCATTCAAAAATCATGTTAAACACTATTATTACACACAGAGTGAGTCCATGCAACTTATTATGTGACTTGTTAAGCAAATGTTTACTCGAGTATTTAGGCTTGCCATAACAAAAGGGGTTGAATACTTATTGACTCAAGACATTTCAACTTTGTAAAAATTCAAAACATGTCTAATTCCACTTTGACATTATAGGTTATTGTGTGTAGGACGGTGAAAAAACAAATCTAAATGTAATCCATTTTAAATTCAGTCTGTAACAACAAAATGTGGAAAAGGTCAAGGGGTGTGAATACTTTCTGAAGGCACTGTAAATTGGAGGCCTGACCCTGTCACAGAGAGCTGAGTCCACATGTGATGATGACCCAGAAGAGAGTCAAAAGTAGAACAAGATGTAGTAGCCTGCCTGCCCCCTCTCTGCTTTACACCCATTCACCCGTTTAACTAATGCCGCTAAACATTGGCCCTCAGGATCAGGTACCATAACATTGGAATATGAGCTCTTGTAAAAAAACTATTAAAAAAACTACTGATATGGACATGCTACTACCAATCATCAAATGACTGATATCTGAATGTCTTTTGATGTATTGCCTATTCATTTTTTAAAGATGGATGCGACTGACATTTTTTCTAAAAGTCCACCGCAAAACCAGTCTATATTTAGGTACATATTGTATTTATTGTCAATTAGTTCTGTAAGTAATAACCCACAATTGTGCTATGTTGCCATGTGTTATAATGGAGATGAGAGAAAGTAAGGGGAAAAGGAAAGTTTTTGAATGCTTTTCAGCTTTCTCCTTAATGTTTCACTCACATTACCGGTCTCTCTCCCCTTCTCTGGCTCTCTGTGTGTCTCTCTCAGCCCTTTTATGTTACACCCGAATTTGAGCCCAGGAGGAGATGATGGGTCCCTGAGTGAGAGAACCCCAAACAAGCAATAGACCAGATGTATGATGTTATATGGTCAAACTGGCAAACACAAAAGGGCCAAAAACAATAGCAATGAATTAAAGGAGAGGCTTTCAAAAGTTTGTTTTCAAAACAGCCCAGCTGAGCTCAGATGCCTCTCCTCCCTCTCAGTCCCTCCCTCCCTAAATCTCTCTCCTCGCCCGCTCTCAGCATCACCCCCCTTTCTCCCCCATTTTCTCTCTCTATGTTATCCCCCCATACTAAATGCTTAAAAAGAAAAGAAAGGAGACCATTTTTGCTAATTAGTTGAGGACTTAACAGGCGCGGGATATGCCGTCTTGCTTTTTCATCTGCTGTCCACGGGCTGTCGACTGTCCTGTGAAGTTGAGCCTGTGTGGTTAAGAGCAGAAGAAAGGAGAAGGCTAGGCACACACAAATGCCTCACTGGAGATCCTGAACAGGTCTCCAGTGGGGGTTGAGCCACAGAGCTGAAAATGGGGGGTAACCATTAGTATTTCAGATTTGGAAAAAGGGGATAAATAAGAAGTGTAAATGGCTCCACCCCCACCTCCACCCCTATACAAATGCTCAGAGGCAAAGACCAGGAATAGTCCAAATCCAAGATAAACTGGGCTCTTATTGTGACAGTCACAGTTCACTGATCACAGACTTTGTTTTTCATCTGGACTTTGCGTTATTAAAATTATGCACTTCGAGAGTTAAGTGAGAAGCCAACTATTGCATGCAACTTCATAAACTAACATCACTAATGTCATATACATAAAATATATTGTTTATAATTTACTTAAAGTCATGCTAGTATTTATTGTAAACGTTATACTTCTGTATTGTGTTATATTCATGAATTCACACCACTACCACTAGTAATGACACATTTGAACATACATTTTATTTACAATGCAATATTTGCTATTTGTATTTACTTTTCCATAGAGGGTGGTTTAAAGCGTGGATGGTAGGCTACACTCCAGAGAGGTGGTTAAATGTGGGCTTGTGCTGATAATGAAAGAGGCACGCTGCAGCTCAGAGGAAAATGCAGGCAAGGACAAGAAAACATTAGAAAGTGAAACTGGAAAGTAGGGGTCATGGCTGCTAAACAATGGGCTTTCATTCTATTGGTCTAGTAGTCATCCAACTGGTTCAGCAGATTGCAAACAGTCTCATTGTAAAGTGTAAAATACATGTTTAAGATTGCTTGTATCAGCCAGTGCTAAGGTAGAAACAGCCAAGATAGAAATACATTCCACTAACACAGCAAG
Source organism: Salvelinus namaycush (assembly GCF_016432855.1). Classification (NCBI taxonomy): domain Eukaryota; kingdom Metazoa; phylum Chordata; class Actinopteri; order Salmoniformes; family Salmonidae; genus Salvelinus; species Salvelinus namaycush. Next base: position 28,751,400 of record NC_052315.1, read on the forward strand.
GTTGGGCCATATAAAACATTTAAAAAGAAACTGATGTATGCTGTTTGTTTTTAGATGCATTACTGAGACTGCCTGATGAAGTACAACAATTATAATGAAAATCAGTATAATTAGATAAGGAACACAATGTCATATCAGTTTGATCCACATTCCACATCTGCTGATTCTAACAGTGGTCTCTATGCAACAATATTTTAATAACAAAGTTAATAACCCCTCATAAAGGCCTCTCTTATGTATTTGTTTAACTTTTTTAACACAGATTGAGGTAATGCATTTTCAGATGTTTTGTATACACAAAGGGTCCAGCAACTGGAGATTTAATGTTTGGTGAACTTTGAGTGGGCCACATGGTTTTTGTCTTTCGGAAACATTCTCATCTACTAACACGAGAAATATTTCGTCAGATCATTGGAATACATACTTGAAAGAGTCTTTGAAACGTCATATTTTCAATTCAAGTTCATAGACACATTTCTTAAATTAAGAAGTTTTTAACTTTGAATTATTTAACTCCTTAAAATGACTAATTTGCAGTTCTTCTTTCAACAAACCATAGTTTATTAAGCCCTCAAACCATACACGTTATATGAAAAACAGCAATTGAATACATAAATAAAGAAAAATCAAAGTTCAAGGCATAAAATTGATTTACATTTCAGAAACCATCAGGTCAATTAAAAGGTTGTCCTTAAAATATGTGTTAATAATTACACAGAGTAATATATGCACGACTATGCCAGACAGCATTCCACTCTAAAACCTCTTAATACCCACAGTGTATTTCATGTAATTTATCAGAAATTCTTAGGGGGGGATACTGAATGGGACAGCCTGAGTGTGCAAAGTCTAGATGTAGGATCTTAATTTGGTCACCCTGTTGCAGGATAACTTTTTCTGCAATGCAGAAATGTTTAAATTTCTAGTGTATTTGAGGTTTAAAAAGGCTTCTGAAGTTTGTAATTTCCACTTCAAAATGTCAGACTTGATTTTCCCTTACAAAAAAATGTATCAACCCCTACAAAAATGTCCATGAATTATAATCCACACAATACTCCACATTACTTGTTGATGCAGTATTTTTTTCCTGCTGTAGCAAATTGGCTCAAATGAAGATCCTACATCTGTACAGAAAGACAGCAGTGCATAGAGACTTAAGATGCAATCATTTAGATGCAACAGAACTCTGAGCAATTCCTGGCAGAAGAAGAGCTAAGGGGAATACTGAGGGGATGCACAGTGGATCCCTTCCCTTTAGTTTAGAACAGAGTGGGGACAGGAAGTCAGGGGTGAGGAGAGAGATCCCGAAGCTAAGGTTCACTGATCACCATTAAAAGGGTCACAAAGTCTCTAGCCGACAATAACAACATTTCTTTCTTCTTCAACAATGGCATGTTGAATCTTATCTTGTCGTAACCCAAATGAGTCAGAGCAACAACAAAAAAAACCTGTTACTGGCAGTATTGACGGTATTGTTTGCCTTATCATGAACACTAACTGGAACATTTAAGCTGCAATTCTGCCAGGAAATGAGAGGGAATGAAACAGGAAAAGCTTCTGTATTTTCGGATACTTTTTCCCAACGGGTGTATTTATCAGAGATGTACGACACATAGCCCATTACACCAAGGGCACTGAGGATGATCACCAAAGCCCCATAACTGTCTGGGACAGAAATGGAAGCTATGTCGTATGTCAGTTATATGGAGCTATAACGGACTTAAAGAAGTGGTGGTAATAGAACCATTTATCTGATCCTGACAAATGACCCCAAAAAATCACAGAGCCTCACATAGCCCTTTGCAGTTTTAGTTTGTAGTTATCCCCATTTTATTTTCCTGTCATTTATATATCTGGCCAAGAAATTCTAAGATGACTAGGAATGAATGCATCCGAGGCACAAGAGGTGAAGCGAGCCACATTGTTTAATATGTTTCCTTGTTTTTGGTGTACCCTTGAAATGAGACAAGACAGGAAGCCAGCGAAGGAGTGCCAGGAAACATGGTAGTGCTATGTCAGCTTCTGATTAAAATTAACTCCAATAATAGGCTAGATTGTGTATGATCAGTGTGTCTGCACAGGAACAGTTCAATATTCATGTAATATCACTGTGTGCTGTGTATTTTGTATTTTTATTATTTAACCTTTATTTAACTAGGCAAGTCAGTTAAGAACAAATCCTTAGTTACAATGATGGCCTACCAAAAGGCAAAAGACCTGTGCTATACCATTTAGCTGGACATATTCACATACTGGCTTGTAAATGACTCAACATCTTAACATTTGTGTATGACCATTTCCCCCCACAATGAATTGACTAATGCACAAATCCTTTGGTTATGTATGCCAGAGAGATCAGGACGATTGGATTGGAAAGGCCTGTGTAGGTGAAACGGGTAATCATTGCTGAAATCATGGTGAAAGCACAGTTCACAGAGGTTCATTCATCCTTTGAGTGACAGGGTGAAAGCGCTGAGTAATCTGACTGCATTAAAAAAGAAAGGGGTGTACAGCAGTCTACAATAGAGCGCACACAGGTAAAGGTAAAATACTAAACACACCACTTATGTCATCTCAATCCCAGCTGTCAGTCAGTGCTGGCTCTCAGACAAAAATCCCATCGTCAAATGACAGTCACAGTGGTTGTCAATTTTATAATTTAGTCCAAAAGAGCAAATTAACCAAGATTAATTGGATAGGGGAGTCAAGCCTGTTTTTTAATTAACAGTTAACAGCGGGTGTATTTTTTGGGGGGGATATATATATATATTTTAAAGAGAATAACTGTTAGTTTTACTTGTCAGCTTATCGGCTTATAAATCAAGCGGGGACTATCATTTTGTAATGAGTCTCTGAAACTGAACAGAGACACAGAGAACAGGACACTGACATACATGACAACAAGGGATACCACAAAACCCAAGCAGTGCATTCAGAGCACTCATGCAGAATTGTACTCTTGAATGCTCTGATAAATGAGTAGTGTCCATTTCATCAGTCTGGCTGACTGTGGAGCCGGAATCCAGACTAAAAGTGCTGATTTATTTAATCATGTAAGAAATTTAAATTTTTCTGCATGTGAAACCATTTAAGGCAGGAAACAATGAAATGCTCTGCGCCAAGAAATGCTTCTAAACTAGCAGTATAACTGCTCCCCCTGCTGTACTTACTGCAGAGGTGCCAGGGAGAAGATCTATTTTTAGCACTATTTTTATGGGGTGCTTATGGACCCTTAGGGCAGACTGATGATCGGATAAGAGAATGAGAGCCATTATCTACACATCTATACTGAACTTTTACAAGTCTATACTGCTCCACCAGTAACCCTTCATTATTTTACAGCTCGTTAATTACTATGTGTTTTCTAGGTAATAGTAGCAAAAAAGAAATAGGTAGTAACAATTTAGTCTTAAACATACTAGGAACCAAAGTAAGTTGATATTCTCTCCCATTGTTTCTAGGCACTTTACCTTTATTTACCATGTATGTTCATAGTAACAGGGATGTACAATGAAGTGGTGTCTGTTTCCGCATAGATACATGTAATTACTTATGAGGTACCACTGCATTGGACGACTCCGTCCCATGAAGACAACAGCAAATCTTTCCATAATCTAACCCTGTTTTTACATAGGTACTACCTTCACACTTACAGGGTAGGTAGGAGGCAATAGGGCTTTAAAATGAAGTGGTGTCTGTTTCCACATAGATACAATGTAGTTACTTGTGAGGTACCACTGTACTGGATGAAGAGAATAAAGTCACCCAGTTTGTCAGAGGGGACATTTTTCACAATAAAGGCAAAATCATCCAAACAAACCTAAGTAGAAACACATTTGTACTCACAATCATAAAGAGTTAGCATAACAACAAAAGTGAATTGCATAAATTAATATGTGAATATCTGAAAAATAGTTGTACATTAACTACATACAACAAGTTATTGTATCCACATGACATGAATATAAAGCGTTCAAATACGGCTGAATAAAATGACTGCATACATTCTGATTACCTCGTAATAAAAATATATATTAACACTCAAAAGAGCTAGCTAGATATATTCAGTACAACATAAAGCTAAATTGCAACCAAAGCGGAAGCTAGCATGCTAACACACAATGTAATGTCAATGGCAATTCGTTAGGTTAATTAGCTTAGCACACTAGCAGACTTCAGAAACTCAAATAAACATACAAAAATGTAATTCCAACATAAAACACTGCTTGTACTAATAGAAGCAAGTCCTTAACTCTTAAAATCAAAACAGATGTGTATTTCCAAAGCCCAGTTAGAAGGAATGGTGGAGCTCTCCCGTGAAGTGTCATGTCCACAAGCCATGGCCACAGCTGGCCACATTAAGACTTCTGGTTTACGCCATCAAAATTAAAGCCTGCGGTAAAACGCTATATGTATGATATGAATTCAATATTTTTTTCAGTTTTACATAGTTCACAATGTTACATTAGGATGCAACATTTTAGCTATATTGGGAAAAACTAAAGGTTTTTAAATATGTTTTTGACACTTTTCTACTATGACATGGGGGATTTTTATTTTAAAATGTTCCCAAATTTGGGAAGTGACTCATTAGTGTTGCTATCAATACAATACGCTTCGCTAGATACTTTCAAGCTTACCCATGATGTTCAAAGTCACCACAATCCATAGCCATCCTTGTCTTTCAAGCCTTTAAATTGGTGTCATCTGTGAGTACAACTATTATTTGTCATGATTTGAGCATGTACTTGTTGTTATTTAGTTGACAATTTTACTTTTACCGGAAAAAATGATTGAAATCAATGTTCAGATTAGCCGGCGGGTAGAAGTGGGAGGGAGAGAAGGAAAGACGGCCTTGGACAGTTAAGATATCATTTTAATAAGAGATAAAATGCTTCTGGAAATTTTACATATATACATACATATGTCGTATCTACCCTGTAAATGTAAAGGTAGTACTTAACAACACGTTAAGGTCATGGACATATTTGCTGTCCATGAATCTACCTGGAACCAGACACCACTTCACAGCCATGTTGCCACATATAGCAAAATTACTTGTTATGTTGTTGTCTCCTACCAAACACCATATGCTCTTTTCCAGAGTGACTTACAGGAGCAATTAGGGTTAAGTGCCATGCTCAAATCAACAGAATTTTCACTTAGTCAGCTCAGGGATTTGAGCCAGCGACCTCTTGATTACTTGCCCAACACTCTTAACCACTAAGCTACCTGCAATCCAAAGCTACACAATAAAGAGGGATAATTGACCAGCAAGTATCTGGTATCTATATGGTATTAGCAATGGCGTCATTTTGCATCCCTCCTACCTCCTACCTACCCTGTAAGGGTTAAGGTGGCACAATGAAATACCAGGTTAAGATCACAGACATATTTGCTGTTGTCTTTATGAGATGGAGTGGCCCAATGCAGTGGTACCTCACAAGTAACTACATGGCATCGCCGTGAAAACAAACACCACTTCATTTTACAGCCCTGTTCCTACGAACATACATGGTAACTAGATGTATAATAAATTTTTAAAAAATGGGAGAGAATATCAACACATGAGAATGACTTGAATGTATTAATTTGGCAATTACGTGGTAATAAAAGATAAATGACAATGTATGTTCATCGTTGTTTCTTAGGTATTATTTTGAAAGAGACTGTTGTCACTACGTATTTACATAGCAATAAGCTGGTACTTACCTGGACTTACTCACTTGTACTTACCTATATTATTACTAAATAAGTATGTAGTACCTAATTGCTTGGTTCGTAGTTTGTAGGGTTAACATCAAATTGTTCGTATGTATTTTGTTTTGTTACTATGTATCTACCTAGTAAATACATAGTAATTAACGGGCTGCAAAATGAAAGGTTTTACTGCTCCACCTACAGTACAGGCTTTGGGCTTGTGTCAGTAGCATTATGATAGATAACAGTATAACACCTACTGTACATAGTCCTGCTCTATCAAGGAGAGTTTACATGTACAGTAGCAGTCAAAAGTTTGGACACACCTACTCATTCAAGGTTTTTATTTCGTTTTATTATTTTCTACATTGTAGAATAATAGTGAAGACATCACAACTATGAAATAACACATATGGAAAGTAGCCACCCTTTGACTTGATGACAGCTTTACACACTCTTGGCATTCTCTCAAACAGCTTCATGAGGTAGTCTTCTGGAATGCAATTCAATTAACAGGTGTGCCTTGTTAAAAGTTAATTTGTGGAATTTCTTTCCTTCTTAATGTGTTTGAGCCAATCAGTTGTGTTGTGACAAGGTAGGGGGATATACAGAAGATAGCCCTATTTGGTAAAAGACCATGTCCATATTATGGCAAGAACAGCTCAAATAAGCGAAGAGAAATGACAGTCCATCATTACTTTAAGACATGAAGGTCAGTCAATGTGGAAAATTTCAAGAACTTTCAACGTTTCTTCAAGTGCAGTCGCAAAAACCATCAAGCGCTATGATAAAACTTGCTCTCATGAGGACCACCACTGGAAAGGAAGACCCAGAGTTACCTCTGCTGCAGAGGATAAGTTCATTAGAGTTACCAGCCTCAGACATTGTAGCCCAAATAAATGCTTCACAGATTTCAAGTAACAGACATCTCAACATCAACTGTTCAGAGGAGACTGCGTGAATCAGGCTTTCGTGGTCGAATTGCTGCAAAGAAACCACTATTAAAGGACACCAATAATAAGTGGAGACTTGATTGGGCCAAGAACCATGAGCAAATGGACATTAGACCACTGAAAATCTGTCCTTTGGTCTGATGAGTCCAAATTTGAGATTTTTGGTTCAACCTCCGTGTCTTTGTGAGACGCAGAGTAGGTGAACGGATGATCTCCGCATGTGTAGTTCCCACTGTGATTATGGAGGAGGAGGTGTGATGGTGTGGAGGTGCTTTGCTGGTGACACTGTCTGTGATTTATTTAGAATTCAAGACACACTTAACCAAATTTGTTGAACACTTTTTTGGTTACTACATGATTCCATATGTGTTATTTCATAGTTTTGATGTCTTCACTATTATTCTACAATTTAGAATATATTAAATATAAAGAAAAACCCTTCAATGAGTAGTTGTGTCCAAACTTTTGACCGATACTGAACATTCAATACCATTTGTGAGGATGCTTAAACCCTCATGATCTATGTAACAACAATTTTTCTGAAACATGTGAAAAGAAGATTAGTGATATATTTGTTCAATAATAATCAAGTAATTACTCACTTTATTTGGATAGTCCATCTCACATTTCAAATAACTAGTTACTAAACCTAGCCCTAACCCTAACCTTAACCAATATCCTAACCCTACATTTAACCCTTACCCTAACCCTAGCCCTATCCCTAACTATAACCTTAACTCTTACCCTAACCATTATTCTAAACCTTACCCTCTACAAATAGAATTTCCAAATAGCGTGCCACTATATTTCTTATTTTCTCTACTGTTTCCTGTCTCCAACACCTTACTTCCAACTTTGAGTAAGGAACACTATTAATACACACCTCACATAGTGTGTGTGATACCTGTGTCTCATAAGAAGATAATTAAGAATCATTAGTGTGCCTAATGCCTAAGACCCTCTGGGACAATGGGAGGAGAATAGTGAAATATGTCAGAGTCACAATGTCCCTAAAGGGTTAAGATGCCCTCTCTCTCTCCCCCCTTTCTCTCTCTTTCTCTCAAAGTGATGTGTAAAAGCGGCTGGGTCTGGTTGTGCATACAGATGCACTCATCATATATCATTTAATTCCATAAATCTCAGCATGCTAATGCCCCACAAAATTCCCACAATATCCTTCAAGATTTAAATCATCACTTTGGGGAGGGAGGGAGAGTAAAGCGAGAAAAGGGGCATGCGAGCTAAGGAGAGAGTGCTGTCATTTTTCAGGGATGACTGGGAGTGCTTGGACCAGTCCCTTCAGTAAAATATGTTGCCTTGCAAAGGATTAGAGGCCTGTGAAGAACCAGGTCTTGACCTGCAAGCCTTGGCAGTAACCTGACCCAATACCAGGTGTATGCCTTTAGGTCAAAGGGATGAGAAAGCATCATGCAACAAAAGAAAGCTCCTCAATAAAAACCCATGCTGCTCCAATTAACAATACATGTACTATATGTACTATATGTTCTGTGTACACACCATATGTATTTGGTCTTAAATTGCAGTAGAACAGACAAATGACAAATAAATGAAATTTGTTGTTGAATGTTAATAACATGCTCACCCCCTTTCACCCTCCAGGCTTTGCTTTTACTTTCATAATAATTTCCTGCATCTTTAAAACACCCTGTCATCTGCAACCAATACTTCCGGCGCTGACTAAGATGGCCGACTCGCTTAGCGTACTTAGGAAACTATGAAGTATTTTGATTTTTTATGTATTATTTCTTACACTGTTGCCCCATGAAATCTTAAGTCTTATTACATACAGCCGGGAGGAACTATTGGATATAAGAGCAACGTCAACTTACCAACATTACGACCAGGAATATGACTTTCCCGAAGCGGATCCTCTGTTTGGTCCACCACCCAGGACAATGGATCGGATCCCAGCAGGCGACCCAAAACAATGGCGCCACAGAAGGGGCAGACGGAGCGGTCTTCTGGTCAGGCTCCATAGACGGGCACATCGCCCACCGCTCCCGAGTATATTACTAGCCACTGTCCAGTCTCTTGACAAGGTAGATGAAATCCGAGCAAGGGTTGCCTTCCAGAGAGACATCAGAGATTGTAACATTCTCTGTTTCACGGAACATTGGCTCACTCGGGATACATTATCAGAGTCGGTTCAGCCACCTGGTTTCTTCACGCATCGCGCCGACAAAAACAAACATCTCTCTAGTAAGAAGAAGGGCGTGTGTGTATGCTTTATGATTAACGAGTCGTGGTGTGATCAAAACAACATACAGGAACTCAAGTCCTTTTGTTCACCTGACCTAGAATTCCTTTACAATAAAATCAAAGTTTATTTGTCAAGTGCGCTGAATACAACGGTGAACTGCTTACTTAAAGGCTCTAACCAATAGTGCAAAAATAAATTATTAGGTGAACAATAGGTAGGTAAAGAAATAAAACAACAGTAGAAAGACAGGCTTTATACAGTAGCGAGGCTATAGAAGTAGCAAGGCTACATACAGACACCGGTTAGTCAGGCTGATTGAGGTAGTATGTATATGGTTAAAGTGACTATGCATATATGATGAACAGAGAGTAGCAGTAGCGTAAAAGAGAGGTTGGCGGGTGGTGGGTGGGGCACAATGAAGATAGCCCGGTTAGCCAATGTGCGGGAGCACTGGTTGGTCGGCCCAATTGAGGTAGTATGTATAGTTAAAGTGACTATGCATATATGATAAACAGAGAGTAGCAGCAGTGTAAAAAGAGGGGTTGGGGGGGGCACACAAAAATGCAAATGGTCTGGGTAGCCATTTGATTACCTGTTCAGGAGACTTATGGCTTGGGGGTAAAAACTGTTGAGAAGCCTTTTTGTCCTAGACTTGGCACTCCGGTACCGCTTGCCATGCGGTAGTAGAGAGAACAGTCTATGACTGGGGTGGCTAGGGTCTTTGACAATTTTTAGGGCCTTCCAGCGACACCGCCTGGTGTAGAGGTCCTGGATGGCAGGCAGCTTAGCCCCAGTGACGTACTGGGCCATGTACTGGGTCAGAGGCCGAGCAATTGCCGTACCAGGCAGTGATGCAACCAGTCAGGATGCTCTCGATGTTGCAGCTGTAGAACCTTTTGAGGATCTCAGGACCCATGCCAAATCTTTTTAGTCTCCTGAGGGGGAATAAGCTTTGTCGTGCCCTCTTCACGACTGTCTTGGGGTGTTTGGACCATTCTAGTTTGTTGTTGATGTGGACACCAAGAATTTGAAGCTCTCAACCTGCTCCACTACAGCCCCTTAAATGAGAATGGGGGCGTGCACGGTCCTCTTTTTCCTGTAGTCCACAATAATCTCCTTAGTCTTTGTCACGTTGAGGGAGAGGTTGTTATTCTGCCACCACCCGGCCAGGTCTCTGACTTCCTCCCTATAGGCTGTCTCGTCGTTGTCGGTGATCAGGCCGACCACTATTGTGTCGTATGCAAACTTGATGATAGTGGTGGAGTCATGCCTGGCCATGCAGTCGTTGGTGAACAGGGAGTACAGGAGGGGACTGAGCACGCACCCCTGGGGAGCTCCAGTGTTGAGGATCAGCGTGGCAGATGTGTTGCTCCCTACCCTCACCACCTGGGGGTGGCCCGTCAGGAAGTCCAGGATCCAGTTGCAGAGGGAGGTGTTTAGTCCCAGGATCCTTAGCTCAGTGATGAGCTTTGAGGGTACTTTGGTGTTGAACGCTGAGCTGTAGTCAATGAATAGCATTCTCACATAAGTGTTCCTTTTGTCCAGGTGGAAAAGGGCAGTGTGGAGTGCAATAGAGATAGCATCATCTGTGGTTCTGTTTGGGAGGTATGCAAATTGGAGTGGGTCTATGGTTTCTGGGATTAATGGTGTTGATGTGAGCCATTACCAACCTTTCAAAGCACTTCATGGCTATGGATGTGAGTGCTACGGGTCTGTAGTAATTTAGGCAGGTTGCCTTTGTGTTCTGGGCACAGGGACTATGGTTGTCTGCTTGAAACATGTTGGTATTACAGACTCAATCAGGGACATGTTGAAAATGTCAGTGAAGACACCTGCCAGTTGGTCAGCACATGCCCGTAGCACACGTCCTGGTAATCCATCTGGCCCCGCAGCCTTGTGTATGTTGACCTAAAGGTCTTACTCACGTCAGTTACGGAGAGCGTGATCACACAGTTGTCCAGAACAGCTGATGCTCTCATGCATGCCTCAGTGTTGCTTGCCTCAAAGCATGCATAGAAGTGATTTAGCTCGTCTGGTAGGCTCGTGTCACTGGGCAGCTCGCGGCTGTGCTTCCCTTTGTAATCTGTAATAGTTTGCAAGCCCTGCCACATAAGACGAGCGTCAGAGCTGATGTAGTATAATTCAATCTTAGCCCTGTATTGACGCTTTGCCTGTTTGATGGTTCGTCGCAGGGCATAGCAGGATTTCTTGTAAGCTTCCAGGTTAGAGTCCCGCACCTTGAAAGCGGCAGCTCTACCCTTTAGCTCAGTGCGAATGTTGCCTGTAATCCATGGCTTCTGGTCGGGGAATGTACGTACAGACACTGTGGGAACGACATCCTCGATGCACTTATTGATAAAGCCAGTGACTGATGTGGTGTACTCCTCAATGCCATCGGAAGAATCCCGGAACATATTCCAGTCTGTGATAGCAAAACAATCCTGTAGTTTAGCATCTGCTTCATCTGACCACTTTTTTATAGACCGAGTCACTGGTGCTTCCTGCTTTAATTTTTGCTTGTAAGCAGGAATCAGGAGGATAAAGTTGTGGTCGGATTACCAAACGGAGGGCGAGGGAGAGCTTTGTACTCGTCTCTGTGTGTGTAGTACAGGTGATCTATAAAAAAAATCCTCTGGTTGCACATTTAACATGTTGATATAAATTTGATAGAACTGATTTAAGTTTCCCTGCATTAAAGTCTCCGGCCACTAGGAGCGCCGCCTCTGGGTGAGTGGTTTCCTGTTTGCTTATTTCCTTATACAGCTGACTGAGTGCGGTCTTAGTGCCAGCATCCATCTGTGGTGGTAAATAAACAGCCACAAAAAGTATAGCTGAAAACTCTCAACGCTAGTAGTGTGGCCTGCAATTTAACACAATATACTACAATATCTAGAGACTTCCTTAGATTTAGTGCACCAGCTGTTGTTTACAAATATGCACAGACCGCCCCCCCTCGTCTTACCGGAGTGTGCTGTTCTATCTTGCCGGTGCAGCGTATATCCCGCTAGCTTAATATCCATGTCGTCGTTCAGCCACGATTTCGTGAAACATAGGATATTCAGTTTCTTATGTCCCGTTGGTAGGATATTCGTGATCGTACCTCGTCTAAGTTATTCTCCAATGATTGCACGTTGGCGAGTAGTATTGACGGTAACGGCAGCTTTCCCAGTCACCTTCTCCGGGTCCTGACCAGGCATCCGGCTCTTTGTCCTCTGTACCTGCGCCGCTTCCTCTTGCCAATAACGTGGATGTCGGCCCTGCCGGGTGTTTGGAGAACGCCTGGTGCGTCTGTTTTTTGAACAGATGCTTGTCTATTCCGAGGTGAGTGATCGCTGTCCTGATATCCAGAAGCTCTTTTTTGCTGTACGATACGGTTGCAGAAACATTATGTACAACATAAGTTACAAATAACGCAAAATAAAACCACCTAATAGCACAATTGGTTGGGTGCCCGTAAAACTACTGCCATTTCTTCCGACTGCATTATCTACCAAGAGAATTCTCTTCGATTATAATCACAGTCGTGTACACCCCCCCCCCCCCCCCCCCCCCCCAAGCAGACACCTCGACGGCCCTGAAATAACTTAATTGAACTCTATGTAAACTGGAAACCACATATCCTGAGGCTGCATTTATTGTAGCTGGGGATTTTAACAAAGCTAATCTGAAAACAAGGCTCCCTTAATTTTATCAGCATATCGAATGCGCGACCCGGGCTGGAAAAATTCTGGATCATTGTTACTCTAACATCCGCGACGCATACAAAGCCCTCCCTCTCCCTCCTTTCGGCAAATCTGTCCACAACTCCATTTTGTTGCTCCCAGCCTATAGACAGAAACTAAAACAGGATATGCTCGTGCTCAGGTCTGTTCAACGCTGGTCCGACAAATCTGATTCCACGCTTCAAGATTGCTTCGATCACGTGGACTGGGATATGTTCCGGATAGCGTCGAACAGCAACATTGATGTATACGCTGATTCGGTGATTGAGAGAATTAGCAAGTGCATCGGTGATGTTGTACCCACGGCGACAATTAAAACCTTCCCCAACCAGAAACCGTGGCAGCATTCGCGCAAAACTGAAAGCGCGAACCACTGCTTTTAATCAGGGCAAGGCGATCGGAAACATGACCGAATACAAACAGTGTAGCTATTCACTCCACAAGGCAATCAAACAAGATAAGCGTCAGTATAGAGACAAAGTAGAGTCGCAATGAAGTGCTTTGAGAGACTAGTCAAGGATCATATCACCTCCACCCTACCTGACACCCTAGACCCACTCCAATTTGCTTACTGCCCCAATAGGTCCACAGACAATGCAATCGCAATCACACTGCACACTGCCCCAACCCATCTGGACAAGAGGAATACCTATGTAAGAATGTTGTATATCGACTACAGCTCAGCATTTAACACCATAGTACCCTCCAAACTCATCATCAAGCCGAGACCCTGGGTCTCGACCCCGCCCTGTGCAACTGGGTCCTGGACTTTCTGACGGGCTGAAAACAACATCTCCACCCCGCTGATCCTCAACACTGGGGCCCCACAAGGGTGCGTTCTCAGCCCTCTCCTGTACTCCCTGTTCAGCCATGACTGCGTGGCCTCCAACTCAATCATCAAGATTCCAGATGACAGACACTACAGTGGTAGGTTTGATTACCAACAACGACGAGACAGCCTACAGAGAGGAGGTGAGGGCCCTCGGAGTGTGGTGTCAGGAAAATAACCTCACACTCAACGTAAACAAAACAAAGGAGATGATCGTGGACTTCAGGAAATAGCAGAGGGAGCACCCCCCTATCCACATCGATGGGACAGAAGTGGAGAAGGTGGAAAGTTTTAAGTTCCTTGGCGTACACGTCACGGACAAACTGAAATGGTCCACCCACACAGACAACGTGGTGAAGAAGGCGCAACAGCGCCTCTTCAACCTCAGGAGGCTGAAGAAATTTGGCTTGTCACCAAAAACACTCACAAACTTTTACAGATGCACAATCGAGAGCATCCTGTCGGGCTGTATCACCGCCTGGTACGGCAACTGCTCCGCCCACAACCGCAAGGCTCTCGAGAGGGTAGTGAGGTCTGCACAACGCATCACCAGGGGCAAACTACCTGCCCTCCAGGACACCTACACCACCCGATGTCACAGGAAGGCCAAAAAGATCGTCAAGAACAACAACCACCCGAGCCACTGCCTGTTCACCCCGTTATCATCCAGAAGGCGAGGTCAGTACAGGTGCAGCAAAGCTGGGACCGAGAGACTGAAAAACAGCTTCTATCTCAAGGCCATCAGATTGTTAAACAGCCATCACTAACATTGAGTGGCTGCTGCCAACATACTGACTCAAATCTCTAGCCACTTTAATAATTAATAATTGGATGTAATAGATGTATCACTAGTCACTTTAAACAATGCCACTTTATAAAATGTTTACATACCCTGCATTCCTCATCTCATATGTATGTACTGTACTCTATACCATCTACTGCATCTTGCCTATGCCATTCGGCCATCGCTCATCCATATATTTATATGTACATATTCTTATTCATTCCTTTACACTTTTGTGTATAAGGTAGTTGTTGTGAAATTGTTAGATTACTTGTTAGATATTACTGCATGGTCGGAACTGGAAGCACAAGCATTTCGCTACACTCGCATTAACATCTGCTAACCATGTGTATGTGACCAATACAATTTGATTTGATTTGAACCAGAGACCCTTAACAGTCATGTGAGTCGATCATTTACCCAGCGATCTACTAAGTGTTAGGTGCTAATGGGCAGAAGCTGTACAAAACATAGGGAAATTACTAACACCTACAGTACCACTACATCATATTCAGATGAATGAGAGCAGCATAATTTCATAACACATTAAAGAAACTGCAGCAGTTATCAAGCATTCTGCCAAGTGAATTGCAGTCTCAAGAGCATGTCAGTGGACATCTCGGATCACCCCATGTGGAACTGCTTAACTGAGTGTGGATGCTCTTGCTCCCGCTGAATTAGTGTTAACACTATGTATGAGACCATTGGATGTTGACACTAAAGAGAGTTTAAGTACCTTACTGTGTGTTGGTATGATGCACACAATGGCAACCACCAATCTTCTGTCCAGTAGTTATCCAAAGCATACTGGAACTCACAACATCTAATTATCTTTTTGCATTGCACACCAATTCCACATAACTAATCTGCAAGCCCTGGGAAGGTGTTGGAGAGTGTTTTCAACCTATTGATCTTGCTCCAGAGCCTGAAAGAGAAAGACTGTTTAGTCAATCACCAGGTCAAGCACTGAAAACTAAAGGCCTCTCATTACATCATTATTATTTCGATATTTAACAGACACTCAAACACTTGATGACTCGTAAGTGCAAGCTGTGCCCAAAGGTGCTGTACAACATAGGGAAAAGTCTGTCTGCAAGCCCTCACTGGCTTCGGAGGGTTAATTTATCAGCCTTGCCCTCGTGCCATGTGTTTGGATAGGTGCTTTTTGTGGCAAACAGACAACCCTTTGTGTCACTTCACTTTAATCTGTGACTTCATTATGGAAGGAAATGGAAGGAAATACAAAAAGCCATTGTCTCTCTCCATGCAGACCACATCTCTTGCTTGAGATGTGCAACTATCTTGTCCCTGATATGCATTACACACCTAGGTCTGGACCTATAGGTCTCACTTATGCCCAGCTGAAGGAAAGATGAAGAATTATTGAGCCAGTCAAGGTGACAAGAAATAATTGCACTAGTACAGTACGTGCTCTTCGCGTGTTGCATGATATTGTTCTGGTCTTGTTTGAATTCATTTGTTGTGGCCAAGCATAGTCTTAATAATAAACTATTTTGGAAAGGCATAATGGTTTACAGCCATAACCAAATATGTTTGTTATACAAATTCCAGAGAGTCATGCTGTCCATGCAAAAAATACAAAAGAAACACAGCTGAAGCCAAAGCCATAATAATTATGTCATGCAAATTATATAGGCTGATAATGCTCTCTATCTCTCCACCCTAGGCACTGAGAAGAGGTTCTTATTGAGATAAATTCCGATGTGCACTTGCCAAGTGACCCGTGACCAAGGGCGGACAAGGTTACCAGTCCTGACTTTTGGAGCCTCTTCTGTCTCCACACTAGGTTCTCCCTGCCTGAAATAGAAAGGTGGATACCAATGATAAACAGAGAGAAAAATCCCAGAGTGGTATACTACAACACTAGCTAGGTGTACTCAGGGTCTTCTAAAGCTAGTCAGCTTAAGTTAGCTTCATCATCAGCTCAGGCTTCATCCGTATTATGAAGGTGGATATTGCTCGTCCGCCTGCTGCTAACTCTAGCAGGCTTGTAACTGCGCGTGCATATCTCACGTGGTTACTAGGACACCGAACTCTTCATTGAGACAATGCTGAAACATCAATCCATGGGCGAGATAGTGCCGCATAAAACATTTGTATGGTGTGCTTAACAATGAGCAAGCAGTTTTTTTACCATTCCTGTCGATAAATTATTTTATAACGTCATACAAAAGTGTTACTGTGTGTGAAGTTTCAAATGCATCCTGTCATTACTAAACGTGTAATGTGATAGCCACTTTAAAAGGAAAAAAATGTTTAACACAGAAATTTTTTTGATTAATAAAATTGTTTAATCAGTGGTCTTACTCAAACAAAAGGATTGGGGTGGGTTTAGAAACTCTGTGGTATAGGGCTTGGGACGAACCTGCTGCTCTGATGCCCTACAGGCTCAAGCTGACAAAAACATCAAGACGGTAGCTAGGTTTCCATCAAATTGGTGACAGATTTTCATGCAAATATTCTAAAATCTGCATAAATAAAATATGCGCCTTTTAGTACCAGTGGTGTGTTTCCACCAAATGGACTTGTCGCAGACAAAAATGTGTGCGTGATGATGTAATGCACACAAAATGTACTTTTTCGCTTAAGTTTTCATGTACCGAATAAAAATCTAAAGTTCAATGTGTTTCCATCACATTTTTAACTCTACCGATAGTTTTGTCACAAAAACTGTTGCGTTAAATAGCAAATGTGCCTCCTCTGGTCTTGGCATGTGTGCTCTAGCAAACCGCTCACAGATACAGTGTGCATAGGCTAGTCTACATGAAGAGATTGTTATGGATAAGAGGGAGAATATGTTAAGCCTACTTGTCAAGCATCAATCATCATGTCACCAGAATAAGACCATCGATATTTATTGGAAAGGAGCATCTAGAACACCGTGCACTTTAACCACCCTGTGAAGTTCATCATCATTAATTTAATCTGTAGCCTAATAAACTGTATGGTGTCTTGAGTAGTAGTGAGAGGACCGCACACCATAACATCACATGACTCCAAGTTTACTTCGATATGATGATTATTATATAAATATTTGCGCATAAATGCGTTACCACACACATTTCTCACATAATCAATTTTACCGACACAAAAAAATCCCACCTTGTTGAATGAACAAATGATCTGCCAGCATTTTTAAAAATGTACCAAAACTTCCTGTTTCCATCACAGCTGTTGTGATTTGTTTTTATATGGTATGACTTTACTCGCATAAAAAATGTGGATGGAAACGTGGTTATTGACAGCAAAATATGAAGGTGAACAAAACCCCTGAGGATGTTAAGGAGGGACAGAGAGGAAAAGGTGACAGTGCAGAAGAAAGTGTGTGAAGGAAGAAGGGGCTGAATCATTTTTGGTAACAACATTTTTACTCAGACAGCTGAAAATATGTATGTCCTCTATTCATACACTGTTAAAAGACAGAGTTGGAAAAACCCCTAAACTGTTTAATTTTATGCTTAATTTCATGCTGTATTACATTTAATGTAAGGGTTTATGTTAGAATTTGAAGCTACTGTTTGTGCTTTCATAGCAAATAACTCTAAAGTCCCCAAACAGGGGTTGAATCTTATCTCTAATATGATGTTCTATAATCCTATCCTGAGCTTAATAGCAGCAATACATCTAAGTTATAATAATAAAGAGCTGAGGTTCACAGATGTCCTCTATCTGGATGATGTGTAATAGGGTTAGAAGCTCAGTATCAGTCAGTATTATTACACTGATCTTTAGTGTTAAAGTACAGATGGAACGGAACTGATGTATTTCAGGAACTCAGAAACACTGAGACAACCAAGTAGTATTTCTATTTAGTGGATAAATAAAATGTATCAACGAACTTGAGTAAAAGTAACACGAGTCAGACATGCTTTGTGTGAGTATGTGGGTATGTGGAATGTTTTGAACAATATTTAAAACTTCACCAATGAGTCAGGCAAAGAAGCCATTTTATATACATGCAAGGCCATCAATGATATTCAGTGTTCACAATGGTGGTGTGGCGGTCAGTGGCGCTGTTTCCCCCTACTGCGGATTCCAACTTTAAGGGTCAAAGAGTCCAAAATATGACAAAGGATATGTGTTATCCTGCCTAAAGGTGATGAATATCAATGGCATGGAAGAACTTCCTACACAGCCAGATTCCTCTGCAACTCACCCCAAAGCCTGTAAACAATAGTGTGTACTTCTGCTGGTCTGGAGCTCTAAGTCAGTCTTTCTGAATGTGCAGGCCAACCCAAGGCTGATCGTATTGTATTTTGTGCCACTGCACTTGATTTTGCTTCCCTGACCTGATGTCAAAGTAGCCAGCAATCTTATTTGTCAAAAATTTCTGTCAACTAATGTTCCATGCTAAAATATACAGTAGGTGTCAGTCCTCATTCGACTAACAGGAAATTACCAGCAACCATTGGATGCACAGTGGATTATCTTGCTGTCCCAACTGTTTTTCTTATGGTTTACTCAAGAAGATGTAAATCCATTTACGTGTAATGCTTTGTGACAGCGTGGGCAGAATATAACATTATACCTAAGACCTGATGTAGACTTCAATCATTCAAAGCATGTGCTTTCCACAAAGAATGTCAACAGGTAAATAACTAAGCCTGACTGCTTGGATATGTTGTACATAGAGTGCTTCTTTTAAACGGATATGTATTGCATGGACCATTATGCCATGTACAGAAATTACAGTATTAGCATAGCTGCTGTGTACTGTAAGTATATGTATACATTTTTTAAACATGTATTATTTTTAATTGATCAATGTTAAAAAAGTAAATACTCTACAATCAAACATGTGTGCAGGAAAAGAGGCATTATAGCTGCTACTCCTTGTGCAAATAATACTGGTTATTTTTTCAGTGTTCTTGCAGACATGTGCACCATGAACATGATACAAATACATTACACTGAAGCCCCATCAGTCCTCCTCTTGTACCAACACTTGAGATCTCAATCTGCAACTTAAAGGGCCCTTCTTTCTCTTGCTTTGTGTCTCCACAGAGAGGTTACATCAGGGGGGGATTGTTATATTCGAGAGAGAGATGGAGGGAGAACAAGGGAGCGAGGAAAACATGCAGGAAAAGCAAAAGCGAGGGGGTGGGGGAATAGTGTGGTCTGTGCATGTGTGTGTATTAATAAGTATGAGTGCCTGTCTGCCTTTGTGTGCTGTACAGTATGTCTGTGTCTGTGTTTGTCTGTGTGTGTCTGTCTGCATGCACTTGAGGTTGTAGCCCCCAAGGGAACAGACCTTGTCATAGAGATCACAACAAACCGTCATCCATACAGCCAGGAGGTAAGGATCCGTGCTGCTTCTGAGACCACAGAAAGAAGAGGAAAAGAGGACACTAACCGATTCCATGTTTGAGCAGACGTGTGCGTTGTAATCTGAGCCAAGCTGTGATTTAGTGAATGAAACAGTGTTTCAACAGCAACAACAGGAGATAACAATAAGCCCTGTGTGGCCAAGTCACAGCCACAGTGTGTACACTCAAAGCTGATCCCAGTCTACCAAAGGTATCAGGGTCAACATTGATAATATTGACAATCCCATAAAAAAACTGGGTTAAAGTTATATATAATAACCCCAGGTGTAGAATAGTAAATAATGGCTACTTTTCAGAATGTATTAAACTGTCAAGAGGAGTAAGACAAGGTTGTC
This sequence comes from Salvelinus namaycush, assembly GCF_016432855.1. Lineage (NCBI taxonomy): Eukaryota > Metazoa > Chordata > Actinopteri > Salmoniformes > Salmonidae > Salvelinus > Salvelinus namaycush. Next base: position 28,771,292 of record NC_052315.1, read on the forward strand.
CATTATCGGCATATCGATTTATTATGGCCATTGAAATGTTAGTTATTAGGGCTACAACTTCCGGTGAAATTGGAGGGCGCGCAATTCAAATAAATAATCCTAAAAATTATGGATATTAAACATTTAGGTACATATTATATCGTTAAAAGCTTAAATTGTTCATCTAACTGCATTGTCCGATTTACAATAGGCTTTACAGAGAAAGCATGCCATGCGATTGTTTGAGTACGGCGCACCACATCAACATATTTTTCCACTGGCAGAGGCTTCATAAAATCACATATAGCGATTAAATATTCACTTACTTTTTGAAAATCTTCCTCTGATTTGCAATCCAAAGGGTCCCAGCTACACCATGCATGGTCATTTTGTTAGATAAAATCCTTCTTTATATCCCAAAAAGCCAGTTTAGTTGGCACCATCGATTTGAGTAATCCACTCGTTCAACGTGCAGAGAAAGGATTCCAAAAAAGCTATCGTTAAACTTTGTTAAAACAAGTAAAAAAAGTTTATATTTAAATCCTCAGGTACCCTAAAATGTAATTAAACTATAATATTTCATATGGAAAGAAGTATGCTCAATGGGAAAGCAAAATTAGCAGGTGCGCATCCTCTTCGTCGCGTGCACACAGACAGATTTCCAACTCTGACTCTCAGTACTAAAACTCAAAATTCTTCCTCATTTGGGAAGAAACAAGCCTGAAATCTTGAACAAAGACTGTTTCCATCTAGTGGAAGCCATAGGAATTGCAATCTGGGAGCTGGATTTGGATATGACCCTATACCTTCCATTTTAAGAGCATGGGCTCTCCCCAAAAATTAATTGTGGTTGGTTTTTCTTTGGATTTTCTCCCTCCATATCTATTGTGTTATAGTCTCATACATTATTGTACCAATCATATGCATATCCTGGCTTCTGGGCCTGAGTAGCAGAAGTAAAAAAGTACTTTGGGCACGTCAGTCAGGCGGAAATTCAGAAAAAAGGACCCTAGCCTGAAGAAGATCCAACAATCCAATCAATCCATCAGATCCAACAATAACATCAAGGGACTAGAAATCCAGGGCTTAAAAACAAAGCTGTCATTGTATGCTGACAATTCATGTTTTCTTTGAAATCTGCAATTTGGATCCCTGCACAGACTCATAGAGGATCTAGATAACTTTTCTAACCTCTCTGGATTACAATCAAATTATGATAAATGCACCAGATTACGTATTGGATCGCTAAAAAATACAACTTTTACATTACCGTTTAGTTTACCAATAAAATGGTCTGACGGTGATGTGGACATACTCAGCATTCATATCACAAAATAAATAAATCATCTCATTACCATACATTTTAATAGAAAGTTATCAAAAATAGATGTGATCTTGCCACCGTGGAAAGGACAATACCTATCTATTTGTGGAAAAATCACCCTGATTAACTCTCCCAGTTTACCTATTTACTTATGGCCCTGCCTACACCTAACGGCAAAAAATATTCTACTTTATTTGGAACGGCAAATCAGATCAAATTTAACAGGCCTATTTATGTAATGAATATGAATTCGGAGGGCAGAAATTATTTCATATTAAAGTATTGGACCTTTCACTAAAGGCTTTAGTCATACCAAAGCTATACTTAAATCCGAACTGGTTCTCTACCAGATTAGTAAGAATGGCTCACCCCGTGTTCAAGAATGGCCTTTTTCCCTTTATTAAGATAACCAATCACTGTTCGGTTATTCGAAAATTAAATAATCTCCAAAATATCACTATTTTTAGAACAAACCATAGAAGGTTGGTTGCAATTTCAGTTTAATCCACCAGAAAAGATAGAACAAATATTACAACAAATATTATGATTAAACTCAAATATACTAATTGATTGGCAAACAAATAGAATGGTCTAATCTAATCTTAGGACTGGAAATGTCTGCTCTATCCAAAATTACAACCAACCAACCAATTACCAAATGATTACAAACAGAATTACCACAAAAATGGAGGAGGCCAAGTGGAAAGGGGAGAAGTTAGGAACTTGTCTGACGGCCCGGCATTAAAGACCAAAATTGGTTAAAGAAAATTGTGACAAATAAAACGGTATACCAGTTTAATTTAAGGACCAAAAAAGTTGACAGCTACGTCATACAGGTTGCAAAATAGTTGGGAAGAGATTTTCGATGTACCGCTTTCATAGCACATGGTTGATGAACTGTCACACAAAATGTAAACAAATAAATATTCTACACAATTAATATAAACACAACATATAAAGTGTTGGTCCCATGTTTCATGAGCTGAAATAAAAGATCCCAGACATTTTCCATATGCTCAAAAAGCTTATTTCTCTTAAATGTTTTACCCAAATCTGTTTACTTCCCTATTAGTGAGCATTTCTCCTTTGCCAAGATAATTTATCCACCTGACATGTGTGGCATATCAAGAAGCTGATTAAACAGCATGATCATTACACAGGTGCACCTGTGCCGGGGACAATAAAAGGCCACTCTAAAATGTGCAGTTTTGGCTCACAACACAATGCCACAGATGTCTCAAGTTTGAGGGAGCGTGCAAGTGGCATGCTGACTGCAGGAATGTCCACCAAAGCTTTTGCCAGAGAATTTTATGTTCATTTCTCTACCATAAGCCATCTCCAACTGTAGAGACTATGAGAATAGAAAGGTTCAGAACTTTGGTGAATCACCATTGAAAAATATTTGGCAATTAGAAATCAAAACTGGATGGTTTTCAGCAATAGAAGGGAGGGGTGTAGGGTAGCTGAAGGGCACTAGGATTAGTGGAAAACAATGAAGAAGGAAAATATTTAAGGTACAAGTAAAAAAGTTTGGACACACCTACTCATTCAAGGGTTTTTCTTGAATTTTACTATTTTATACATTGTAGAATAATAGTAAAGAATCACAACTATGAAATAATACCTATGGACTCATGTAGTAACCAAAAAAGTGTTACATAAATCAAAATGCATTTTATATTTGAGATTCTTCAAAGTAGCAACCGTTTTCCTTGATGACAGCTTTGCACACTCTTGGCATTCTCTCAAACAGCTTCACCTGGAATGCTTTTCCAACATTCTTGTTGGCTGCTTTTCCTTCACTCTGTGGTCCAACTCATCCCAAACCATCTCAATTGGATTGAGGTCGGGTGATTGTGGAGGCCAGGTCATCTGATGCAGCACTCCATCACTCTCCTTCTTGGTAAACTAGCCCTTACACAGCCTGGAGGTGTGATGGGTCATTGTCCTGTTGAGAAATAAATGATAGTCCCACTAAGTGCAAAACAGATGGGATGGCGTATCACTGCAGAATGCTGTGGTAGCCATGCTGGTTATGTTTGCCATGAATTCTAAATAAATCACAGAGTGTCACCAGCAAAGCAACCCCACAACATCACACCTCCTCCTCCATGCTTCATGGTGGAACCACACATGCGGAGATAATCCGTTCACCTACTCTGCGTCTCACAAAGACACGATGAATGGAACCAAAAATCTAATATTTGGACTCATCAGACCAAAGGACAGATTTCCACCAGTCTAATGTCCATTGCTTGTGTTTCTTGTCCCAAGCAAGTCTCCTCTTCTTATTGGTGTCCTTTAGTACTAGATGCTTTGCAACAATTCAACCATGAAGGCCTGATTCACGCAGTCTACTCTGAACAGTTGATGTTGAAATGTGTCTGTTACTTGAACTCTGTGAAGCATTTATTTGGGCTGCAATCTGAGGCTGGTAACTCTAATGAACGTATCCTCTGCAGCAGAGGTAACTCTGGGACTTCCTTTCCTGTGGTGGTCCTCATGAGAGCCTGTTTCATCATAGTGCTTGATGGTTTTTGAGACTGCACTTGAAGAAACTTTAAAGTTCTTGAAATTTTCCCCATTGGCTGACATTTATGTCTTAAAGTATTGATGGACTGTAATGACGGAGCTGTTCTTGCCATAATATGGACTTGGTCTTTTAACAAATAGGGCTAACTTTTGTATACCACCCCTACCTTGTCACAACACAACTGATTGGCTCTAATGCATTAAGAAGGAAAGAAATTCCACCAATTAACTTTTAACAAGGCACAAGTGTTAATTGAAATAAATTCCAGGTGACTTCTTCATGAAGCTGGTTGAGAGAATGCCAAGAGTGTGCAAAGCTGTCATCAAGGCAAAGGGTGGATACTTTGAAGAATCTAAAATGTTAAATATATTTTGATATGTTTAACTTCTCTAGGATAAGGGGCAGCATTTTCACGTTTGGATGAAAAGCATACCCAAATTCAACTGCCAGCTACTCATCCCCAGAAGATAAGATATGCATATTGTTAGTAGATTTAGAAAACACTCTGACATTTCTAAAACTGTTTGAATCATGTCTGTGAGTATAACAGAACTTATTTAGCAGGCGAAACCCCGAGGACAAACCATTCAGATTTAAAGATTTTTGAGGTCACTCCCTTTTCAATGGATTTTAATTGGGAATACAGATTTCTAATTGACCTTCTTGCAGTTCCTACCCTTTCCACTGGATGTCAACAGTCTTTAGAAATTAGTTGAGGGTTTTTTCTTTGTGTAATGAAGAAGTACGGCCATTTTGAATCAGTGTCACTTGTTGTGTACTGTTAGATAGAGGCGCGTGACCAGAAAGCATGCTACAGATTGTTTTAATCCTGTATTGAACACAGATCATCCCGTCTTCAATTTTATCCTTTATTTACGTAAAAAAATACCTAAAGTGGTATTACAAAAGTAGTTTGAAATGTTTTGGCAAAGTTTACAGGTAACTTTTGAGATATTTTGTAGTCACGTTTCACAAGTTGGAACCAGTGTTTTTCTGTATCAAACGCACCAAATAAATGGACATTTTGGATATATATCGATGGAATTAATCGAACAAAAGGACCATTTGTGATGTTTATGGGACATATTGGAGTGCCAACAACAGAAGCTCGTCAAAGGTAAGGCATGAATTATATTTTTATTTCTGCATTTTGTGTCGCGCCTGCAGGGTTGAAATATGCTTATCTCTCTTTGTTTACAACGGCGCTAACTCAGATAATAGCATCGTTTGCTTTTGCCGAAAAGCCTATTTGAATTCTGACATGTTGGCTTGATTCACAACCAGTGTAGCTTTAATTTGGTATCTTTCATGTGTGATTTAATGAAAGTTTGATTTTTATAGTAATTTATTTGAATATGGCGCTCTGCATTTTCTCTGGCTTTTGGCCAAGTGAGACAGTAGCGTCCCGCCTAAACTCAGATTGTTGGATATAAATATGAACTTTACCGAACAAAACATACATGTATTGTGTAACATGAAGTCCTATGAGTGTCATCTGATGAAGATCATCAAAGGTTAGTGATTCATTTTATCTCTATTTCAGCTTTTTGTTACTCCTCTCTTTGGCTGGAAAAATGGCTGTGTTTTTCTGTGGCTATGTACTGACCTAACATAATCGTTTGGTGTGCTTTCGCCGTAAATCCTTTTTGAAATCAGACATGTTGGCTGGATTCACAACAAGTGTAGCTTTAATTTGGTGTCTTCCATGTGTGATTTCATGAAAGTTCGATTTTTATAGTAGTTTATATGAATTTGGCGCTTAGCATTTTTACTGGCTTTTGGCCAAGTGGGACATTAGCGTCCCACATATCCCAGAGAAGTTAACACTTTTTTGGTTACTGCATGATTCCATATGTGTTATTTCATAGTTTTGATGTCTTCACTACTTTTCTGCAATATAGAAAATAGTCAAAAATAAAGAAAAACAATTGAATGAGTAGGTGTGTCGAAACTTTTGACTGGTACTGTATATTTACAAAATGTATATATATGGGCGATTGGAAGTGATGCAGACAATTACATTGATAGAAGCCACAATCTACCTACAATATTAAAGCTGATCTACCTCCTAAAGAAACATTACAACATTACAACAACACAAAAACAATACGCTTCAGTTAGCTGAATGTAGTTAACACTATGATCAGATTCTGTATGCATTTGGTTAATGATTATTCAATGTCGTGTTCTGGAAATTATTCGTTTCTGTTGCTTTCTCATGATAATAACTATTGTATCTTCTTAACCAATGGTTAATAAGTGAGAACCTCTTGAATGTTACTTTTATTTCCCTTTGAGTGTTGCCTTCCATAAGCTTCGACAGAGGAATGATGATCGCTGGAGGTGAATCACCTCTGTCAATCTGTTCAGTAGGGTATTTCCCTGTATCTTTCTACATTTGTACAGATGACAGCAAATTGTCAAGAGTTGACCTGCTCAATATGCAGACCTGTCATCTCAGCCTCTGTCAATGATACTTAGTATCTTGTCTAACTAAAGCTCTCCTGCAAAACCTGGCTGCTTGTGTCACTTCACAGCCTATTATTATCATCTAATTCACCAAGTATCAAAGATAAATTACATACCATTAGAATTATAAACCTGCCATATGGCCTTCAATAGGCCCTAGGTAGACTTTCTCATCCTATGATTTCTCAGGCATCTATGAGAGTTGTGTAATTACTTACATAATACTAATAAACACTACCATAGCATTACCTGTGTTGGCCTCGAGAATCAGGCCAACATATACTTTTCTGTCCATTGGAGGACAACTTTATTATCTACTAGTAGACCTCAAGCCTGTTTGTGAAATTGTTATCAGATCAATTTAAGTGAGTCCCATTTCCTCCCCCGACATCCATCATTCCCCAACCATTCCTAGTTGCACCGGTCAATCCGAAGTCACCATTACTGTAATGTACCGTTATAAAAATAACATTTAAAAAATCAAGTAAAAATACACGTGGTTTTCAGACACTTCTGAACAAATCACATGACAAATTTAACGTGAATTTTAAAACAAATCGCATGAAATGTTCACGAGTCAGACATGTATGAAGTTTCAAAACAATTCCCAACATGTGACATATTTTTTCACACGTTTATTTTTCCCCACTTCCAACTACATCTGGTCTCCCATGCAGGGACAGACCAGAACCAACACTGCTTAACTTCAGTCGCAAACCAGCGGTGGGATGGAGGGTGCTAGGTTGCTGAAATGAATGTGCTAAATCTTGCAAATGGTGAAAGCAAAGGCCAGGGTAGCATAACTAAAGATGGGGAAAATTGCAGGAAAGCGGGAGGCATTTTATTTAATTGCATTATCATTATTTTTTAAATAATAGAATACAATTAACAACTAATTTAATTTGTTAATTAACTCCCTCATTTAAAAATTATTTCCTTGTCATATTTGGATTTGCAATAAATCCTTTTGGGTTTGTGTTTTGATTTCAATATATTTCAATATTTTTTTGCAATACTTTGGATTTTTTTCTCGACTTCATAAGTGTTGCTTGATATTAATGGCACAAAAGTAACTCATTCACAAGAGGATTGCACCATATAATAACACTTTTACTCTATTAAATGTGTTTAAAGTGGCAATCCTTAATTGAAACATTAATAAATCCTCTTACATATAAAGTCCCCATATTTGGGGAGCCTATTTTTTAAAATAAATTTCGCCCTCCATTTGGCAAATCTGACCATAATTCCATCCTCCTCATTCCTGCTTACAAGCAAATTTGAAAGCAGAAGCACCAGTGACATGCTCAATAAAAAAGTGGTCAGATGAAGCAGATGCTAAGCTACAGGATTGTTTTGCTAGCACAGAGTGGAATATGTTCCTGGATTTTTCAGATGGCATTGAGGAGTACATCACATCAGTCACTGGCTTCATCAATAAGTGCATCGATGATGTCATCCCCACAGTGAATGTATGTACATACCTTTACCAGAAGCCATGGATTACAGGCAACGTCCGCAACAAGCTAAAGGCTAGAGCTGTCGCTTTCAAGGAGCGGGACTCTAACCCGGAAGCTTATAAGAAATCCCACTATGCCCTCCGAGGAACCATCAAACAGGCAAAGCATCAAAAAAACAGGACAAGATCGAATCGTCCTACTTTGGCTCCGACGCTCGTCGGATCTGGCAGGGCTTACAAACTATTACAGACTACAAAGGGAATTACATCCGAGAGCTGCCTAATGACACGAGCCTACATGACGAGCTAAATTACTTCTATGCTCGATTCGAGGCAAATAACACTGAAACTTGCATGAAAGCATTAGCTGTTCCGGACAACTATGTGATCACGCTCTCCGCAGCCGATGTGAATAATTCCTTTAGACAGGTCAAAATTCACTAGGCCGCAGGGCCAGATTGATTACCAGGACGTGTACTCCGAGCATGTGCTGACCAACTAGCAAGTGTCTTCACTGACATTTTCAACCTCTCCATGTCTGAGTCTGTAATACCAACATGTTTCAAGCAAACCACCATAGTCCCTGTGCCCAAGAACACTAAGGTAACCTGCCTAAATGTCTACAGACCCGTAGCACTCACATCTGTAGCCATGAAGTGCTTTTAAAGGCTGGTCATGGCTCACATCAACACAATTATCCCAGAAACCCTAGACCTACTCCAATTTGCATACAGCCCTAACAGGTTCACAGATGATGCAATCTCTATTGCACTCAACACTGCCCTTTCCCACCTGGACAAAAGGAACACCAATGTGAGAATGCTATTCATTGACTACAGCCCAGTGTTCAACACCATAATGCCCTCAAAGCTCATCACTAAGCAAAGGACCCTGGGACTAAACACCTCCCTCTGCAACTGGATCCTGGACTTCCTGAAGAGCCGCCCCCAGGTGGTAAGGGTAGGTAACAACACATCCGCCATGTTGATCCTCAACACGGGGGCCCCTCAGGGGTGCGTGTTCAGAACCCTCCTGTACTCCCTGTTCACTCATGACTGCACTGCCAGGCACGACTCCAACACCATCATTAAGTTTGCCCATGACACAACAGTGGTAGGCCTGATCACCGACAACGACGAGAAAGCCTATAGGGAGGAGTTCAGAGACCTGGCCGTGTGGTGCCAGGACAACAACCTCTCCCTCAACGTGATCAAGACAAAGCAGATGATTGTGGACTACAGGAAAAGGAGGACCGAGCACACCCCCTCTCATATAAGTGGCTGTAGTGGAGCAGGTTGAGAGCTTCAAGTTCCTTGGTGTCCACCTCACCAACAAACTAACATTGTCCAAGCATACCAAGACAGTCGTGAAGAGGGCACGACAAAAAGTATTCCCCCTCAGGAGACTCAAAAAATGTTGCATGGGTCCTCAGATCCTTAAAAGGTTCTACAGTTGCACCATCGAGAGCATCCTGACTGGTTGCATCACTGCCTGGTATGGCAACTGCTCGGCCTCAGACATCAAGGCACTACAGAGGTTAGTGCGTACGGCCCAGTACATCACTGGGGCCAAGCTTCCTGCCATCCAGGACCTCTACACAAGGCGGTGTCAGAGAAAGGCCCTAAAATTAGTCAAAGACTCCAGCCACCCTAGTCATAAACTGTTCTCTCTGCTACCGCATGGCAAGCGGTACCGGAGCGCCAAGTCTAGGTCCAAGGGGTTTCTAAACAGCTTCTACCCACAAGCCATAAGACTCCTGAACATCTAATCAAATGCCTACCCAGACTATTTGCATTGCACTCCCCCCCTATTTTACACTGCTGCTACTCTCTGTTATTATGTATGCATAGTCATTTTAATAACGCTACCTACATGTAGATATTACCTCAGTTAGCTCGACTAACAGGTGCCCCCGCACATTGACTCTGTACCGATACCCCCTGTATATAGTCTCGCTATTGTTATTTTACTGCTGCTCTTTAACTATTTGTTAATTTTATTTCTTATTCTTATTTGAATTTTGAATTTTTTAAACTGCATTGTTGGTTAGGGCTTGTAAGGTTGTATTCGGCGCATGTGACAAATACAATTTGATTGGATTTGATTTGATGAGAACGGTAGCCACTATCAGCAAAAGCAGGGTGTCTGCGGAAAGCTGAGTATATTGGCTTTTGATCAGTGCCTTAAAATCTTTGGTGTGACTTACTACCATATATGGGCATACTAATGTATAAGGGCAGGCCGAGCCAATGAACTAATTTAAAGATGGCTGCTACCTACGTTATGGTTAGCGTTGTGAAGCATAATAAAAATAAACACTAAATACATTGATTCACACTGAAATCCGGGACTCCACAGATCATGAGGATGTCTTATTTGTCTGCCTGTGACCTACCATTATTGATCACCAGCCCCGAGAGTCAAAATGTTTATTTTACATAACGTTTTCACCAAACAGCCAACATCTTACAAGGTAAAGTTCGATTTGGTCTGTGTTTGAGCTATAGCTACATGGGGGTATGAAATTAATCCGTAGGTTGGTAGGAACACATCTAGCCTATTGCCAATGTTATCTGATGATGTATGACTTAATGGCAACATCAAATGTCCACCAAGTGACTATATCTTTGAGTATGAAAAATGTAATGACAAAAATTGGATATCCCCTGTATGTCCCCCCGACACCCCCACAATGTTTGAGAGAGGTTGGTGTTGTAAAAATGTCGTTTTTATAGTGAACAATAACTTTTAGGCACATTCGGTGTGCAAAAACAGTGCAATTCCCACATTCGAACACTTTGTAGAGGTTGAAAGGACACTTGAATGTACCCTGGACCACCATAACACCACCATCATTTGAGAGAGGCTGATATGGTAGAAATTGTGTTTTTATACTGGACAAATAGCATTTAGGGATTGCAAGTATGTAATAGCACTGGAATTATCAAATGTATACACATATGCCACTTTGGAGAGGTTTAGGGACACTTGGAAACGTCCCGTGACCACACCTGACACCACTTGCCATTTCTAGTTGTTAGGTCTACCAATCCCATTTTTTCCCATGATATTGTTCACATGTTGTGGAAGCCATCGGATGTGTTTCTAGTTCTGGGCATCAATAATTCACTTATAGCTTGTCAATTAAAGATTACTTTATAAATAAATAAATAAAACAACTGTTATTTTGTGTGTGCTTGATCTTGTGTATTCTGAACTATGTAATGCCTATCTGTATTCTGATCATTTCCTCATAATCTCTTAGATGTCTTCTTTCCAAATATACCATGTCAGAATCAGGTCAGAATCATGTAAGTACACATGAACAGCAGTTGCTTTTGGGTTTGTCTATTTAGGCGGAAATCAAAATTTTGCCATTACATCTAAGAGGTTTTATAATAGTGGACTCCCTGTCAGAGTTTCGGACAAAAGCTGAAGGATGGGGTTGGAGGAATGCAACCACTCTCAAATCCATAGACTACGTTATGGATGCAAGCACTGGCCATCCATGATATCAAAATTTGAGTTTTAACCATGTTTTTAGGCTTTACAGTGTTTGTTTACAGTTACTTTGTTTACAAACAATTGGAGTAAATATGGAGTGTTCTGACATGTGAGACAACACATTTTATCTCACTTTCACATGTGGAAATGCAAGTTCACTTGAAAAACAATCACATTGTCACGCCCTGACCTTAGAGATCCTTTTAATTATCTATTTGGTTAGGTCAGGGTGTGACTAGGGTGGGCAATCTATGTTTTCTATTTCTTTGTTGGCCTGGTATGGTTCCCAATCAGAAGCAGCTGTCTATCGTTGTCTCTGATTGGGTAACATATTTAGGCAGCCTTTTCCCACCTGTTGTTTATGGGATCTTGTTTTTGTGTAGCTGCCTGTGAGCAGCCCAGAACGTCACGTTTCGTTTTCTTCTGTATTGTTTTTGGTGAGTTTCATATTTATTAAACATGTGGAACTCTAAGTACGCTGCGCCTTGGTCCATTCATTCAGACGAGCATGACACACGTGTAAAAAATCTAACTTGCAGTTTCATATGTGGAAAAACTTTCACATGTCAAAATCTAAATTTCACATGAAGAGTTAAAACGTATTTCACATATGAAACTGCAAATTGGGTTTTTACATGTGATAAAAATGTAAAAAAAATTCACATGTGGACTTGCAATTTCACATGTGAAAGTCTGATTGTCACCAGAACGTTTTTAACCTGTGAAACCGCAAATGTCACATTTCAAACTGGAATTCACATATGTGACCTGTTTCACTACTTCACAGGAGAGTCTTTTTTTTAATCAAAATGCTTTTTTTTGCAGAAATGCCTTCTGGAACATATTAACTTTCCTGTGCCTTAATAAAAAAAGTGTACTATAAATACAAATATAATGTTTAATTACGAGCCTAGTTGGTTTAGCCAATGAAAAAGTGAGAAACCTTCCCGCTAGCCATGATTGGCTGAGATAATGGCTGGGCTGGACATGGATTGATCTGCCATGTAGGGTTAGGGATAATGTTGATAATCCTTTCTACCACAGATTTTTTGAAAGATATAACGTTAGCCATCGAGAACTACAAACGTTTTGTTACTGTTCTCAACAACATTGATGCTCTGAATTTAGCAGGCGCTATCGACAGATCAGTTGGAAAAAGTTGTGATGGGCTACTTTCTGCACACGCCATGGTCAGTGTGAACCGGAGTGACTTGACAACGCTGGCCAAACAAGATGTAGCTACAAACAAAACAGAGTTAAATGGTTCCAGTCTTCCGTGAAGCATTCATCCATGTATACGGGTAAGAGTCTCGCTAAATTTTCAAATTTTGTCCGAAAGTTATTTTCATGGAAGTTAAAGCATACTGTTAGCTAGCTTCTTAAGGCTGAGATCGGCTGAGATCCCGTTAACGGGATCGACTTGACAACAGCCAGTGAAAGTGCATGGCGCCAAATTCAAACAATAGAAATCTCATAATTAAAATTCCTCAAACATACAAGTATTTTACACCATTTTAAAGATAAACTTGTTGTTAATTCCACCATAGTGTCCGATTTCAAAAAGGCTTTACAACGTAAGCACACCATCTGATTATGTTAGGTCAGTACCTAGTCACAGAAAAACACAGCCATTTTTCCAGCCAAAGAGAGGAGTTACAAAAAGCAGAAATAGAGATAAAATGAATCACTAACCTTTGATGATCTTCATCAGATGACACTCATAGGACTTCATGTTACACAATACATGTATGTTTTGTTCGATAAAGTTCCTATTTATATCCAAAAATCTTAGTTTACATTGGCGCGTTATGTTCAGTAATGTTTTGCCTCCAAAACATCCAGTGATTTTGCAGAGAGCCACATCAATTTACAGAAATACTCATAATAAACATTGATAAAAGATTCAAGTGTTATACATGGAACTTTAGATAAACTTCTCCTTAATGCAACCGCTGTGTCAGATTTCAAAAAAACTTTACGGAAAAAGCACACCATGCAATAATCTGAGTATGGCGCTCAGACACAAAAACAAGCCATACAGGTACCCGCCATGTTGTGGAGTCAACAGAAGTCAGAAATAGCATTATAAATATTCACTTACCTTTGATGATCTTCATCAGAATACACTCCCAGGAATCCCAGTTCAACAATAAATTTTTGTTTTGTTCGATAAAGTCTATCATTTATGTCCAAATACCTCCTTTTTGTTTGCGCGTTTAGTACACAAATCAAAACTCAGGAGGCGTGGTCCAGGCGAAAGTTCAGACGAAAAGTCATATTACAGTTCGTAGAAACATGTCAAAAGAAGTATAGAATCAATCTTTAGGATGTTTTTATCATAAATCTTCAATAATGTTTCAACCGGAGAATTCCTTTGTCTGTAGAAATGCAATGGAACGCAGCTAACTCTCACGGGAGCGCACGAGACTGAGCTCGTGGCACTCTGCCAGACCCCTGACTCAAACAGCTCTCATTCCCCTTCCTTCACAGGAGAAGCATCAAACACGGTTCTAAAGACTGTTGACATCTAGTGGAAGCCTTAGGAAGTGCAATATGACCCCACAGACACTGTATATTCGATAGGCAATGACTTGAAAAACTACAAACCTCAGATTTCCCACTTCCTGGTTGGATTTTTTCTCAGGTTTTTGCCTGCCATATGAGTTCTGTTATACTCACAGACATCATTCAAACAGTTTTAGAAACTTCAGAGTGTTTTCTATCCAAATCTACTACGTATATGCATATCTTAGCTTCTGGGCCTGAGTAGCAGGCAGTTTACTCTGGGCACCTTATTCATCCAAGCTACTCAATACTGCCCCCAGCTATAAGAAGCTAGCTAGCGATTGTTAACTTGCTGGCTCGCTAGCTAACATTACGTGTATGATCTGTGTAGTAATAGTATGTGTACATGTCTAGACAATAGTGACTTAGCTAGATGTGGCTGGTTATAACATTTCTTTCACATTACCCATCAATTTAGATAAGTATGTCTGGGTAAACATCATCTAATAATGATAAAATATTGATAAAATATTTTATCTAGACACTTTCTGTTTTTGTTATTGCTACTATGCAAATATGTAAGTAACCATTTCACTGTACCTTTTACACCTTCTGTATCCTGTGCATGTGACAAATAAACTTAGGATTTTGTTTGATATAGTGTGTGTTTACCAGAGACGGTAATATGAAGAACAACATGACCTGCACCAACGTCAGATTAGGATATAAACCAAGGACTAGATAAAGTGTGTATTTACCTGGAGTTTTCCTTATTGTAGGGTACTACTTTTAGTCTTGAAATCTTGGGTTGTTTACTACGCTACTCACTCTGTTTAGCACATGGCCTCACATGTGAATCCTTAAAAAAGTGGTTGGGGCTAAAGCTTTAAGAGGGTGTGAATGATCCTGAATGGGTGTAGACAAAGAGCTCTCCAGTAGCTGTACCAAAACATTCAAGGTACATTTTCTCAAAAGTGGGTGATACGTTTATCAACTTTCCCCATTGTTCCTCAACTGCAGTGTATGATATATCATTTTCTAGCTCTGAGTCTTTACTTTTATCCAATGTAAAAAACACAATTTCCAATTTTGCTACATAGGACTGAATCCAGGTGGCGGGTCACATATCAGGTGAAACATGTTATTCTCCTTACGTGAAAATGGGGTATTAACATGTGAATTCAGAATGTTATAAATGTGAAAATATGGTTTCACACATTAAATTTAAGCTCAACATGTGAAAACAGCTACCGTATTTCATGCAAAACTGCAAATTTCACATGTTTTTTTGTTAGGGTATCCAACCTAGTCTCTGTTCCCGTAACCTCTTGCCCAATCCAACATTTCCCAAGGTGTGGTCTTGAGTGTGTGGTCTGCAAAAAGGACTGGTAGTTTCAAAAAGTCTGATCTATTTTGATTTAATTCACATGTCATTTTTTATGGATTTAGAGGGGCTGATATATGAGCTCTGTGTTAATCTGGCCCACCCACTAACACCAGCACAAAAATGGGGAATGTCACTCCGCAGCTCAAAGGTCAACTATACACATTCAGTCATCACAGCCTCTTGTAAGGAATTCTTCACAAATCAGCTCCCAATTTCATGGCAAATTTCCACCAAGGAATATATCTGTTTGGAGAATGTAAAGCGAGCCAGTGGGAGGGGGTTCTCCTGGATTAGGCCTGCTCATCAGTTTATCATTCATCAGTCAGCAAGAGTTGTACAGAGGGTAAAGGGGGAGGGAAAATCCATAATTCTCTTCAGCCATACCTTCCTTTGTAGCTGAGGATTAACGGCAGGGCTGAGAGAACCTGATGAGTTTAAAGTATCAGATGAGAGCAGGGTGAAAGTAAGGCAGATCACAACAAAGATACCATTAGAGAATCCCACAAATCACGGGTGCTTATGGAGGGCAAATACAGTTTAAAGACCGTCTGGACTTTCTAACCTCAACATTTTGGTCCAAAGAGGACAGGACAATATTTCCCCTTTGTATGTTTAATCAGTACATTGGTTTCTTCACTTTGCTATCCCTGTTTATAGTACATTTTATGGAAACAGATTTGATCGAAAGAGAGCATGTCACATATTCCAACGGAGTATCTTCAAGATAATCTATATGACTGAGATAATATTGAGGGCTATTCACCATGTCTTTGTTAGCATTAATGCAGCTGTATATACAACATGTAATTTACAGGAATGTAATACTGTATCATAGCCTGTTAACCTCTTTAAAACCAACATAGATTAAACTTGGCACACATAGTCATAGGAGAACATTTTCATATGTGTACATGTCATTTAGAATTTGTATTGATTTCCTGAAATGTGGATAAGCACAGAATATTTCAAATGTCTCTGAATCAAATAAAATGTTATTTGTCACATACACATGGTTAGCAGATGTTAATGCGAGTGTAGTGAAATGCTTCTGCTTCCAGTTCCGACAATGCAGTAATAACCAACAAGTAATCTAACCTAACAATTCCACAACTACTACCTTATACACACAAGTGTAGAGGGATAAAGAATATGTACATAAAAGATATATGAATGAGTGATGGTACAGAACGGCATAGGCAAGATGCAGTAGATGGTATAGAGTACAGTATATACATATGAGATGAGTAATGTAGGGTATATAAACATAAAGTGGCATAGTTTAAGTGGCTAGTGATACATGTATTACATAAAGATGGCAAGATGCTGTAGATGATATAGAGTACAGTATATACATATACATATGAGATGAGTAATGTAGGGTATGTAAACATTATATTAAGTGGCATTGTTTAAAGTGGCTAGTGATACATTTTTACATAAATGTCCATCAATTCCCATTATTAAAGTGGCTGGAGTTGAGTCAGTATGTTGGCAGCAGCCACTAAATACTGTTGGAATTCAAGACTTGGAGCCACCCTGGTGTTCTTTACCATGAGTGTTACCTCATCTTTAAAGTGGCAATCAGCAGTTATTACATACATTGTTGGACTTTATATGTACCCATTTATTGTTGAAGAATATAACTTATAAAAGCCTCATGAGGTTAGTTCAACTGTCCAGGGGCAACCCGTCATTCAGGGCAGTCATGTTTTGAGCCCCACCTGTTTTGCATGTTATTTTGGCATTAATCAAATCAAATCAAATGTTATTGGTCACATACACATATTTAACCAATGTTATTGAGGAACAAAATGCTTGTGTTCCCAGCTCCAAAAGTGCAGTAGTAACTAACAATTCACAACAATACACACAAATCTAAAAGTAAAATATTGGAATTAAGAAATATATAAATATTAGGACGAGCAATGTCAGAGTGACATTGACTAAAATACAATAGAATAGCATACATAGACATGGAATACATAGGAAATGAGTAAAGCAGTATGTAAACATTATTAAACTGACCAGCGATTCCATGTCTATTTACATAGTGCAGTAGCCTCTAAGGTGTAGGGTTGAGTAACCGGTTGGAAGCCGGAGAGTGACGGCTATTTAAACTTCTTATGGCTGCAATCCCGTTAACAGGATCGATATGACAACAGCCAGTGAAAGTGCAGGGCGCCAAATTCAAACAACAGAAATCTCATAATTAAATTTCCTCAAACATACATGTATCTTATACCATTTTAAATGTAATCTTGTTGTTAATCCCACCAAAGTGTCCGATTTCAAATAGGCTTTTCAGCGAAAGCACCACAAACGATTATGTTAGGTCACCACCAACACACAGAAAAATTCAGCCATTTTTCCAGCCAAAGAGAGGAGTCACAAAAAGCACAAATAGAGATAAAATTTATCACTAACCTTTGATGATCTTCATCAGATGACACTCATAGGACTTCATGTTACACAATACATATATGTTTTGTTCGATTAAGTTCATATGTATAGCCAAAAACCTCCGTTTACATTGGCGCCATGTTCAGAAATGCCTCCAAAATATCCAGAGAAATTGCAGAGAGCCACGTCAAATAACAGAAATACTCATCATAAACTTTGATGAAAGATACATGTTTTACATAGAATTAAAGATACACTTGTTCTTAATGCAACCGCTGTGTCCGATTTCAAAAAGCTTTACGGCAAAACACAATATTCAATAATCTGAAAACAGCGTTCAGCCACAAAAGCAAGCCATACAGTTACCCGCCAAATTGTGCAGTCAACAAAACTCATAAAAAGCATTATAAATCTTCACTTACCTTTGCTGATCTTCGTCGGAATGCACTCCCAGGACTCCCACTTCCACAAGAAATTTTAGTTTTTTTTGGTAATGTCCATCATTTATGTACTAATAGCTATTTTTGTAGCGTGTTTGGTAAACAAATCCAACGTCAGGGAAGCGCGTTCACTAAAACCTGACGAAATGTCCAAAAGTTCCATAACAGTCTGTAGAAACATGTCAAACGATGTATTAAATCAATCTTTAGAATGTTTTTAACATAAATCTTGAATAACGTTCCAACCGGAGAATTACATTGACTTCAGATGAGCGATGGAACAGAGCTCCCTCTCATGTGAACGCGCATGGTCAAAGAGTGGTCAGGTCATGGCAGACCTGACTAATTCCCCTCTCATTCGGCCCCCCTTCACAGTAGAGGCATCAGACAAGGTTCTACAGACTTTTGACATCTAGTGGAAGCCGTAGGAATTGCAAACTCATCCATATCTCGCTATGATTTCAATAGGATCTTGGTTGAAAATCGACCAGCCTCAGAATTTTCACTTCCTGTTTGGATTTTTTCTCAGGTTTTTGCCTGCCATATGAGTTCTGTTATACTCACAGACATAATTCAAACAGTTTTAGAAACTTCAGAGTGTTTTCTATCCAATACTAATAATAATATGCATATATTAGCAACTAGGACTGAGGAGCAGGCCGTTTACTCTGGGCACCTCTGTGCACCTTTCATCCAAGCTACTCAATACTGCCCCTGCAGCCATAAGAAGTTATTAACAGTCTGATTGCCTTGAGATAGAAGCTGTTTTTCAGTCTCTCGGTCCCAGCTTTGATGCACCTGTACTGACCTCGCCTTCTGGATGATAACGGTGTGAACAGGCCAAGACTCGGGTGGTTGATGTCCTTGATCTGATCTTTTTGGCCTTTTTGTGACATCGGGTGCTGTAGGTGTCCTGGAGGGCAGGCAGTGTGCCCCCGGTGATGCATTGGGCAGAACACACCAACCTCTGGAGAGCCCTGCAGTTGCAGGCGGTGCAGTTGCCATACCAGGCGGTGATACAGCCCGACATGATGCTCTCAATTGTGCATATCTAAAAGTTTGTGAGGGTTTTAGGGGCCAAGACTAATTTCTTCGCTGTTGCGCCTTCTTCACCACACTGGCTGGGTGGGTGGAACATTTCAGATTGTCAGTGCTGTGTACGCCAAGGAACCTTCTCCACTGCGGTCCCGTCGATGTGGATAGGGGCTTGCTCCCTCTGCTGTTTCCTGAAGTCCACGATCAGCTCCTTCGTTTTGTTGACGTTGAGGGAGAGGTTATTTTCTTGGCACAACTCTGCCAGGGCCCTCATCTCCTTCCTGTATGATCTCTTCATTATTGGCAATCAGGCCTGCTACTGTTGTGTCGTCTGCAAACTTGAGTCACCGTGTTCGTGTATACATCAATGTTATTCTCAGAGGCTACCCGGGAACATATCCCAGTCCGGGTGATCAAAACAATCTTGAAGCATGGATTCCGATTGGTCAGACCAGCGTTGAATAGACCTTAGCACAGGTACTTCCTGTATGAGTTTCTGCCGATAGGAAGAGAGGAGCAAAATGGAGTCGTGATCTGAATTGCCAAAGGGAGGGCGGGGGAGGGCTTTGTAGCCATCCCGGAAGGGGGAGTAACAATGGTTGAATGTTTTTGCAGTGCGAGTACTACAGGCAATGTGTTGATAGAACTTTGGTAGCTTTTCCCTCAAATTTACTTAGTTAAAATCCTTAGCTACCATAGATGTGGCCTCGGGATATTTGGTTTCCAGTGCAGTTCCTTGACGGCTGTCGTGGTATCGGATTGAGGGGGAGTATACATGGCTGTGACTATAACCAAAGTGAATTCTCTTGGTCGGCATTTGATTGTGAGGTATTATAGGTCAGTTGAACAAAAGGACTTGAGTTTCTGTACGTTATCACAATCACACCATGAGTAGTTAATCATGAAACATACACCACCACCTTTCTTCTTCACAGAGAGTTCTTTATTCCTGTCTGCTCGATGTACTGAGAGCGATGTACTGAGAATCCAGCTGGCTGTAGGGACGGGGACATTATATCCGGAGAGAGCCATGATTCTGTTAAACAGAGTATGTTACAGTCCCCGATGCCTCTCTGTAAGGAGATCCTCACCCTGAGCTTGTCTACTTTATTGTCCAGAGACTGAACATTACCGAGTCATATACGGAAGCATTGGATTGTGTGCACGCCTCCTGAGTTGGATGAGAGATCCACTCCAAATACCTTTTCTCTGCCGGCGGCACCTTGGAGCAGCCTCTAGGATAAGTTGAATTGCCCTGAGGGGTACGAACAAAAGATTAAATTCGGGAAAGTCGTATTCTTGGTCATAATGCTGGTGTGTTACCGCCGCTCTGATATCCAAAAGTTATTTCTGGCTGTATGTAATAATAACACAAAAAATGTTCTGGGCTAATAATGTAAGGAATAACATACAAAATACAAAGTTGCTTAGGAGCTAGAAGCAGAGTGTCACGTTCCTGACCTGTTTTCCTTTTTTCTTGTATTTATTTAGTTGGTCAGGGCGTGAGTTGGGTGGGTTGGTCTATGTGTGTTTTTCTATGTTGGGGTTTTTGTGTTCGGCCTGGTATGATTCTCAGTCAGAGGCAGCTGTAGATCGTTTGTCCCTGATTGAGAATCATACTAAGGCAGCCGGGGTTTCACGTGTGTTTTGTGGGTGGTTGTATCGCGTGTCTGCATTCGTGCCACACGGGACTGTTTGTCGATTGTTTCATGGTGTTCTTTTGTTTCGATTCATTAAATAATCATGGACACTAATCACTCCGCATATTGGTCTGATCCTTCTCGCCTCTCCTCCTCGTCCGAGGAGGAGGATTACGACGATCGTTACAGAACCACCCACCAATCTAGGATCAAGCGGAGTGCAAACGGGCAGCGACAGCAGTGGGAAAAAACCCAGGACTCCTGGACTTGGGAGGAGATCCTGGACGGCAAAGGACCCTGGGCTCAGCCAGGGGAATATCGCCGTCCCAAGGCGGAGCTGGAAGCAGCGAAGGCAGAGAGGCGCTGGTATGAGGAGGCAGCGCGGCGACGTGGTTGGGAGCCCGAGAGTCAGACCCAAAAATTTCTTGGGGGAGGGCACACGAGGAGTGTGGCAAAGCCGGGTAGGATACCTGAGCCAACTCCCCGTGCTTACCGTGGAGTGAGAGGGCGTCGTACTGGTCAGACACCGTGTTATGCGGTAAAGTGCACGGTGTCCCCAGTACGCGTGCTTAGCCCAGTGCGGGCTATTCCACCTCGCCGCACTGGTAGGGCTAAGTTGGGCATCGAGCCGGATGTCATGAAGCCGGCCCAACGCATCTGGCCTCCAGTGCGTCTCCTCGGGCCGGCATACATGGCACCAGCCTTACGAATGGTGTCCCCGGTTCGCCAGCATAGCCCAGTGCGGGCTATTCCACCTCGCCGCACTGGCAGGGCTACGGGCACCATTCAACCTGGTAATGTTGGGCAGGCTCGGTGCTCAAGAGCACGTGTCCTCCTTCATGGTCCGGTATACCCGGTGCCACCTCCAAGTACCAGTCCACCGGTGGCAGCCCCCCGCACCAGGCTGTCTCTCCGGGTTCTCTCTCCAGCTGCTCCCACCTGTCCAGCGCTGTCAGAGCTTTCCTCCTCTCCAGCGCAGCCAGTGCCTATACCACGCACCAGGTCTACAGTGCGTCTCAGCCGGCCAGAGTCTGCCGTCTGCCCAGCGGCGCCTGAACTGCCTGCCTGCTCAGCGCTGTTTGAGCTGCCTGCCTTCCCAGCGCTGTCCGTCTGTTATGAGCCGTCCAGCCAGGACCAGCCAGAGCCGTCCAGCCAGGACCAGCCAGAGCCGTCCAGCCAGGACCAGCCAGAGCCGTCCAGCCAGGACCAGCCAGAGCCGTCCAGCCAGGACCCGCCAGAGCCGTCCAGCCAGGACCCGCCAGAGCCAGCCAGCCAGGATCCGCCAGAGCCAGCCAGCCAGGATCCGCCAGAGCCAGCCAGCCAGGATCCGCCAGAGCCAGCCAGCCAGGATCCGCCAGAGCCAGCCAGCCAGGATCCGCCAGAGCCAGCCAGCCAGGATCCGCCAGAGCCAGCCAGCCAGGATCCGCCAGAGCCAGCCAGCCAGGATCCGCCCCTCAGTCCGGTGCTGTCCCTCAGTCCGGTGCTGTCCCTCAGTCCGGTGCTGTCCCTCAGTCCGGTGCTGCCCCTCAGTCCGGTGCTGCCCCTCAGTCCGGTGCTGCCCCTCAGTCCGGTGCTGCCCCTCAGTCCGGTGCTGCCCCTCAGTCCGGTGCTGCCTTTTGGTAGAGTGGGTTTGACATGGAGGGTGGCCATTGGGAGGAGACCACGGAAGCGGAGTTTGACTATGGTGGGTTGGGGACCACGACCAGCGCCAGAGCCGCCACCGTGGACAGACGCCCACCCAGACCCTCCCCTAGAGTTTATGCGGGTGCGCCCGGAGTTCGCACCTTAAGGGGGGGGTTATGTCACGTTCCTGACCTGTTTTCCTTTTTTCTTGTATTTATTTAGTTGGTCAGGGCGTGAGTTGGGTGGGTTGGTCTATGTGTGTTTTTCTATGTTGGGGTTTTTGTGTTCGGCCTGGTATGATTCTCAGTCAGAGGCAGCTGTAGATCGTTTGTCCCTGATTGAGAATCATACTAAGGCAGCCGGGGTTTCACGTGTGTTTTGTGGGTGGTTGTATCGCGTGTCTGCATTCGTGCCACACGGGACTGTTTGTCGATTGTTTCATGGTGTTCTTTTGTTTCGATTCATTAAATAATCATGGACACTAATCACTCCGCATATTGGTCTGATCCTTCTCATAGTAGTTGGTAATATTCACTAGTTGCGTCGTGATTGGTTCAGTCTTCTGTCGCTCATGGGGACACTGTGTCACTGCAAAATCAACAGGTAGAGCTAAAAAATTCAAGCCTCTTGGGTGTTGCCATAGATTTACATTAGTGCCCATCCAAGAAGGCTCAAGGTCATTGGCCACAGATACAATTTTGTCAAATCACATTATATCTACCGTAGCTTTGATTGGACTGATCATGTCAACATCTTACTTACAAAATCTTAGCTAGCAAGCTAGACAAGCAGTCATCATCATGAATCAAGTCGACAATCTACTATCAAATCCTTGTCATATGAAGATAAATTATACATAAAACTTAGCGGTGCTCATCGGCCATTGAACATAAACTTTACACAACAAGTTGGAAATCGCAAATTCAACAATGAGTGGTTTGGAAGGAATCAGTGGCTAACTGCAAGTGTTGCAAAGCAATCACTAGCCTGCTATTCAGTGGAGTGTGCGTGGTCCAAGTCTGGGTTTAAGGGTCTCTTTTCCAGGCTTAAAACGATAAACGTTCACATACAACACCATGGGCCAGAAAAGGTTGAATACATTGGCCATGCTGTCAATCCAGCATAACTTCTGCCGCGTTCAAAACAACTGGAAACTTGGAATTGAGAAATCTCAGACTTCAGAGAGTTCAAGATAACTGGGAACTCTGAAAAAAACAAGCTCCGACTGGTATAATATATTTTGAACGGTCATCCAACTCGGAATTCCAAATCGGGAACTCAGGCCTCTGTCTAGACCGCCGACCTGAAGATCACTGACATCATGATTCGGCCTTGTTTTTTCAGAGTTCCCAGTTGTCTTGAAAGTACCATAAATCCAGAGAATGCCAGACTTTGATGGCAAAGTTTGATGACAAAATATTCCCACAAGATGGACCGCCGCGTCACCTTCCTGTTCAAGTGAGCACAGAACAACAGGGTGAGTCCAAAAATGTATTGTATGCTGCTGCATAATGATGTAATATGCCAGGGAGATATGCATACTGTAACTAAGAAAGTAATACTAACTGTATATTTTGTAATAAGCTATTAGTAGCCCATGAGCCTCACCCTAATAATTTGGTCCCTTTCCCCCTTTTAACCCTTTCCCCCTCTTACTGTTCTGACTTGGTGGTGCACATGTAGCCTATAGCCTGTTTTAGAGAAATGTAATCATCAAATATAGTAAGAGCTTTCATTGTCTGGTTATCTGCCCCCTTTATTTATCCTTTGGTTCTGACTTGTACAGGGAGAAAACTTTAAGAACGGCCCATGTTCTGAATTCTGCCGCTGTACATTTCAAAAGTGCTGAACAAGTAGTTATATTGACTATGCCGTCCTAGCTCGCTCATTAATGTCTTAACCCTCCCGTGGTCCTCGCGGTCAGAGTGACCCAGGCCCTGTGTTTAGATGGTTCCCCCTCTGCGCTCTGCGCTGGGGGGCAGCGTGACCCAGGCAGCCACTAGCGAGGTGTATGTTATTGTGTGTACTGTGTGAGTTGGGGGCTCCCCCTCTGCGTTCTGCCGAAGGCGAGGCCGAAGGCGAGAACAAAGGCGAGGACGAATGTGAGGCCAAGCGCGAGGACGAGAACGCCTCGGCCGGAGGCCAAAGGGAGACGCTGTCGAAAATTGCTGTCGAAAAACGGCAAAATCAAATGGTCCTCCGTGGCCTACGGCCGCCGGGCCGGACGAGACTCAGGGCCCCACGGCCTATGCCGTGAGTCACGCCCACGACATCAATACCACCTACCGCCTGTCCGTCACACCGGAGATAGAAAGGATAATTCTGGACATGACGAATCTGCACGGGGCGAGAAAATACGGCTACGGCTGGCGAGCCATGGACGCCACCGACCTGCGTGCCTACGTAGGGCTGCTGATCCTAGCGGGCGTCTACAGGTCCCGAGGCGAGGCCGCGGCCAGCCTGTGGGACGCGGCGAGCAGCAGGACCGTGTTCCGAGCCACCATGCCGCTCAAGGTCTTTCACAGGTACTCGAGGCTGCTGCGATTCGACGATCGCCAGTCGAGACCCGCGAGGCTCGGCACGGACAAACTCGCAGCCACACGAGAGGTCTGGGACCATTGGGAGGCGCGCCTGCCGGCCCTCTACAACCCGGGGCCTGACGTGACGGTGGACGAGCAACTGGTCCCGTTCAGAGGTACTGTGCGTGTGTGCGTGTGTGCGTAGATTGAGCTAGTATATGTATAACATAGCACTCATTGGCCCCCATGAGCCGGTAATGACGGCAATCTATTTTCCCCTTGCCAAAGGCCGCTGTCCTTTCCGTCAGTACATTCCCAGCAAGCCGGTGAAATACGGCATCAAGTCGTGGCCTGCGACGCCAATACGGCATCAAGTGGGTGGCCTGCGACGCCAAGTCTAGCTACGCTTGGAAGATGCAAGTGTACACCGATAAGGCGGCCAGCGGAGGCCCCGAGAAGAACCAGGGGATGCGCGTCGTCCTCGATCTGACAACGGGACTGAGCGGTCGCAATGTCACGTGACAATTTCTTCACCTCCTACGAACTGGGACAGTGGCTCCTCGAGAGGAACCTCACCATGGTGGGCACGGTGAGAAAGAACAAGGCCGAGCTCCCACCGGCGCTGCTCGAGTCAAAGGGCAGACAGGTCCTGTCCTCCAGGTTTACCTTCACGCCCACCGCCACTCTAGTGTCCTACCTGGCAAAGAAAAATAAGAACGTGCTACTTCTGAGCACCCTGCACACGCAGGCCCAAGTCAGCGATCGTCGCGACAGGAAGCGCGGCACCTACAGCTGCAGACGGATGACTGCCCGCTGGCCCCTGGTCGTCTTCCACAACATCCTCGACGTGTCCTCCTACAACGTCTTTGTCATATGGCGAGAGATCAAGCCTGACTGGATGCCTCGCAAGCGGAACAAGAGGAGGGTGTTCCTGGAGCAGCTGGGAAAGGCACTTGTGAAGCCGCTGATCCAAAGAAGGCAGCATCTCTCCCGCACCGAAGCGGCGTCAGCACTTGTCAACGTCCTACAGAGTGCTACCGCGACTCGTGATCAACAGCATGAGGAGCCCGCCGCTGCCTCGCATGCTGCCCCGGTCACCGGGGCAAGTAAGAGGAAGAGGTGTCAGCTCTGCCCACCGAAGAAGGACTCCAAGACACACACGGTGTGCTGCAGGTGTAAGAAATACATCTGCAAAGGCTGTTCACACGCATACTGTCACACTTGCGCCCATTGGGCCTTTAGCCAACACGGGACAGGGTGACTAGACTCAATACGAGGACAACGGGAGGGTTAATTGAAATCTCAGATTGCCTCTTATCCACTCGTCGTTCCCTTATGCCTTGGTTTGTAAATCTCAATTGTCAGTAGAAACCACATTTGTTTAAGCAAGTCAGCCATATCAGCTGTGTTTTTTATAAGGGCTGTAAATGAGGCTGAAGGAACTGTTTTGCTGCCAGACAAGGCTCCGCTGATGGCCAGGTGTAGCGGTGGTAAGGATTCACTCCATCGTGCTGAAAAGAAAGCTCTGCTGTTGGGACAGCTTTATGTAGGCCCTAACAGTTTGTGGGCACCATTTGTTCCCGTTATAGTGCAATGAATGTTTTCCTGGCATGCATAAAAACTAATGTTTTTTAGTTTGCCCCACTAAGATTTACATGCTAAAATCACCACTGCAACTGTTGTACCCAATCAGACCCCAAAATATAGGCTTGTTATCATGGATGGTCAGTCCTTACATTCATAGCTCTGTTTATGAATTTGAGAGTATTTAAATTTCTCCATCCCCATCCCTCAGCTTCTTACCGAAACGGGTCAGGATAACGCTTTGTTATTGTTTCTATTGCTGATTACCCTTTTAAGTAAAGCCAGATAATAACAGAGGATCATTGAAGCGGAAAACCTTGTTAGGCCAATTAATCAGTTCCTCTGGTTTCTTCTTTCCATCCATTACAGATTTACAGGCCCAAAAAGAGGGGAAGTGGCAGAATAAACGGGAACAGGAAGGTAAATCGTCTCAGCTGGGAGATGTCAGGCAGTTTACTTTACAGCCTGCATCTAACACACTGCCATGAAAGTTTCAGAACTTTTGTGAAACATCACAGCACAGTTGAAAAATGTATGGCAAATAGAAATCCAATATGGATGGTGTTAAGAGATACAGTATCGCTTAGCACCATTCATATTGGATTTCTATTTGCCATATATTTTTCAACCGCAGAATAATAGTGAAGACATAAAAACTATGAAATAACACATGGAATCATGTAGTAACCAAAAAAGTGTTAAACAAATCAAAATATATTTTATATTTGAGATTATTCAAATAGCCACCCTTTGCCTTCATGACAGCTTTGCACACTCTTGGCATTCTCTCAACCAGCTTCATGAGGTAGTCTCCTGGAATACAGTTCAATTAACAGGTGTGCCTTGTTAAAAGTTAATTTGTGGAATTTCTTTCCTTCTTAATGTGTTTGAGCCAATCAGTAGTATTGTGAGAAGGTAAGGGGATATACAGAAGATAGTCCTATCTGGTAAAATACCAAGTCCATATTACAGCAAGAATAGCTCAAATAAGCAAAGAGCAATTACAGTCCATCATTAATTGAAGACATGAAGGTCAGTCAATACGGAATATGTTATGAACTTTGAAACTTTCAAGTGCAGTCGCAAAAACCATCAAGCACTATGATGAAACTGGCTTTCAGGAAAGGAAGACCCAGAGTTACCTCTGCTGCAGAGGATAAGTTCATTAGAGTTACCAGCCTCAGTAATTGCAGTCCAAATAAATGCTTCACAGAGTAACAGACACATCTCAACATCAACTGTTCAGAGGAGATTGTGTGAATCAGACCTTCATGGTCGAATTGCCACAACTAAAGGACACCAATAATAAGAAGAGACTTGCTTGGGCCAAGAAACACGAGCAATGGACATTAGACCATTGGAAATTGGAGATTTTTGGTTCCAACCGCCGTGTTTTTGTGAGATGCGGTGTGAGTGAAGGGATGATCTCTGCATGTGTATTTCCCACCGTGAAGCATGGAGGAGGTGTTATGGTGTGGGGGTGCTTTGCTGGTGACAATGTCTGTGATTTATTTAGAATGCAAGACACACTTAACCAGCATGGCTACCACAGCCTTCTGCAGCAATACGCCATCCCATCTGGTTTGGGATTTGTGGGACTATCATTTGTTTTTCAACAGGACAGTGACCCAACACACCTTCAGGCTGTGCAAGGGCTATTTGACCAAGAAGGAGAGTGATAGAGTGCTGCATCCGTTGACCTGGCCTCCACAACCCCCCTGACCTCAGCCAAATTGAGATGGTTTGGGATGAGTCGGACTTCAGAGTGAAAGAAAAGCAGCCAACAAGTGCTCAGCATGTGGGAACTCCTTCAAGACTGTTGGAAAAGCATTCCAGGTGAAGCTGGTTGAGAGAATGCCAAGAGGGTGCAAAGCTGTCATCAAGGCAAAGGGTGGCTATTTGAATAATCTCAAATATAAAATCTATTTTGATTTGTTTAATCTTTTTTTGGTTATTTCATAGTATTGATGTCTTCACTATTATTCTAAAATGTAGGAAATAGTAAAAATAATGAAAAACCCTTGAATGAGTAAACACACTGCCATGATTTACCACTTTCGGAAATGCAGGTTGAATTCACTCTAGGTTAAGTTTCTCCATGTTAACCCTTTACACTCATGGGAATTGCCTATATGGATTATATTGAAACGTTTTTTTCTTACAGAATAAATGTAGAAAGCATATTTATAACCATGGTAGAAATCGAACGGGAACAGTTAGGACATTAAGGGAAAATGAGCAGTTCACCTGACACAAGACTGAATCAAAACATCACACTTGATTTTATGTGCATTTTACATTTACTGTACTTTTAGCCTCATTTGTTGATAACTAAATCAAAAAATATTCTGGATACATTCAGTAACTCGATACAAATGTTCCTGGAAAATGTGGGGTAGGTGCAACATATGACAAAACAATTACAAGGGTTTGAGTGAGAGGACTAACTGGTGTGTCCAAGTAGCCACACACCTCCAAAGTGTGCACTGTTCCTAAGTCATTTCAAGAGTCTTCAACTTAAAGGTGCTTATTTGCGCTCTCTATCTGTGCCATTAAGGCACTAAAGCAAGCACACTTGTAGTTGTTCTGTTTGGAACACAACCCCGCATCACCGCCATCACACAATTACTGTTGCTGTTTACGCAATCCAAAAACTGTCCATTATAAATCGCAATTTGGGTTAGGTGGGCAACATTTGAAAGCTTGTTTTAACAATCTTACAGTGTTAGGCTTTCACATATCAATTCAGAGAACCAGTTCATAATTTTGGTGTGCATAGAAATTAATCATGAGTGCATTCAGGTGAGTGTGCTACAGCAAATTTTCTTCACAATAGACAAACATAGGCTCATTCTGTTCAGAACTACCCAGGGTATGACACCATGTCATCTTGTAACTGTACATCAAACATAGTGATCATAAACGTTGACACTGTTTATGGCATGAGTTCTATGATATGGAAATGTTAAGTCCAAATATGGTTTTTGGGTTGCTTATATGACATCAAAGCAGTATTTATTATTTGGTATTTTATTAGGATCCCCATTAGCTGTTGCAAAAGCAGCAGCTACTCTTCCTGAGGTCCACGCAAAATATGAAACATAATACAGAATGACACAATACAGAACATCATTAGACAAGAACAGCTCAAAGACAGAACTACATACATTTTTAAAAAGTCACGCATAGCCTACATATCAATGCATACTCACAAACTATCTAGGTCAAATAGGGGAGAGGCGTTGTGCCACGAGGTGTTGCTTTATCTGTTTTTTGAAACCAGGTTTGCTGTTTATTTGAGCAATATGAAATGGAAGGAAGTTCCATGCAATAAGGGCTCTATATAATACTGTACGCTTTCTTGAATTTGTTCTGGATTTAGGGACTATGAAAAGACCCCTGGTGGCATGTCTGGTGGGATAAGTGTGTGTGTCAGAGCTGTGTGTAAGTTGAGTATGCAAACAATTTTGGATTTTCAACACAATGTTTCTTATAAAAAGAAGAAGTGACGCAGTCAGTCTCTCCTTAACTCTTAGCCAAGAGAGACTGGCATGCATACTATTTATGTCAGCCCTCTGATTACAATGAAGAGCAAAACGTGCCGCTCTGTTCTGGGCCAGCTGCAGCTTAACTAGGTCTTTCCTTGCAGTACTGGACCACACGATTGGACAATAATCAAGATTAGACAGAACTTGCTTTTTGGAGTGTGGTGTCAAAAAAGCAGAGCATATCTTTATTACGGCTAGACCTCTCCACATCTTTGCAACCATTGAATCTATATGTTTTGACCATGACAGTTTACAATCTAAGTTTAGGCCAAGTAATTTAGTCTCCTCAACTTGTTCAACCGCCACACCATTCATTACCAGATTCAGCTGAGGTCTAGCACTTAAGGAATGATTTGTACCAAATACAATGCTCTTAGTTTTGGAGATGTTCAGGACCAGTTTATTACTGGCCACCCATTCCAAAACAGACTGCAACTCTTTGTTAAAGGTTTTAGTGACTTCATTAGCTGTGGTTGCTGATGCATATACGGTTGAATCATCAGCATACATGGACACACAAGCTTTGTTTAATGCCAGTGGCAGGTCATTGGTAAAATTAGAAAAGAGTAGAGGGCCTAGAGAGCTGCCCTGCGGTACACCACACTTTACATGTTTGACATTAGAGACGCTTCCATTAAAGAAAACCCTTTGAGTTCTATTAGATAGATAGCTCTGAATCCACGATATGGCAGAGGTTGAAAAGCAATAGCACTTAAGCTTTTTCAACAACAGGTTATGATCAATAATATCAAAGGCTGCACTGAAATCTAACAGTACAGCTCCCACAATCTTCTTATTATCAATTTCTTTCAACCAATCATCAGTCATTTGTGTCAGTGCAGTATATGTTGAGTGCCCTTCTCTATAAGCATGCTGAAAGTCTGTTGTTAATTTGTTTACCGAGAAATAGCAATGTATTTGGTCAAACACAATTTTTCCCAACAGTTTGCTAAGAGCTGGCAGCAAGCGTATAGGTCTGCTGTTAGAACCAGTATAGGCCGATTTACCTCTCTTGGGTA
This sequence comes from Salvelinus namaycush, assembly GCF_016432855.1. Taxonomy (NCBI): domain Eukaryota; kingdom Metazoa; phylum Chordata; class Actinopteri; order Salmoniformes; family Salmonidae; genus Salvelinus; species Salvelinus namaycush. The sequence goes on from NC_052315.1 coordinate 28,802,260, forward strand.
GCGGAATTACTTTGGCTTCCCTCCAGGCCTGAGGACAAAGACTTTCCTCCAGGCTCAGATTAAAAATATGACAGATAGGAATGAATAAAGAGTCAGCCACCTTCCTCAGTAGCTTTCCATCTAAGTTGTCAATGCCAGGAGGTTTGTCATTATTGATCGTTAACAATTTTTTTTCGACCTCTCCCACACTAACTTTACAAAATTCAAACTTGCACTGCTTTTCTTTCATTATTTGTTTTTTATGCATGAATATAATTGCTCACTTTTTGTCGTGGGCATTTCCTGCCTAAGTTTCCTCACTTTGCCAATGAAATAATCATTAAAATAATTGGCAACATCAAATGGTTTTGTGATGAATAAGCCATCTGATTCAATGAAATATGGAGTTGAATTTTTCTTTCTAACCATAATTTCATTTAAAGTACTCCAAAGTTTTTTTTCCATCATTCTTTATATCATTGATCTTGGCTTCATTATAAAGTGGCTTACTTACTGCAAATTGAGAAATGATGTGACTAAACTCAACAAAAAGAAGAACTTATTTTTGTTGAGTTTAGTCACATAATTTCTCAATTTTCAGTAAGTAAGCCAGTCAGGTGAACAGCCAGACTTATTAGCCACTCCTTTTCCCCATGTCTTTCAAGCATACAGTTTTTCAATTCCTCATCAATCCATGGAGCCTTAACAGTTCTAACAGTCAGTTTCTTAAGAGGTGCATGTTTATCAATAATTGGAAGAAGCAATTTCATAAATTCATCAACTGCAGCTTGATCCTCAACGTCTTAACTTTCAAAATACATTGAGTCCTGTTAATTTACAGCATTTCCCTCACTCAGACCAACAAACATTTGCAAAAGTTGCCCAATAAACAGGAAGGATGGGGGAAACTTCATGTCACGAGTGGTGCTCATGTTCAGAATGGCTGTCAGTCAAAACCCATACAGAACTGTGAAGTGCAGAGCCTGAGCTCTGACGTTATGTATAGCGGTTTACTTTACAGCCACTACGTTCCAATTTAGGCGCTACATGTAACAGAATTATTGCCCATGAATTTCGGACTTTGGAATTTCAAAAGATTCAACTTTTTTTGTCCAAAGTACTAAAGGACAGTACTTGGCGAATATTCATAAAACATCTTGAATTAATTTCCCCCTTGTCTTTTCACTTAAAGGTACATTTTCTTTAAAGTGGAACTGACAGCATTTTAGCAACATGAAATCTTATTAAAAACCTATCCATATACACCCCCAGGAAAAATATGACACCTTTTAAAACATTTTCTGACAAGCGAGCACTTAGATATGGTCATTTTCACATTTTCATAAATTCTTAGAATGGTTGGGAATGACATATACTAAGGCATTTGTGAAAATGCTAGTATAGAGTGTGAAAGCAGCTGTGCATTTGGACAATTAGTAGACACTGCAGTAAATAAAATCCCCCAAAAGCAGACCACTATAGCTAATCAGAGCTACAGTAGGCCTTCATACAAACAAGCCATTTGCCACATGGGCCTACCATTATTCACTTTGAACTGAACTGTGTGTTTACAGGCAGTTGCAACAGCGCAACTTTAGATCATTAGAACGCATTCCCCAAAAGCCACAAAATACACCTGAATGGATTTCTGCAGATATGTAAACACCACAGGAGTCCTATTACATTTGGGAACTTTACAATCCTATTGATCAAAGGTAGGCTCTCTCTCGCTCAGTTATGCACATCAACAACAACAAGATCAACAACTAACGCTAGCCAGAGCTAACACCAACTAATGCTAGCCATGAGCTAAAATATAACGAAGGAACATTAGATTAACTTTTTCAGCTAGTTGGCTGTCAATATTCCACTGATAAACGATACAGAATTGTAGACTGCTCGTCCTTCTGCAGCTTGCCTGCCAATGCATGCTTGTTCCAACCAAGCACCCAAGCTATCTGGCTAAAGTTGGCTAGCTTGCTAGCTAGCTACTTCCAGAAACAAATGAGAGAACACCTCACTTTGACTATTTTACTTGCCATAGCAGAGTTTTTGTGACGAACTATTACTTGTTTTGTCTTTGTTTACTCACACCGGTCATATTCAGCAGGTGTTGCGCATTCGTAAATTCATCAGTTATTCTACGCTCTGGCACACTCAGATGAGAGTGCTCTGAAATTGGAGTAGATAGCCAGAGTAAATTTGCGAACACAAGAGATATGTTAACTGGATAACAGTCGTTTAAGTTCTTGCTAGCTAACCAAATGACACCTGCATCTCTAGAAAAAGTCAGTCACTCAACCACTTCTCCAATGGCATGACACGACTCCTCCTAGCAGCTACCTAGCTAACTAGGTAATCTTAGGCTCCATGTTTTTATCTTGCTACATAAATAGATATTCAAGCGTATTAGCCATATTATGACTGACTTGTGATCATTGCCTTTGCTAGTTTGATTGTATTGACATTCCCAGCCCTAGTTACATTTGTTAGTTTTTGTCCAAAATATTAAGTCATTGAAACTGAAACAGTGCATCCCAAATGGAGGCAGCAAACAATGTACCAGGCCAGCTGGGATTTACAACCTGATAGCAATATTTTTTGGGAATCCCAATAAATATATTGGTGAATTATATTAATTATGCATTAAACTGCATCCATCTATTCTGCCAACAATGCCTTTGTGTACATCATAGAATGTTGAGTCAAATATAACCTATTTTTAAAATCTTTATGGTTTTGTAATATCATGATTGTCTGTTTATTTCATATCTGAAAAGTAGTTAAAATGCTGTCAGTTCCACTTTAAGTCAGTTGCACAAAACATTTTAAAGCAATTTTCCCCTTAAATTAAGTGAAAATGTTCTGGGTGCCTATGAGGTCCCCAAAGTGCTTTATTCAGTATGGATATCATATAGCTATATATCGATGTCTTTGGCGAGACTTTCAGTCCGTGAACCAGGCCGCCCATCTCCATGGTAACCAGAGACTCTTTTTGCCATACATGCCTTCAAACTACAGTTTGCCCTTACTTAAGTTTGCCCTTACCTAAGGAAAACGTTTGAGGGGCTCTGCAACAGGAAACACTATTCCTTAAGGTAAACCCAATATGTTTTATTCAACCGGGCGCTGTACTACAGTAATAAGAACTTGAATATCGTCACAAAGACAAGTAAATAATAATTTTAAAAAATTGTTCATGTTTTACAGTCCATTACACTACTAAAACCCCTTTAACCGAAACAAGTTATTTCTCCCTGATAAAATACACTCATTTGTATTTGTATATCAATACAGTGTTCATTCATATACAGCCAGGTGATTGTGTACCTCCAGGTTATTGCAGCCTATTACTATCTACTTTCTATCTTAGTTTACAATCATTTTGTGAGGTACAGTATATCGTGGGACACAGAGTCAGGACACAGATTAAGTTGTAAGTTGTGATGACAAACATAGTGTAGGTCCATGTTGCCCATTCTCTGGCACGACACAGAGACAAAGGGGATGCGAAACCCAGCCTCCTGGCTCCTCAGGGAGATAAGTGTCATTATATGGGCCTTCCTTCACAAGCCTTTCCCCTTCCTGTAGACACCTCTCCCCTGCTCTGCTCCCCTTTCTGATGTTATCACAGTCCTAGACCCAGAGTGGCTCTTTGTGGTCCATGGCCCTGTCTTCCGCTAGCACACGTGTGTGTCACAATCTGTCAAGAGGCCAGACTCCATTTCCTGTATATTGGGTGTGTGTGTGGAGGGTTGTGGAGAACAGGAAAAGGAAGTGAACAACACAGACCAGAACTGAGCCAGAAGGTGGGAGAGAATCAGTACAACATGTATCCCCTGTCAAATCAAATCAAATTGTATTTGTCACATACCTACAAGCTCTTAACCAACAATGCTTTAAGAAGTTAAGAAGTTAAGAATAATTTTAAAAAACAAGTGTTAAGTTAAAAATAGAAAATAGAAAATAAAAGTAACAAATAATTAAACAGCAGCAGTAAAATAACAAGCGAGGCCACTCCTGATGGTTGAGGTAATTGAGGTAATATGTAAATGTAGGTAGAGTTAAAGTGACTGTGCATATATGATAAACAGAGAGTAGCAGCAGCGTAAAACAGGGGTCTGGGTAGCCCTTTGATTAACTGTTCAGGAGTCTTACGGCTTGGGGTTGAAAGCTGTTAAGAAGCTTTTTGGACCTCAACTTGGCGCTCCGGTACCGCTTGCCGTGCCGTAGCAGAGAGAACAGTCTATGACTAGGGTGGCTGAAGTCTTTGACAGTTTTTAGGGCCTTCCTCTGACACCGCCTGATATAGAGATCCTGGATGGCAGGAAGCTTGGCCCCAGTGGTGTACTGGCCCATATGCACTACCCTCTGTAGTGCCGTGCGGTCGGAGGCTGAGCAGTTGCCAAATCAGGCAGTGATGCAACCAGTCAGGATGCTCTCGATGGTGCAACTGTAGAACCTTTTGAGTATCTGAGAACCCATGCCAAATCTTTTCAGGCTCCTGAAGGGGAATAGGCTTTGTCGTGCCCTATACACGACTGTCTTGGTGTGTTTGGACCATGATAGTGTGTTGGTGATGTGGACACCCAAGGAACCTGAAGCTCTCGACCTGCTCCACTACAGCACCGTCGATGAGAATGGGGACGTACTCGGTCCTTCTTTTCCTGTAGTCCACAATCATCTCCTTTGTCTTGATCACGTTGAGAGAGAAGTTGTTGTCCTGGCACCACACGACCAGGTATCTGACCTCCTCCCTGTAGGCTGTCTCATCATTGTCGGTGATCAGACCTACCACTGTTGTGTCATCGGCAAACTTGATGATGATGTTTGAGTCGTGCCTGGCCATGCAGTCATGAGTGAACAGGGACTACAGGAGGGGACTGAGCAAGCACATCTGAGGGGCCCCCCTTGTCGAGGATCAGTGTGGCGGATGTGTTGTTCCCTACCCTTACCACCTGGGGGTGGCCCGTCAGGAAGTCCAGGATCCAGTTGCAGAGGGAGGTGTTTAGTCCCAGGGTCTTTTGCTCAGTGATGAGCTTAGAGGGCACTATGGTGTTGAAAGCTGAGCTGTAGTCAATGAATAGCATTCTCACATAGGTGTTCCTTTTGTCCAGTTGGGAAAGGGCAGAGTTGAGTACAATAGAGATTGCATCATCTGTGGATCTTTTGGGGCGGTATGCATATTGGAGTGGGTCTAGGGTTTCTGGGATGATGGTGTTGATGTGAGTCGTGACCAGCCTTTTGAAGCACTTCATGGCTACAGACGTGAGTGCTACGGATCAGTAGTCATTTAGGCAGGTTACCCTAGTGTGCTTGGGCACAGGGACTATGGTGGTCTGCTTGAAACATGTTGGTATTACAGACTCATTCAGGGACAGGTTGAAAATGTCAGTGAAGACACTTGCCAGTTAGTCAGCGCATGCTTGGAGTACACGTCCTGGTAATCCGTCTGTTTCTGCAGCCTTGTGAATGTTGACCTGTTTACAGAGCATGATCACATAGTCGTCCAAAACAGCTGGTGCTCTCATGTATGTTTCAGTGTTACTTGCCTCTAATTAATTTAGTGTGTCTGGTAGGTTCATGTCACTGGGCAGCTTGTGGCTGTGCTTCCCTTTGTAGTCTGTAATAGTTTGCAAGCCCAGTCATTAGGTTCTACATTGTAGACAGTGTTAAGAGGAATGTTTATTCTACTCCAGATTTGTCTTATTTACTGACATCCATAGACTTCCATAGAAATACAGTATATAGATGCAGCATTTTATGGCTTTCTAACCCTCTATGTTATACTGTACTGACAATATTGGTTATAAATAAGTGTGCGTATGTGTGCAGCCTCCACTTGGCTGGTGTGTGAGTTACAGCTTGCCATGAGCTGACTTTGCATCCTTGGCTGGGCCTGGGGTTCTTATTTCAATGGATGCCTAAGTAGAGTTTGACTTTGAAGGCTTTCATCCTGGGGCAATGCTATGGCATTTGACTTCTGGCCAAAACAAAAAAAAGCAGCATCAGACCTCTGGGGTCACTGGGATCACTTATCGCCGCTGAAAATAACCAATGGCAAGCCACGATATGGGCATTCTAAAAGAGGTCTGACATTAGCAGGTGCCCTGAGGTGGAATTGAGACAGCTACTGAGCAGGTCAATGACCTTGGACCCCAGATAACTTTTTTTTAATCAAAACCTGGGGGCTTCACTTAATAGAATGTTCTAGTGTGGTTTAAAAAAGAAAATAAGCAATGATACCCAAGTCCAACTATAGCATGATACATAAGAAACTTTAACAACAAAATACATTTGCAACAACATTTAGAATTGGTGAACAATAATATTAATGTTCCTTTGTTTTAAGCTCCCATAGTATGTACGTGCTCAGTGAACACACATGAATCGAATGAACCACATAGTAGGAAAAAGTACTTATCCTCTATCTTCTATGTTTGGTTACATTGGAACAATCTGGTTATTAGGATAGATATAAGAAAATGAAGAGCAGTAACCTTCAGTAATGGGAGACCGCTATATGTCAATTTTGACACTAACGTTATCCACCAGAAATCTTACCTAAGGTCACCATTTCACTGAGGAACATCAAGTGACACAGATGTCCTCTCCCGGACTCTCTTTTGAGATTGAGCTGTCATTTCAGATGTACTGTATATGTAATATTTTATTCACCAGACTGATTTAACTATGCATTTGAAAACAAAATATAATCTTCCATAAAGGAAATACAAAGTCTGTCTACGGAAGTAGAAATATTTGCTAAAAATGGCAAAAATACTTGCCTTGATTGCAATTCTATGCATGTATTGGCTCATTTGAACTAAAGACTATCCCAATTGTCATTTCATGTGCTATGTAATAGCCTTTTGAATTACCTAGTGGACTGTAAACCAATATAATTTGTGTTTTATTATTTATTATTTGTCATTCAATAATAAGGGACTGACAAGTTAAGTTCACAAAAAACGGCAACATTGGTGGTCTTCAAGATGCTTTAAGTAACAAAGATCAATCACATCACTGAAAATAACCCCTGAATCCATAACTCCTTCTCACCCCAACCCCCACCACCATAACACCATACCCTCAGAGGCTGTGTGACACCAGCAGGTGCTCTTTGTCACTGGACATTTAGCAAAGGCACTTGGTCTCCAGAATAACTATACCCAAGGGCCCCCTCTGTGCCTCCTTTCTTTTGTTTTCTGACCTCTGTCCAATGTCACTCACTGTATGTTCCCATGTCAAGATGTCTAAATTAAATATACTATTCAGAGATATTGAAACCTAGAGAACCACAGCATCTATTATTCTATATAATAATTATCATACCTGATGGAGATCATTCTAACCTTAGCCCTGACTTTCACCACATCCAAGGCTCTAAGGCAGTCATGTCTGATCTAGCATGCAATGATGTAATTTGTTCTATGTAACTTAAAGATACAAAACGTATAATTTTTCATTCAAATAGCTCTAAATGGTCATAATAAAGTGGCAAGGATCAGATAAAAAAATGCTTTTGAGATTACACTATATGATAAATTCAGACCCCAGTTTTGCCTCTCTGGCAGCTGCTGGAATGACAGTGGTCGGGTACGATTTGGCGGGGAAATTTGGCTTGTGCGCTCTTACGTAAGAGGTGCGGCTACTTGCCTCTCCCAGGACCCCAGACCCAGACAGTCACCCCAGAACAGGACGACATTACAGAGAGGAGGGGAAAAAGTTTCAGCAAAGACCATCATGTCGACAGCAGACAGACAGCAAACTACCAGCAAAAATAATAAGGGTTGTGGAAAGACCAGGGTGATAAGGATGGAGTGGATAGCAGCTTATTTGGGAACTGATAGACCGTAATGGAAATACACTCAGTTGGTGAGCTGTCTGTCTGTCTGTCTGTCTGTCTGTCTGTCTGTCTGTCTGTCTGTCTGTCTGTCTGTCTGTCTGTCTGTCTGTCTGTCTGTCTGTCTGTCTGTCTGTCTGTCTGTCTGTCTGTCTGTCTCTGTCTGTCTGTCTGTCTGTCTCTGTGTGTGTACAGTGCATTCGGAAAGTGTTCACACCTGTGGTAAATTCAATTGATTGGCCATGTTTTGGAAAGGTACACATCTGTCTATATAAGGTCCAACAGTTGACAGTGCATGTCAGAGCAAAAACCAAGCAATTGACCGTAGAGCTCCGAGACAGGATTGTGTCGAAGCATAGATCTGGGGAAGGGTACCAAAACATTTCTGCAGCATTGAAGGTCCCCAAGAACACAGTGGCATCCATCATTCTTAAATGGAAGAAGTTTGGAACCACCAAGACTCTTCCTAGAGTTGTCCGCATGGACAAACTGAGCAATCGAGGGAGAAGGGCCTTGGTTAGGGAGGTGATCAAGAACCCGATGGTCACTCTGACAGAGCTCCAGAGTTCCTCTGTGGAGATGGGAGAACCTTTCAGAAGGACGACCATCTCTGCAGCACTCCACCAATCAGGCTGTTATGGTAGAGTAGCCAGAAGGAAGCCACTCCTCAGTAAAAGGCACATGACAGCCCGCTTGGAGTTTGCCCAAAAGCACCTAACAAGATTCTCTGATCTGATGAAACCAAGATTGAACACTTTGTCATGATGAAAACCTGCTCCAGAGCGCTCAGGACCCCAGACTGGGGCGAAGGTTCACCTTCCAACATGACAAGGACCCTAAGCACACAGCCAAGACAACGCAGGAGTGGCTTCACGACAAGTCTCTGTATGTCCTTGAGTGGCCCGGCCAGAGCCCGGACTTGAACCCTATTGAACATCTCTGGAGAGACCTAAAAATAGTTCCCCATCCAACCTGACGGAGCTTGAGAGGATCTGCGGAGAAGAATGGGAGAAACTCCCCAAATACAGATGTGCCAAGCTTGTAGCGTCATACCCAAGAATATTTGAGGCTGTAATCGCTGCCAAAGCTGCTTCAAGAAAGCACTGAGTAAAGGGTCTGAGTACTTAAGTAAATGTGATATTTCAGTTTTTTATTTTTAATACATTTGCAAAAATGTCTAAAAACCTGTTTTTGCTTCGTCATTATGGTGTATTGTGTGTAGATTGATAAGTAAAAAAAACGATTTAATACATTTTTGAATAAGGCTGCATTGTTTTTTTATTTATTTTATTTCACCTTTATTTAACCAGGTAGGCAAGTTGAGAACAAGTTCTCATTTACAATTGCGACCTGGCCAAGATAAAGCAAAGCAGTTCGACGCATACAACAACACAGAGTTACACATGGAGTAAAACAAACATACAGTCAATAATACAGTAGAAAAATAAGTCTATATACAATGTGAGCAAGTGAGGTGAGATAAGGGAGGAGAAGGCAAAAAAAGGCCATGGTGGCAAAGTAAATACAATATAGCAAGTAAAACACTGGAATGGTTGATTTGCAGTGGAAGAATGTGCAAAGTAGAGAGAAATAATGGGGTGCAAAAGAGCAAAATAAATAAATACAGTAGGGAAAGAGGTAGTTGTTTGGGCTAAATTATAGATGGGCTATGTACAGGTGCAGTAATCTGTGAGCTGCTCTGACAGCTGGTGCTTAAAGCTAGTGAGGGAGATAAGTGTTTCCAGTTTCAGAGATTTCTGTAGTTCGTTCCAGTCATTGGCAGCAGAGAACTGGAAGGAGAGGCGGCCAAAGGAAGAATTGGTTTTGGGGGTGACCAGAGAGATATACCTGCTGGAGCGTGTGCTACAGGTGGGTGCTGCTATGGTGACCAGCGAGCTGAGATAAGGGGGGACTTTACCTAGCAGGGTCTGTAGATGACCTGGAGCCAGTGGGTTTGGCGACGAGTATGAAGCGAGGGCCAGCCAACGAGAGCGTACAGGTCGCAGTGGTGGGTAGTATATGGGGCTTTGGTGACAAAACGGATGGCACTGTGATAGACTACATCCAATTTATTGAGTAGGGTATTGGAGGCTATTTTGTAAATGACATCACCGAAGTCGAGGATTGGTAGGATGGTCAGTTTTACAAGGGTATGTTTGGCAGCATGAGTGAAGGATGCTTTGTTGCGGAATAGGAAGCCAATTCTAGATTTAACTTTGGATTGGAATTGTTTGATGTGAGTCTGGAAGGAGAATTTACAGTCTAACCAGACACCTAGGTATTTGTAGGTGTCCACATATTCTAAGTCAGAGCCATCCAGAGTAGTGATGTTGGACAGGCGGGCAGGTGCAGGCAGCGATCGGTTGAAGAGCATGCATTTAGTTTTACTCGTATTTAAGAGCAATTGGAGGCCACGGAAGGAGAGTTGTATGGCATTGAAGCTCGCCTGGAGGGTTGTTAACACAGTGTCCAAAGAAGGGCCAGAAGTATACAGAATGGTGTCGTCTGCGTAGAGGTGGATCAGAGACTCACCAGCAGCAAGAGCGACATCATTGATGTATACAGAGAAGAGAGTCGGTCCAAGAATTGAACCCTGTGGCACCCCCATAGAGACTGCCAGAGGCCCGGACAACAGACCCTGAATGTAACAAAACGTGGAAAAAGTCCAGGGGTCTGAATACTTCCAGAATGCACTGTCTCTATCTATCTCGCTTGTCATCTAACGTTAAATCATACTATGTTGCAGGAAAGCGTTATATATTCTGATGACTTGTAGAAAGCTGGCCGAGGTAGCTAACTACCTAGCCAAGGTAGTTGGCAAGATGCTAAGCATGAATTCACTATTCAGAATCTGTCAGTATGTTTACAAATCACATCTTCATGGTTCCATGTTGGTCTATGCAATGTAGCTAGTTAGCTAGCAAGCTTCAGCATGTAGCTAGTTAACTAGCTAGGTAGTTAGCTGGCTATGTAGGCATTCGTTAATGAGCAAGTCACTCGTCACCATCACATTTCATTGCATTTCAATCTTTGGTCTGGCCAAACTCTAAAATTACCTATCACTGTAAAGGGATAAGATCACAAGGAAGATATTGACTTTTCCCATGATTCAATTAATATTTGACCAAATACAGTGAGCTCCAAAAGTATTGGGATAGTGATAATTATTTTGTCGTTTTGGTTCTGTACTCCAGCACTTTGAATTTGGAATGAACCAATGACTATGAGGGTAAAGTTCAGGCTGTCAGCTTTAATTTGAGGGTATTTTCATCCATATCGGGTGAACCGTTTAGAAAGCACAGCACTTTTTATACATAGTCCTCCCATTTTAGGGGACCCCAAAAGATCCCATATTCATAGCACACAATGACTACATCAAGCTTGTGACTCTACAAATTTGTTGGATGCATTTGCTGTTTGTATTGGTTGCGTTTCAGATTATTTTGTGCCCAATAGAAATTAATGTTAAATAATGTATTGCATCATTTTGGAGTCACTTTTTTTGTTGTAAATAAGAATAGAATATGTCTCTAAACACTTCCACATTAATGTGGTTGCTACCGAGATTATGGATAATCCTGAATTAATCGTGAATAATGAAGAGTAAGAAATGTACAGATGCACAAATGTCATACCCCCAAGACATGCTATCCTGTCACCATCACAATCATTTTTGTGGGGGTATGATATTTGTGCATCTGTAACTTTCTCACTCATCATTATTCACGATTCACTCAGGATTACAGTACATGTAATCATGGTAGCATCCACATTAATGTAGAAGTGTTTAGAAACAAATTCTATTATTATTTTAAAAAACATTCTATGCCAAAGACATAAGTACTAGCTACTGCCACATTGCACAACAAAATGTCACTCAGATGATAGAGATAGGAAGACGGTAATGTTACTGCTACTACAGAAAATGTCTAAAAGGTTGGATATACTAGGATGTTGATTTGTGGGTGGTGGAGTTTGATGATTCATTGTTGGGTGTTTGTATACATCTGAATAAAAACTAAACCACTGATTTGATCATCTTATTCATACAATGGTGTTTATGAAATACAGGCCCATATCGCTAGTAATGAAGTAAAAGCTGTCATTTGCAAAATCGTTTTTATTGCTAAAGTATGAACATTTCTGGCACTAGCTTGGGTTCAAATGTAAGATAATATAATATATTGATATACAGTATTTACAGTACCAGTCAAAAGTCCAAATATATTTTAGATTTTAGATTCTTCAAGGTAGCCACCCTTTGCCTTAATGACAGCTTTGAGCACTCTTGGCATTCTCTCTTGAAGGAGATCCCACACATGCTGAGCACTTGTTGGCTATTTTTCCTTCACTCTGCGGTCCAACTCATCCCAAACCATCTCAATTTGGTTGAGGTCAGTGAATTGTGGAGGCCAGGTCATCTGATGCAGCACTCCATCACTCTCCTTCTTGGTCAAATAGCCCTTACACAGCCTGGAGGTGTGTTGGGTCATTGTCCTGTTGAAAAACAAATGATAGTCCCACTAAGTGCAAACCAGATGGGATGGCGTATCACTGCAGAATGCTGTGGTAGCCATGCTGGTTAAGTGTGCCTTGAATTCTAAATATATCACAGACAGTGTCACCAACAAAGCACCCCCACACCATCACACCTCCTCCTCCATGCTTCACGGTGGGAACCACACACACGAGAGCATCTGTTCACCTACTCTGCATCTCACAAAGACACGGTGGTTGGAACAAAAATCTCACATTTGGACTCATCAGACCAAAGGACAGATGTCCACCGGTCTAATGTCCATTGCTTGTGTTTCTTGGCCCAAGCAAGTCTCTTCTTCTCATTGGTTCCTTTAGTAGTGGTTTCTTTGCAGCAATTCGTCCATGAAGGCCTGATTCACGCAGTCTCCTCTGAACAGTTGAGGTTGAGATGTGTCTGTTACTTGAACTCTGTGAGCATTTATTTGGGCTGCAATTTCTGAGGCTGGTAACTCTAATGAACTTATCCTCTGTAGTAGAAGTAACTCTGGGTCTTCCATTCCTGTGGCGCTCCTCATGTGAGCAAGTTTCATCATAGAGCTTGATGTTTTTTGCGACTGCACTTGAAGAAACTTTCACATTTTCCGCATTGACTGACCTTCATGTCTTAAAGTAATGATGGACTGTCGTTTCTCTTCGCTTATTTGAGCTGTTCTTGCCATAATATGGACTTGGTCTTTTACCAAATAGGGCTATCTTCTGTATACCACACCTACCTTGTCACAACACAACTGATTGGCTCAAACGCAATAAGAAGGAAAGAAATTCCACACATTAACTTTTAACAAGGCACACCTGTTGAAATGCATTCCAGGTGACTACCTCATGAATCTGGTTGAGAGAATGCCAAGAGTGTGCAAAGCTGTCATGAAGGCAAAGGGTGGCTACTTTGAAGAATCTCAAATATAAAACATATTTTGATTTGTTGAACTCTTTTTTGGTTACTACATGATTCCATATGTGTTATTTCATAGTTTTGATATCTTCACTATTACTTTACAATGTAGAAAAAAGTAAAAACAAAGAAAAGCGAGTAGGTGTGTCCAAACTTTTGACTGGTACTGTATGTCATTTTCAAATGCTGGTTGACGTTTGTACTTAAGTTTAGCCAACATCTGTGTTATGACAAAACAGTTGCTACAACTCAAAGTAATTTTGATCAAAGCTATTAGCTATCTTTGGTTTACTAGCTAATGTGTGTGAGATGTCAATTTCCATTATTGAACTAAGCATTTTCCAATGTCATGTTAGCTGTGTACTGAATTGGATGTGAGGAGCTTGCTGCTAGCACTATTGTTTACATGATTATATAACTCCACAGCAGAATAATATTTAAGTTGTTGGGCAAATGTTAACAAAGATACAGCATGTTGAGATTAAATTCTACAGAATTGTCGCTGCTATCAATTCTGCTCCACGGGAGTCCAACCGTTTTTGTCTGTGACGTCAAAGGTGAGTCCACGCAATTCTGAGCAGGCACTCCTGACAGCTGTCAGTCTAGCACGCTCGTAGAGTATTGTGCACAAGATATAGCGCTTTCAAGCGCAGGAGTGCAATTACTCTCACTTCCACCAGCTTCGACATTGTGCCAAAAGTCCAGACCTGTAAGCGGTACCTTTAAGTAAATGCTCAGTATATTCTTACCCAACAACCATCTCACTATGTATGTATGTTCATTCAATTTTGTTGTTTGAGATTTTCTCTCACTACTAATTGTGTTTGTTCTGACCATGTCACAGATCTAGGTGCTCTTGTAACATAAGGGCCAGAACACACTCCTATTCAACCTCTGTTTCACTACTATCTGGCTCCCCTGTTGTTGTCTGAGAAAATCAAATAGAGGTTCAGGATCTAACTGTGTCTGGGGCACAGATGTACACAACTGTGTTTACAAGTTCAACTGAGGACACATTTCCACAGAGGATTAACCCAGCCAGACAGGCCTCTAAGAGGACTCTGTTGTGTCTGGAGTTACTCAGCTGTATTTCTCCATTATGGTATAATATGGTACATTATAGATAGATATATTGAGGTATTTCAGGACTCATTTATTTAAAGGCGAATTACCAAATCAAGGGATTGAGCATAAGGGGATATAGTTCTCTGGTTGATGGAAGAAAGGTTATTACTAGGGTAATCAGTGCCTAATTGTGTTATTCATTAGTCACTAATAGCAAGCCATCATTTATCTGGTGAGCAACATGCTGTTAAAGAAAGTGTGAGCCTAAAAGCTTACAACCTAACACTTGCTTGTATTAGCCGGTGAAAGAGTCACATCACAGGGCACATTTATCAGGCTGGTCTTAGTGCAGTGTCATCACAAGGAAAAGGTTTGATGGTCACTCAAGTTGGAGTGGGATCTGCACAGGCCTAGGGAAATCAATGCCAGTTCACTGGACACCAATCCTCACAAAGAAAACAAGGGTGCAGAGTTTTTAGGCATTTAGGATTCAATCCCATCTTGGCTTTTTATTCGGCCATGTAAGTAGATCTCACCTACACAGGTTAACGTGGGTTTGACATGATGATTTCTAAAACAATGTTGGTTCAACATTTAACACACGCCTAAAATGGCTTAGTAACATTTCAAATTCAAATCCCACTCTTCTCATGCATTTCCATAAACATAACATGACAGGATGATCTGATCGCAGGGACATGTTACAAGGTTGTTACGTTATTGCTTCTGATGAAGTAGCAAACTCACCATCTCTCTATCCGGTATTCTGTATGAACCAGATGATGGATCATAACCTAACCAAGAGACTAAATGAGGTAGAAAAACCTGAAAGGATCCCCAACCCATGACATGTAGAAATGGTTCAATTTAGATTTTCTTTACAACTCAAAATGAAGTTGTTGTTTTTTCGGCCTACACCGGCCAAAACCGGACGACGCTGGGCCAATTGTGCGCCACCCTATTGGACTCCCAATCACGGCCGGATGTGATACAGCCTGGATTCAAACCAGGTACTGTAGTTACACCTCTTGCAGTGTCTTATACCACTGCGCAACCCGGGAGCAGTCTGACACAAGCTAAAGAAAACAAATTAATTCAGGAAATAAATCAGACGTGCATGTCTGAATTAATTTATTCTCCTCCCGTATTGTAAAGAAAATTACCAAAAAATGGTCTGACACAAAATGCCACTTCACCCATCTAATATGAAACATGGTTGAGGACCCCTTGTTGGTTGGAAAGCAAAGAGACATGAGGAGGGATGGAATGGAGAGGGGGAGAAGGAGGGGAAGAAACAGATCGATACTGCTTGGGAAATAAGGTAGAAAAGGTTATTTACTTGACATTGATCCGTTGTCACAGCAGCAGAGCTTGGCCTGCTTCTCCTTTGTTAACCTTTAAGCCTGAGTATACTCACAAACAATGGGGGAGTCAACTAACAGGTGTAAATTATGGATTGAAGGAGGTCATAGTACCTCTGTCACTGCCTGGTGTCCATGTAGTTATAGGGCCTGAAGAAATGTAAACATCAATAGGGATAATAAGGACAAATGTATCAAACTCAGGCCTGAGTTTCATTCCAAGCTTGCCCACTGTCCTGAGTAAATGCTGCTCAGGCCAAGATTTAATTGATTCAGACATTTATTTTCCACTCAAAAGATGATCAATTGTGACATAGCACATTTACTTCACTCATTGTGCATTTATATCTTAGATCAGTGATGTACATGGCTTCTAAATCTGATAATCTGAGAACCCAGGACAGAATGAAGACTGAGACGACAGAGTAGGTCCTGTCACTGATCTAAGTCTCTATCGCTGTTGTCACCTGAAGGGAAATTTTGGCTTCAAGCGATGTAGACAGGCAGTGGCTTTAGGGAAATATTTATTTAGTCTGAATGAAATTGACATGTCCTGTGCACAGTTCAAGGGGAGCGGAAGGGAAGAGAAAATAGCTATTGAGCAAAAGCAAAATTTAAGGTTACCACAGTACCATGATAGTGCTACATATCTGTGTCTATGCAATGTCCAAAAGACGCCCTTACAGTGCAGGGTCACCCACAGCCAAGGGTGTACTGCTGCACTACTGCCCATTTATTTTTTATCTGGATCATTCCCAGCAATCACTCCTGTACATCAATCATGTTTTTTTTTTGTCCATGAAGATGATGGCACAGACCTGATGCACTGAGTAGGGAGCTGTTTGTGATTCCATATGCCAGATCTTGTAATCGGTTGTTATGTATCTTGCCAAATTTTGTCCTGTGCCAGCGATGGACACATGTTTCCAAAAAGGAAAGTCTGGCTACCGGTCAGCCAATTTTTTGTCATTTGAGTACCTAGGAACACTCTAAGTGACACAAAAGTCAAGTGGAAAAATTTCAGACATGTAATTTCTTCAAGGATCTGGGAGATGTTGAACCTGAAAGTTTACACCAACCATAGCCTCGCTTGTTATTTTACTGCTGCTGTTATTTGTTATTTTTAACTTTTCTTTTCTTTTTTCTAATTATCTATTTTTCACTTAACACTTATTTTGTTTATTAACTTCTTAAAGCATTGTTGGTTAAGGTCTTGCAAGTAAGCATTTCACTGTAAGGTCTACAGCCATTGTATTCAGCGCATGTGACAAATACAATTTGATTTGATTTAATCATACACTTTTGAAAAAAAGGTGCCATCTAAAACCTAAAAGGGTTCTTTGGCTGTTCCATAGGAGAACCCTTTGAAGAATCCTTGTTGGTTCCAAGTAAAATAACAATTGTAGGTTGTGGTTCTACCTGGAACCAAAAAGGATTCTCCTATTGGGACAGCCGAAGAATCCTTTTGGAACCCTTGTTTCTGAGTGTAGTGTTGTTGGTCTCCGCAAGAGTGCACTTGTTGAACTTGTCTTCAGACCATTTAGGACTTTTTCAGTATCTTAAATATCACACATTTCCC
Source organism: Salvelinus namaycush (assembly GCF_016432855.1). NCBI lineage: Eukaryota > Metazoa > Chordata > Actinopteri > Salmoniformes > Salmonidae > Salvelinus > Salvelinus namaycush. The sequence goes on from NC_052315.1 coordinate 28,819,521, forward strand.
AAAAGGAAAGAGCAAATGAAAAAAATATATTTTCATTATCAGACCAGCAAGGTACAAGTGAGATGTGAGGGCTAAACTGCCCGCCTCTGTCTCGTCGCGTGTAATCAATCATGGGCCTTTCCTCAGTCGCTTTGATCTGAAAACAGCTCTAATCTGTGGTCATTGTTGCCATAGTAGATTGTTTTCCAAACTATTAACATAACTGTCAGCCCAAATCAGAAAAATAATCTCATCACTCTGGACAGATGCGGTTCCACTGCATTATTGATACGGTCATCTCAGAGAGATAGTAAATTATAAAACATAGTTCTATTTACAAAGAGAGATTGGCTGGGTCCTTGAGATTGAGTTGGTGGGACAGGCACTTCCAGGAAGTGAGATATAGCCAGTTCAGAAAAAATAACAAATTTCCTGTCTTTTTGGGGTCACCTCACCCCATAGGCCTACTTCCTCTCTGAAAATGAATCCCCCAAATACACACAGGACTGAATTCTCAAAGTGCCTCCACTGGCACCCAGGCCCTGACACTTAATATCAGATTTTTACCTTCCTGTTTTTATTGCATAGCAGTGTGGCCAGGGTTGACCTTCAAGGCAAGGCAATTGGTGTATTAACTCTTGAATGTAATACCACATTCACATACCAACATTTAGCCCTCTACTTTGTGTAAGTATACGTATCCTTTCGAAGATGCTTTTATAGTGACCAAATTAAATTAAAATTAATCAGACTTGCCCAATGTGAAAAAGAAACAAGCTACCCTGACTACATGTAGGTAGAGTTAAAGTGACTATGCATAGATTATAAACAGAGAGTAGCAACAGTGTAAAAGAGGGATATGGGTAGCCCTTTGATTTGCTGTTCAGGAGTATGATGTGGTTTACAGAAAACAGAAAACATGTTTTCGTTTAAAGTGATGATTTAACTTATTTTCATGATTAGGTGGAATTAATTATACCTTAAGATTACCTTAAATCTTGATATGCTAGTAATGGACTCAACCAGTAGTGACTTCAGGTAAAGTCAGGTAAAAGTCTGTCTCCCTAGATACAACAAAGGGTAGCTTCTGTATTAGTTAGCTAGCCCTACTAATGTGTAGCTAGCCCTACATTGTTAGCTAGCTAGCTTTCTACATTACAAAGTGTTGCCTCAAAGATTATTGGACCGCAAACTTTAGTGCTAGCAGGAAACTTGTGACTCAACTTAGGCTTGAGTATGAAGGACTCGAACTCAGACTAGAATGCTAGGGATTTGGGACTGGGACTCAAGATTACGTGACGTGACTACAATATTGGCTCCAGGAACTATATTCTAGCAGATTGAAGTTACTTAGAGACACTTGTGGACATGCAATGTAGACAATGCTATATTGAGTAAATTGAAATCCAGTATTTTTGGGTGGGCTATGCATGTTTGGGCATGTTGTCCTTGAAGGGAAGTAAAGAAAGAATGATAGTGGATGCTTTCACTACTGCCATAGAAAGACAACTCAAGGTAAAACCAACTTTACCCACTCATGAAAAAGGTTAACTTTTCGTTTTACTCAACAGTATGTGTGAATGACTGATGTGGATGGGTGCTAGCAACCCAAGGAAGGGTATTATGTAATTTCCCGACCATTTCTAAGTAAACTTTAAATAATCCACGAGTAACAGGAAGCTAGCATACAAGGTCAACTGAAGCAAAGTCCTTTAGTGCTGTGACAGGGCTGTGCAGGTTACAGGGTGAGTTAAAAAGCTATAAGAAGCTCACAACAATAATGTGGTGCTCAATGTCTGAATAAAACATAACCACAATCTACTTCCTGGCCCGAGAGGTCTCAAAAAAGGCTGGATTGTACTTGTCAGACATCATGACCTAATTACACTCATAAATAAATGATGATACTTTTCAATATTAAGTCACGCTGTGCCCGTGAGCTGGGGTTGTATTGAAGTGGATCTCATTAAAAAGTGGATGAGTTACTTAAACATATATTCACAAGACTACTTTGACTGCAACAAAAAAGGTTTCTCAATTACATTAACGGGGCTTTAGTTGTGTAAAGCTAGTCACACTAGCTACTGTATATAGACTGAATGATCTAGTTTTAGATTTTAAGTGTTTGTTGCTTAAACCCTTGGCAGTCACGCATCGAAGAGGCCCATGATTTATTAATGGAACATTAGCTGTAACACCAATCGGCTAATAGACATTTGCATATTTATTAAAAGGAAGACATTTGTGATTAATGGGATTCAGCCACATCACATGGAAATGAGGGAAGGACAGCTAGATGAGTGAATCACTGATCTTGTGTTTTTTGTTTGTACTCCTCAAAATCGATTGGATGTGTTTACAACACTGTGTTTACAGTGTTCTTAACAGGCATTACTCATCGACAAACTAATGTTATGCAGCTATACAATAAAATAGTAGTTTAATATTGATATGAATATACAGTACCAGTCAAAAGTTTGGACACACTTACTCATTCAAGGGTTTTCTTTATTTCAAAAAAATATATATATATAATAATTTGTAGAATAATTGTGAAGACGTCAAAGCTATGAAATAACACATAAGGAATCATGTAGTAACCAAAAAAGTGTTGAACAAATCAAAATATATTTTAGATTTTAGATTATTCAAAGTAACCACCCTTTGGCTTGATGACAGCTTCGCACACTCTTGGCATTCTCTCAACCAGCTTCATGAGGAATGCTTTTACAACAGTCTTGAAAGAGTTCCCACACATGCTGAGCACTTGTTGGCTGCTTTTCCTTCACTCTGCGGTCCAACTCATCCCAAACCATCTCAATTGGGTAGAGGTCGGGTGATTTTGGAGGCCAGGTCATCTGATGAGCACTGTATCACTCTCCGTGGTCAAATAGCCCTTAAACAGCCTGGAGGTGTGTTTTGGGTCATTGTCCTGTTGAAAAACAAATGATAGTCCCACTAAGCGCAAAACAGATGGGATGGTGTATCGCTGCAGGATGCTGTGGTAGCCATGCTGGTTAAGTGTGCCTTGAATTCTAAATAAATCATGGACAGTGTCACCAGCAAAGCACCCCCACACCATCACACCTCCTCCTCCATGCTTCACGATGGGAACCACACATGCAGAGATCATCCTTTCATCTACTCTGCGTCTCACAAAGACACAGTGGTTGGAACCAAAAATCTCACATTTGGGCTCTTCAGACCAAAGGACAGATTTCCACCGGTCTAATGTCTATTGCGCTCTTCTTCTTATTGATGTCCTTTAGTAGTGGTTTCTTTGCAGCAATTCAACCATGGGGTGGCAGGTAGCCTAGTGGTTAGAGCGTTGGGCTAGTAACCGAAAGGTTGCTAGATTGGATCCCCAAGCTGATGAGGTAATAATCTGTTGTTCTGCCCCTGAACAAGGCAGTTAACCCACTGTTCCTAGGCTGTCATTGTAAATATTAATTTGTTCTTAACTGACTTGCCTAGTTAAAAAAATGAAGGCCTGATTCACACAGTCTCCATTTGATGTTATGATGTGTCTGTGACTTGAACTCTGTGAAGTGTTTATTTGGGCTGAAATTTCTGAGGCTGGTAACTCTAATGAACTTATCCTCTGCGGCAGAGGAAACTCTGGGTCTTTCCTGTGGCAGTCCTCATGAGAGCCAGTTCATCATATGGCTTGATGGTTTTTGCTAATGCACTTGAAGAAAGTTCTTGAAATGTTCCGGATCGACTGACCTTCAAGCCTTAAAGTAACGATGGACTGCTGTTTCTCTTTTTTTATTTGAGCTATTCTTGCCATAATATGGACTTGGTCTTTTACTAAATAGGGCTATCTTCTGTATACCACCCCTACAACTGATTGGCTCAAACACATTAAGAAGGAAAGAAATTCCACTAATTAACTGTTAACAAGGCATACTTGTTAATTGAAATGCATTCCAGGTGACTACCTCATGAAGCTGGTTGAGAGAATGCCAAGAGTGTGCAAAGCTGTCATCAAGCCAAAGGGTGGCTACTTTGAAGAATCTCAAATATAAAACATATTTTGATTTTTTTAACACTTTTTTGGTTACTACATAATTCTATGTGTTATTTCATAGCTTTGATGTCTTCACTATTATTCTACAATGTAGAAAATAGTAAAAACAAAGAAAACCCTGAATGAGTAGGTGTGTCCAAACTTTTGACTGGTACTGTATGTGTTTTTATGTCGTTTTAATATAGTATGTGGGACATAATGATGCAATGTCATTGACAATTAACTGTGAATAAGCATACCTTTCTATCTAACCGTACAACATAAATTCTCTTTATTCTCTGTATATTGGACGGAATTGAGAATGGCGATATCAAAACACTAATTACGAGTGAGCAGACTGTATAGGACAGTAAAAAACATGAGAGAAATACTGGCCTGTCTGCCGTTGATTCAAATGTGTCCTATAAAAAAAGGTAGAGAAAAAAAAGATAATAAAAAATTGTCATGACGACAAGGACATTGTCAGATAAGTGGAGAAGGGCAGTCAGAGAGCTATTTAGAGAGACGGTAAATGGCCTTTTTACCATTCTCGCTCCCCCGCCCTTCCTCTTCTGTTTGGGGTGGCATTAGAGACTGCAGCCTGACATACATTTTTTATAGCTTCATAAAGTCGTCCAATGACCAGGTCACCCTTCTCATAACTAGGGAGCAGAACACTTGAAAAAAGCCATTCATCACCGTGAAAGAGCCTGCTTGTCCAAGCGCCTTCAGACATGCACATAGTCTGGCAAGAGACGCTCAGCGCAAATGCTAACGTACTTCTGCCGCTAATGCCAGATGACCTTCCTAACATCTATTAGCGGGCTGGCTGACGCAGAGGGCAGACATCTGCCCTGCTTGTCTCCTGCAAAGATTTTAACCACAAAGAATAGAAATGTCATGCATGGTAATAAATACTGCCCGCAAAAACGATGATATTTGAAATAATTATATTTCATACCTGTGCAAGGTAATAGAGTAAGGTCAATATCAAATAGCTAAGTCATTTTGATTTTGGTACCATGGCTTTCAAGATATAACTGTACTGTAGCTGTATTCTATATCAACGTAAAACATTTATGGGGTTTCATATTGGCATCTGTTTCTGTACACTTCTGTAAATTGCTTGTTATTGCAGAGATGCTGTGCAGTTTAAAATGATTTAACAGAATAACATGGCATGCTTTTTAAATATGTCCCCTTTGATTTGACAAGCCATAAGGACCTCCAGTATAGACTTGGAACGCCCCTCACAGACAAACCATCACACCACCCAAACCCATTAGTGGGCAATTAGTGACAGCTGGTGGGTTGTCAGGCTGGTAATGGCCTCTAAAGGAATACCCATGGAATACAAAAAACTACGTGAGGGACACAATTAAGAGTGTTGAGCCAGTAACTGAAAGGTCAGTGGTTCGAATACCCGAGCTTGCAAGGTGGAAAAATCTGCCGTTCTGCCCTTGAGCAAGGCAGTTCACCCTCAACAACAACTGCTCCCCAGGTGCCGATGACGTGGATGTCGATAAAGGCAGCCCCCCGCGCCTCTCTGATTCAGAGGGTTTGGGTTAAATGCGGAAGACACATTTCAGTTGAATGCATTCAGTTGTGCAACTGACTAAGTATCCCCTTTCCCTTACAGTGGCCAGTTTAAACCTGAGCCGTTAGAAGACAAAGTATTTGTCCACAGTCTAGGACAAGAATGGTGTTCATTTATACAGTGGGGTGGAGAATGTGTCCAATAGGGCTTTCTGTCAAAATGTTCTGTGGGAATGTTCATGTAAATGTTAGCTAGTTATCAACTCAAGAGTACATAAAAAGCGATGACATATGCAAAACAAACTCCGAACTGTACCAAAAGTGTCATACAAACCGTGATGATTGTACACTTAGCCAACTTTCACCTCATATACTGAATTCATTCATTTCAGAATGCAATACTTTGATGCACAATTTAGCCAAAAGGGTGCTATTTTCCAGGTCTGTGTGTATCAGCTCACCTTTCTCTTGCTTATTTTACATTTCAAATGGTGTGGCTGAACTATGAGAGGCCCAAGAGGTGGAGAGATGGAGGGAGGAGGGGTAGAAGTCCTTTAATAATTTATTTAAGAGGGGAAAATGCATTCAAGGGGAACAAATAGTGTTTCTCCCAGAACCAGGCCCCTCTGACCCCAGCCCCGCGTACCTGAAGCCTCAGCCCCATCGCATTAGTGAAATTCCTATTTGATGGCATTTTAATATTCTGCCTTGATGACTTTTTAGCAACATTTACTTTCGGAGGTCTCGAGCACTTCCCCCAGAGGAAATGAAACATGTCAAAACTCATTACGCAAAAAAAAAAATTTAAATACCTCGTCCGTGTTAGTGGCAATACATACAATCCCCGCCGCTCAGAGGCAAGGCTCACAAACACTCATCTGCTTGCCGGCTCGTAATGAGTCTGTTTGATGGGTAAGCGATTTGTGGGTCACAGAGCATACGTTACAGATCCAATTTAACCCTTGATTGCTTGTACTCTGGAGGACCCCGGGAAATGTGTTATTGAAATATAATACCAGATCATTTCTTTTTCCTCCCATACTGGCACAAAGGTATACTAATATGACTCATTCCATGGCCTAAACATGTGGGGGAGGCAGTAGGAAATGCAACCAAGAGAGAAGGGGAGAAAAAAGAGAACAGTCGACAGTGAGGAAAAAAATACAATTTTATGCATGAACGCAGTCCCTGCCTCCTCTCGGGGTCTTGCTAAACACCAATCCAATTAGCCTGTGAAGATGTAACAGTGGGTTCCAACTCAATTGAGTTTGGGTTTTTCCATCATGTGGTGTATGACTTTTACAGTGCAACAATGTGATATGCATGGTGGTTCTGACGGTTCAATAAGACAGAAACAATGTTGGGAAATTTCACAAACAGACAGAGTATGCACTAGTGTAGGGATGTTAATGTCCCAGATGAATTAATGCTTAGTTCTCACGAGTAGCGTAGTATGGTACCAAGGTAAGACTGCTACTTACAACTGTGAGCCCACAGCAAATCATTAGACTGTTGAATTGTTTGTCAATTTTATTGAAAGATAAACTGACTACCATGTAACATCAAGGAGCTGTGAAGAAGAGCCTGTGTGCTGTGTCATCTCCAGGATATAGGGCTGGAAGAGGACAGCCATGTGAGAAGGTGAGGAGAATGTTAAGTGGGGTGATGACTAATCTTTACCCTCAGAGTAACAGAGGAAAGGGAGGCCAAGCATCACTTCACAACATAATGTAGTCATCGATGACATAGTAAAAAACATCTCTGAACCACATAGGTAACATGAGTGAATAGCAATCCACAGTGTTGTTCGTCATACTAAAAGTGGGCTAAGTGTAACAAAGTTATCATCATTAGATTAACAGGTCATTATCATTGATGGAATAATACTTCACTGCTACTAACTACTAATACAAATACTACATCTGCTACTATACTTCTACTACTACTAATAGTGATAATAATGATAATGACCATTTCTATGCCTTCCCTTTTATCCATTACTCCCGTATAATCTTTTCGGGTTCTAAGTACATCTGTTCTTTTGAAAGCCTCTCTCAGACAAACATCAAACACTATGAAGTATGAATAGTTCTGTGGAGAACTACAAAATGTTGAGTCAGGAATATCTCTCTTGTTCCAGTATCATTTCAGGCCCCTTTGATGATGAATCAAACATAATGGAGTTGTTCTTCTTCCCCACACAGACTATTTTTCCATGACAAAGCTTTTGCACAAGTACTCTTTCACAAAAATGTAGTGTTTTTTGTTTCTTTAGTTTTATATCAACTGACATGTGGTCATAATCCTCTTCAAATTCCCCCTACAATGTACAATGCATCTTTGACCCAAACTGACACAGCTATGTAATCTTTAAGTATACAGGTGTGTATGCATTTATTACCATATTAAGTACTTTTGTTTGATTGATTGATTTAGATTATTTTCATGAATTGTGTATCTTTTCATTATTTTTCATGTATTGTTTATTATTGTTTACACTTCCTATATCCTAATGGCTTATTTCATTAGCTGGCATTTTGAACAGTCCCACCCCAGCAGTGGTTTGATACAGCCAGGAGGCAGGAGAACTGGTAGTGTAGAGGAGGGTAAATGGTGAGGGGGCTATTTGAGAGCTCAAGCGAGGAGTCAGCAGGCTGGCTCAGGCTCGGTTCATTCACAGTGTTTGTCATTAGAATCCACTGTGGAGAGAGAACAGAGTGTGCAACACCACTCGTGTGTAACCAAGATTTATGTTAATGGCTCCCTGCATATGCTTATTCAACATATCTATATTAAAGTTAATAGACTGTTACACTGCTTCTTAACCTCAGCTTCCATACATGATTACCTTTTCTGATTTCTTTGCAAAACGTCATATAAACACGGGGCAGGGATTTCGTCAACGTGTCAGTGGGTTTGTTTCCAGTGGCAGCCCAAGGCTCTCATAATCCTTTTGTAACTTTAGAGGCTCCGTCATAAACGCCTTCCTAAAGAGTTGGGCCTGCCTCCGTCTAATGTTCCCAGGCTGCAGAACAGAGCAGCCTCCTGGATTTATCACTGTACTATAGCCAACAGGGAATCTGCTGTTGTCAGACCAACTGATATTACCACTGCTCAAAGGAGAACATATATTACAATACGAGTAACATACCCATTGTAATGTTCTGCTTCATAGATATTGAATGTACTGCACAATAAGAATGTTTTACAAAGAAGCCTCTCCAAAATGTACTTAACTGATAGGGTCCTGATAGTATAGATATGTTTTTTTATTATTCTTTTTTACATCCAATGGTACCGTCTGAATTCTGAATTAACGTCAGCATTAGCGTCCACTATCACTCTATCATTGGCTGGTGGTGCCTGGCCACATGAGCTCACCACAGGAGAGGAGGCCAATGAGGTGGCAGGTGAAGCTGCTCAGAGTTTTGCTAGAATAGACCATAGGCCCTAGCTTCATGTACCAAACCCCTTTTAACTACACCCTCCCCACAGAAATCCACTTTGCCAGACTCTTGACTTACAAATTACTGCTTTAGACTTGGTTTCATTGTAACAGCTTTCTTGGGAGAGAAAAAAAGCTGGTGAAAATAGCACAGACAGGACACTTATTTCCCAATGCAATACAGTAAAGCTGGATCTTGGAAAATAGTCAGCACATTCTTTCCGCTTTGCTTCTCAAAGTACTGGCCGCAGCGCTGTCAATAACCTCTCTTTCCATTCTCTATCCTCCCCATCTTTAGAATCTATTCGGCTGGATTTCAAATAAGGGCCATGAAAAAAAAGTTGAAATGCTCAGGACGTAAGCCCTCAATAGGGCTTAATTCCCTCTTTAATATGTCAGACAAAAATATCAGGCTCTTTAGCATGCCAGTGAGAATGCACAGAGAGAACTGTTCCTAGTGGACTGCTGACAGGGAGAAGGGCAAGGCCTTGCCTAGCCACTGAACTACCATGTTAGTTGCAAGGAGAGGGAAACGCATGCTCACACAGGGGAATGAATCCTCAGGCGCCTCCAAATTGTTGTACGTACAGTACAATACAGTATAGTACAAGTGCAGTGTACACATATTATCTCTGAAAATACCACATCATTCAACGGCCTGTATTCCATGACATCCGCTATTGGTAAAAATGTTATGAGTATTCAAATAAAATATTAATTAAAGGATTGTGGGTTTTTCACTTAAGTGCAGCATTTTCATAATTGTTCCATAAATTATATTTTACCGTACATTGGCTTTAGATGGATAATTAATTTCTAACTTGACCCTTTTCAATTTTAATTTGTTTGGAGAAACTCGTGAACACAAATATTTGTGACTCAGTGTAAAGGGGGTGGCGGATACAACAGTGATTAGGGCCACAATGTATGGTTCATCCTCATCTGCAAAGATTGCCAGCAGTCTGAGAATGACGTTCCAACTCCACTGTAAGCCGCCACAGTGACTGCATCAGAGAGTGGACTCAATTTACTAATCAACGCTAAACTCAAGTGGTAATTGGGATTTTATCATTGACTGATTTGTACAGTGTTACAGTATTAACCCTTTGCAAAGCCTCATGCCAGGTAAAGTCAATGTGGAATACTCAGCCAGGAAGCCACTGGTCAAAAAATCACAATATAAATATTTACTGTCCAGTTTCTATTTCAGAGAATATAAATGTGCATTTTTTTGCTTGTAACCCAAGCCCCGAGACAGACACATACCCGGAGGGCGTTGGTACCATCCCTTTTCATGCTTTAATACTGCAGGGATTAATGTTATCTGAAATGGCTGTTCTGTGGCTTCAGTATCTAGTTGAAGTGTTGCCGCATTATCATTTCACAAGGGAAAAACAGAAGGCGACATACGCCCAATACCGTCCTTTGGACCCTCAGACAAATATTCATCAAAAGCATTTCTCTCCCATGAGCTCACTGCCATATGTTGCTAGAAAGTGTCACCAACGAAAGTCATATTAATTCACCAGTTTGAGAACTCCATTTGATATTCATGCTTTCCAAACATTCTGACCCAGATTCTTTGCTGTGGCGTTAGATCCTGTCCAGCACAGAATCCAAGACAGCTGTTACCATGGGGGGGTGCGTGTGCGCGTGTGCGTGCGTGTGTGTGTGTGTGTGTCTGTGAGCATGTATCAAAAGTGATATGTTGCTGACAAAAAAAGCAAAGAAGGGAATTGACAGTTGGTAATGACTGCCAGACTCATGATATAACAATATTCCAATGGCCAGGCAAACAAAGGGAGGCATCAGAAACTTGATTCCACTAATTATACATAGATACTGTACATGCAAGAGTCAATGGATGAACCTTGTGGTCATTCTGGATAATACTGGACATCACAAACGCTGCTGAGAGTAGTATTATGCTTATCTTTGAAGTGTGCCAAACCACCAAGCTACGTAGAAGTCCCTTTCCACTTACACATTTCTGTACGGCTGAACATGTACTAACTGTGAAGCAGAGCTAAGAAAAAAATCCTGATTGAGATTTGTCGAAGTAGGCTGTAAATTCAGGTTTTTCATCCAATTTCAAATAGTATGTGGCAGGGGCAAAGGAAAGGCTGTTACAGCCTTTCCTTTGGCTGTTACAGACTGCTCATAACAGCATGGATTGAGACCTCTCTAATCAATGGAAACAGAGAATGTCCTTCAGACTGCCGGCTTTTGGGGTTAGCTCCAGTTCAGTAACTTAATCTCATGAGAAAGAATCCCCAGTTATCCACTTCCCTCATTCATTCTGTGTAAAACACAAAAATATTCACAATTTCCAGAGCTTTCCCTCCCCCACTCCTCTCACACAAAACCCAGTTCTTGTTTTGAGTGTCAGTGGGCTCATTGAGATTTCAGAAGGCCAACAGCTTTGCGAGGCCAAAGGGATTCCACAATCGACTTCATTGATATACGATTTCCGCAGCCCAGCCATGAGTTGGCATTATATTAACCTGCCTTTAAGAAACATTGAACTGAAAGCATCCTGACCTAACACCCAAGCAAACTCCACTAAAAACTAATCCCAAAATTCACTCTGACAAAAAAACTATCTCTCATTCACCACACCATGTAAAAACATGTCACCCATATGTACCTACGCAATCGCACCAGAGGGTTTTTGTTAGTGTCTTAAAACTTGAAATCTTCCAGTGTTAACAATTTTTTCATCACACCTGCTTAGTTTGTTCTTTGCTTCTCCCATAGCTGAGTTTCAGGCAGAAAGAGGTTGTACTGACACAAAGCAGAGGGATTCATTTGTGGTGCCAAACCATTACGTCACATCCAGGACCGTTGAGGATAGAGATTATTGTAACCTGCCAGGATGGGTGAAATAAGTTTTCTGGAGTTTGCCTGGAACCTGAATGCCTTTAGCTCCGACCAAGGAACAAAGCATTTCTTGTTGCCTCTGTAACATGCTGTTAGAAGTAAAGTGTTTTATCTTGACCCTCTTAAGGATCCGCCCCTTTTTTTTAAATGTTGCCTAAAATGACATACTCAAATCTAACTGCTCAGGCCTTGAAGCAAGGATATGCATATTCTTGGTACCATTAGGAAGGAAACACTTTGAAGTTTGTGGATATGTGAAAGGAATGTAGGAGAATAGAAGCCCAGGTGCAATTTAGATTTTTGCCACTAGATGCAGCAGTGTATGGAAAATAATCCTGCAGCAACAGGAAATTTGGATTTTAATGTGGATTATAATTCATTTACATTTTTGTAGGGGTTGATACATTTTTTGTAAGGGAAAATCATGTCTGAAATTTCAGAGTTAAAATAACAAACTTCAGAAGCTTTTTTAAGCCTTAAATACACTACAAGTTTGAAATGTACTTAATTGCAGGAATGTTCTCCTGCAACAGGATGATCAAATTAAGATCCTACAGCTGTATGACATTGACTGCTAATAACTAAGCTAATTAATGTATGAACTTGAATAACGTTCCAACCGGAGAATTTCATTGACTTCAGATGAGCGATGGAACGGAGCTCCCTCTGATGTGAACGCGCATGGTCAAAGAATGGTCACCTCATGGCAGACCGACTAATTCTCCTCTCATCCGGCCCCCCTTCACAGTAGAGTCATCAGACAAAGTTCTACAGACTGTTGACGTCTAGTGGAAGTCGTAGGAAGTGAAAACGTATCCATATCTCGCTGTGATTTCAATGGGAGCTTGGTTGAAAATCTACCCGCCTCAGAATGTCCACTTCCTGTTTGGATTTTTTCTCAGGTTTTTGCCTGCCATATGAGTTCTGTTATACTCACAGACATAATTCAAACAGTTTTAGAAACTTAAGAGTGTTTTCTATCCAATACTAATAATATGCATATATTAGCAACTATGACTGAGGAGCAGGCCGTTTACTCTGGGCACCTCTGTGCACCTTTCATCCAAGCTACTCAATACTGCCCCTGCAGCCATAAGAAATTAATGAAAATATTCCACCTTGCTCTGAAACAGCCACAGCCCATGTGAGTATTACAGTATATCACTGGAAAGCTAGCTACAATGATATCAGAACTAGATGCTGAGAATGCCGATGTCTAGTCCAGGCCTGGAGCGTCTAGTACTACTACATCACACCAGTACTCTTATCTCCTGAGACATCTTTACCCAGAGAGGATTTTAAACTTCAGCTAACAGCATGATTCAGAGGTATACCAGGTGCATGACCTTAGGGTTAGTGAAATCTACTACCAAGCACACTCAGTCAAAAAAAGTCAGACAAAGAAACACACACATACACACACTCATGCACACACATACACGCATATACACACACACTTTCTATCTTTCTCTTCTCAGTCTTCTGAAGACGACGATCTTATTTCAAGGCTTATCCGAAAACTCAAGCATTTTAATTCAACCTGTGTAGTTCTTCCTTGGTTCTTGAGTTGACAAAAACTGCTGATGATCTAGTGTCTGCTCAGGTGTAGGCCAACATCTTAAACCAAGGTTCATCTCCAGTGTGATGCCTTACCCTCTGCATGTTCATTCTTAGTTCCATGCATTCCATTCTAAGCAATTACTGGTTACGAGCTAACTTCAAGAGATAAGTGAAATCTGAAATTGTATTTCACTTATTACAGATCAGTTGACCTTTGTACCATGGTAATAATCTATTTAATATGCTATATTTGGAAGAAATATAAATTCTTATTGGATTTTCCCTCATTAACCTTTAGTTCATTATTTAATGTGTCACAGGTCAAAGGGCATTGTAATCTCTCTCAGTGGACATGTACTTGATCAGCAGGCCTCCTGGTCAGCAAACTGCATTGTTCTATTTTTCCTGCCTGTTTCAGAGAGAGGTGTGAAATCATTGCATGTCTCAAAGGGGAGGCTTCCCCCAACAAAGTAGTGGAACCCACCCGCTCAATTGTTCTCCGCATGATCATATAAAAAGATTCAGGAAGTGTTGTGTTTTTTAATTGTTGTTGGTGTTTTTCCTCTCATGAACAATGCACTTCCGGCACAAGGTCCCATAACTGCGCACCGCTCCCCGCTCTGCGCACCTTCACCCCTCACCCCGCCCATGCTATCTCCTTTTCCTCATCTGGCCCAGGCCCACCCCCACATCCACATCCCATTGTCTGGGTTGTGGCAGCACGCGCAGGACCAGGGCCAGCCCAAACATACTCATCTCATTCTCTGGAGGACTGCCAACATCTTCCCAAAAAGGTGACCTTCCAAATCAATTAAACAATTGTGTTGTACTTATAGACCACATAACTAAGTTTACTTTTTTGTTCACTCGGTTAATAAGAATAACTGAAGACAAATTAACTTACAATGTGTGAAGCTGTCTCAAATACATCTGTCTGTGTGTGTGTGTGTGAGAGAGAGAGAGAGAGAGAGAGAGAGAGAGAGAGAGAGAGAGAGAGAGAGAGAGAGAGAGAGAGAGAGAGAGAGAGAGAGAGAGAGAGAGAGAGAGAGAGAGAGACTAGATCCATAATATAGTCCCTAAGGTGGGCTGCCAAGTGCGTGTGTTTGTCACTGTCCCCTGTTAGGAAGGAGGGTTGGAGTGTTTTCTCCGGACTAACCCCCTTTGGCCAAGGAAGTGCTCCTCTGTATCTGCCTCTTTGTGGCGCACTAATCGAGCCTTCCTGTCATCCGGCAGCATGGTCCCAGTGCAGGGTGCACAGCGTGAGCCAGATCCACTCTTGCGCTCCAGGGGAAGTTCTGGGATCAGCAGATAACAGCCCAGCGCCCACATCTGACATGCAGTCGGTACAGGACGGTCTCTCTCTCTCTCTCTCTCTCTCTCTCTCTCTCTCTCTCTCTCTCTCTCTCTCTCTCTCTCTCCCTCTCTGTCTCTCTCTCTGTCTCTCTATGACACACAAACATATACACTGGTGCTATATCTTTCTAACATGTACCACTAGCTCTTAAAGCGCTGAACCACATGTATTTCAGAGGTCTATTGTGATGTTATATTAATTTATTATTATTGGGAGAGAATTACACAAAGATTCAGGATGTAATGTCTTCACAGTTATCTAATTAATCCAAGAGCGTGTCATAAAAGTGCTCTGATTGCAAGAAGGGGACCATTGAAAAATAGATCAGGAAAGCTCACAGCGCTCAAAGTACTCCAACGTTACGTCACTTGTGGAATCACCATCTCAGATTGTGTAGCCTTTAGGTTTCACTCAGAATAGCTCCTAGAATGCACCTCCTGGCCCCCCTCCCCTTCTCTGGTACCATGTCTGGTGGGGAGTGGCGAGCCAGTAATTAGAACAGACTGATATCCCTCCCACCTGAATCCCTTTACTCCTTTGTGGTCCATCCTGCACACGGTACAACTCTATTCAAATCTATCTGTGAAAAGTGGCCTCCCAGGACTCATAGTCTAATATTCAAAGTCTTTTTGAAAGAATCTCTGCGGGTGCCTCTTTTTAGCTGTTTAAATATTAAGGTTATTCAGGCATTTATGGATTTGTCAGGGGGGATTCTTCAAGGACTTCACTACTCAGAATGGTACAGGCATCAAATTGAATATAGGACAGCCTCACAAATTGTCCCTCTCCATTGTCTCCTGTTTAAGTGATTAAATGTGTGCATTTATCGTTATAAAAAGCTCTTGTATTTCAGTGAAGGAATAATTCTACTAGTCTCTTCATTGGTACACATTCAAGCAACAAGGACATAAACTTGCAATAAGCAGCATTCATTGAGTGAAAAATTGATTGACTATGTTTCTAACACTGAGGCTTTTATAAATGTAAATTGTCTGCATTCTTTCATTTTCAGAAAGAGATACTACACCAGTCACAGTCTCACACTGCATGTCAACCTGTTTTTGTGCTAGCATTTTCATGCATTTTTTAGAGAGAGAAAGAACTATATATCCTTCTCTTTCTAAAGAACAATCACCCAGAAACATCTTCCTAGTGTCATTATGCCTCTTCCCCTTCTCTGTACACCTTCGAAAATGTCAGGCAGGAATGCATTTCACATGAACAAATATCACAGCTGGAGAATGGATGGAGGACATTTTTTCACCTTAGTGTGTATTTCTACTAAGAAGATTTGTAGGACAAATTGTGACATTAATCTGTCTCTGTGAGTGAAAGGTGGAGGAAATATACACCCAGTGTGCAATGGACATTAGACCGGTGGAAATCTGTCCTTTGGTTTGATGAGTCCAAATTTTAGATTTTTGGTTCCAACCGCCGTGTCTTTGTGAGACGCAGAGTAGGTGAACGGATGATCTCTGCATGTGTGGTTCCCACCGTGAAGCATGGAGGAGTAGGTGTGATGATGTGGGGGTGCTTTGCTGGTGACACTGTCAGTGATTTATTTACAATTCAAGGCACACTTAACCAGCATGGCTACCACAGCATTCTGCAGCGATACGCCATCTCATCTGGTTTGGGCTTAGTGGGACTATAATTTTTTTTTCAACAAGACAATAACCCAACACACCTCCAGGCTGTGTAAGGGCTATTTGACCAAGAAGGAGAGTGATGGAGTGCTGCATCAGATGACCTGGCCTCCACAATCCCCCGACCTCAACCCAATTGAGATGGTTCGGGATGAGTTGGACTGCAGAGTGAAAGAAAAGCAGCCAACAAGTGCTCAGCATATGTGGGAACTCCTTCAAGACTGTAGTAAAAGCATTCCAGGTGAAGCTGGTTGAGAGAATGCCAAGAGTGTGCAAAGGGCCTGAGCTACAGGGCCTGAGCTACAGGCAGTTAGATTTGGGTATGTCATTTTAGGCAATTTTTTTTTTTTTAAGTGGCGGATTCTTAATTAACAAGAAATTTGTGGAGTGGTTGAAAAATGAGTTTTAATGACTCCAACCTAAGTGTATTTAAACTTCCGACTTCAACTGTAAAAACCGAGCTCACAGACCTCTTTCTTAAAAGGCAAATATTTATTACTCAGGAGTGCCCGGCGATCTGGAGGCAGTCACATCGAGGGGCTGTAAATGTCATCTTCCTTTTGACACAGCGGTAACAAATGAGTCAAGGCTCCAGTGACATGAGAGATCCTTGGCCTCCTCTTCCTCTGTGTGGGCAGCTGGAGGGCTAACATCACTGTGTTTGTTCTATAGGTTAAAGCTAGAATCCTCAGTTGGTAAATACATTTTTGGACTTATAAATTAATGATATATATCCATTGATTCTTGGAGAATATAAATTATGAATGCCTAATGCTTAGTTCAAATGTCATACACCATTAGAACCCAAAATTCATGGTTGTTTTACTCCAAAGGTTGTAAATATTGTAAACATAAACAAACTCTGTATAGTCTCAACACATGGTTAAACTACCATTTTGATACCTTGGATATCTTGGTCAATTCTGGCACCCATAGCTCTCTCTAGGAATTTGAGAGTGGTTACATTTCTCCAGCCCCATCCCTCAGCTTTTTACCGAAACACAGGCGGGGTGACCGCTTTGTTATTGTTTCAATAAAGGATTAGCCCTTTAAGGATAAGGAAATTACTTTATATCTCAAAGGGCATCATTCCAGCAGTGTATCTACACTTTGCAATTGATCGACCAGTTAAAGTAGCTTTAAGGAACTGCTATTGAAAATAAAGATATTCAATCCTAATATTCAATCAAACTGCTTTGCTAATTGATTTTGGGATTTAAACTGCATTGCATTTGTTGTTTTTTGTAATGGTGGCTTCCTTTCAAGAGGTGAGTGGATTGCCAGATGTAACATGATAAGGAGGAAAAGGCAATTTGACATGTGTGGCATATTTCAAATTACCAGCCTATTTCATGCACTGCTGCCTGTCCAAGTTCAGGATGCGTCATGTCAAATAATAATGCAGTGATTCTGTGTACTTATTAGTCTGTTTACCTCAATGACAGGTTAAGGTGGAATATTCCCCCTTCCCATAAATTGATTGATAGAGATATTTTGAATTAATTAAGGAGTATAATTGCTAAAACGACTTCAGTATATTTTAAGTAGTTTCAGTATATGTTTGTTGTTATTGTTAGAGTGAGAGTATATGGGAGTCATTCTCACAATGCTGTGTGGAGAGTGTTTTGTACTGGGCTAGCGCCATGCTGCCGGGTGCATGGTTCTGACCTGGACCAGACAGAAAGGCTTCAATGGCGTAGCAGCACTGGCAACTGCCTCTCCCCGCCATTAATCAGACAGACAGAGTACTGTCTTCCCTCCAGATGGGGAGGTTCTCAAAAAATAAAATAAGCAGGATAATTCATTTTTATCGGCATTGGGAAATTAGATGAAGAGCCAACAATTAAATGAAAAATGTCACCTTTAGCTGGGCAATGGACTTACAATATATTAGTATACATGCGCATCCTTCCTGCATGAGAATGTATTGTATGTCATCAACCGGCGAGGAAATGAATGTTGGGAGGGCAGAAAGACACCACAGTTGGAGGTTAATGAATGATAAGCAGGGTGGTGCACTATGGGACACTGTAACAACGATTACCAGGGCCCAACTATGAAACAACCAGACTGTAAGTCTACAGTGCAAGGGCAAGTGGTGTGTCAATAGAACATCCTTCCCATGACTTATTCCATAATCATTCCTTATTACTGTTCAGGTTGTAGTGATTCAGAGATATCCTTCACAGATTCCTATACTTTGGAAGCAAGAGGGGGGTGTTCAAGGGTTGTATTACTAGGCTTACCGTAAGGGAGGAAACTCTGGCCTCACTAGCAGACATTTGTTTTGGGACAGAATCATTACAGGAAGAATTTACATCCTATCTAATCAACAACAAAACTCTGGGGAATTCAGTGGCCTAGTTTTCAGTATTCTAGATGCACATAATGTATAGTGCTACCCTTACAGACACACTGCTATAGCGTAACTGTGTTACTGTGTGTTCGTTTGACTATGGTACTTACAGCACATGGTTTCTCATTTTGATATTGAATATTGTTTCCTCACAAAATGAATAACGAAAATGCATCCCCGTACATTTTAACCCCCCTGTTATATCTCTCTATTGTGGATGCAATGTTGTGTAGCATAAAACTATAAAAGTAAATTGATTTCATTTGAACAGGACAGGTGGTAACCTGCACTTTTCAGCATAGATTGTCAGTCAATAAACAAATGTAATCATCATCCCGTAAAATCCTCTGTCCATCTAGCTTGTCAGTAAAAATAAAGATACAGAGGTTCTGTACAGTTAAAATATATATCTAAAGATGAAGGTTTGAACCCTTAAAATGGTTTATGTTTTTCTCACCTTTACTCTTAAGAGGGAAAAATACCTTCAAACAGAGTCAGTCACAGTAAAAGGTTATCTCCATCAGGCAACAGATTGTGTGAAACACTTTCACAGAGGACACCTTAGGGAAACCTTTAAGGCGTCTGGAACAAACATGGAGCAGCAACAATCAGTGGTTGATGATGGGGGGCGTCTCCAGGGACCTAACCTAATTATCTCAATTTCCATCTCCCTCGAGCCTCGCTTGGCATCTGTGGCACCTGGTGTGGATTTCCACCTGAG
This sequence comes from Salvelinus namaycush, assembly GCF_016432855.1. NCBI lineage: Eukaryota > Metazoa > Chordata > Actinopteri > Salmoniformes > Salmonidae > Salvelinus > Salvelinus namaycush. The sequence goes on from NC_052315.1 coordinate 28,839,007, forward strand.
AATATGATACGTCTGGAAGGCTATGCTGTCGGAATACAAACCACGTAGACTACATACTTTGGTGATGGATCCTCGACCAATGGTCTGTGTGTGTGTGTGAGGTATATATCTGAGGGGCTGGAGGGCGGGGTGGAGTGTGCAGGGTGACTTGGAGACAGTTGGGTGGATTACACCGGACCAAAATACAGCTATTTAGCATTGGTGCTCTATAGGCCCCTTTCATGTGTAGGCACTGTCCTTCATGATCCTCTGAGCCTACTCCTCAATCCTGTGTGTAGATATGAGGGAATCTATTATTTTCCCAATCCTGAGGGAAGGAAAAAGGTCTCCAGCATCATTATTTTCCTTCAAAATGTAACTGACTTTACTGCACACCCTAATTTGCTTGCCGTAATTATAGGTCATGATCCCCTTTTGTAATTTATAAAACCTTTTGTTCTTATCAATAATGAATGGGCTTCGGCAAATCCGGGCGCTATAATATTTTGATATTATAAAAATGCTAATGCGTCAGGGACCTCGAGCCTTATCGGCCAGGTCCGATGCTCTATTAAGCAGCCGGCAGAAGAAGTCAGACGCAAATTGCTTATGTTAATGCCCCTGTTGTACCCAGACAGGATGAGGAGTCTGCAATTAATTTCTTCCAGGCGGTGGATGGACAGGCAAATTTATTTCCCTTCCACAGGATGGTGGCTACCCCTCCTTTTCCTCAGTTTTCTACAGAGAGAGTTGGAAAAATAAGTGTGTGAGAGAGAGCGAGAGCGAGAGAGAGAAAGAGAAGGAAGGTAAAAAGGAAAGAGAGAGGAGAGGAGAGCTGCATCTCACGAACGATCCATGACCTAATTGAATGGCGGTGAATTGAAAGCAAAGGCAGAGCGGCAGCAGGGAGAAGAGCGGCAGCATCTTCATTCATTCCGCTGACAGTGTTTTCACAACTTAAACCTGTTTTATTAATTATGTTTGACATTTCCCTAATTAGTTTCATTTACATCACATTAGCTCCTAGCAGATCATTGCACCATACATCAATTCCCCGTAGCCTTAAAGCTTTGTGAGCAGCAAGGAGAGATTGCGAGAGATAGCCATAAGGCCTTATTTTATTACAAAAGGTAAGCGCTGAGAAATTGAATGTACCTAATTATGATACATTTCATTTCTTATATCCCTACATACAAGCACCTGTTTCCTTACTAGAACCACGTCTACCAAAAGTCTAGTCGAGAGTATTTGTGGTACTTCCTTTTGTCATAAGGAGCAAGGTTGTAACCAGAGTGTTTGCTCTAAGAAAAACAAACATACAGCACCTCGGGTGCTTTCCTTCATGCTCTGAAGTCCCTCGGTAAAAATAACAGACAGGACAAGTCTACTACAGTAGACCACAGTGCCACAAATAACCACTCTCCAAACATCTCTACCGAGAGTAGTAGACTCTAATCTTTCCTGGAGAGAGACCAGTAAACACTTGACTAATTGACACTACCGTTGTATCACGAGCCCTAGTTTTGAGAGTGCCCGAAAGTAGGTAGAAAACTTTACAGAAAGCACTATTTTTACCCTGTCTCAACATCAAAGGCATCTACTCTCAGTGACCATTGTGCAGGAGACAACATACATACTGTATTGTAATTGTGCCCTTAATATTAATCTTGCTAGAAACCCCTCAATTGGGCTCTGGTAGGAAAAAACTGCTGGAGTCCACACACCCTCTCCTCCATATCGGCCTCTTATCTGTTCCTGGATGGTTCAACTGCAGCTGCAGTGACAGGCGTTGTTAAAGTCACCCTCTTGCAATGTGACAATATGCTTACAGTGTGTACCACTGACTACAGCGTATGAGAACATTATTTGTATAGTATGTGCCCAACAATAGTTGTATAGTTAATGTTTTTACAGTAGTTTTATAGTCTACAGTAGTTGTAAAGTTAGTGTTTTTACAGTAGTTTTATAGTGTACAGTAGTTGTATAGTTAGTGGTTACTCCTCTCCTCCCGAATAGTTTCGGAGATTATAGAGTATTACAGTCCCTACTTAACCAGAAGGTGTGTAAAAAGTACAGTGTGGCTTGATTCAGGGTTAAAAGTGTAATTGTAATGACTGAGAGCTGATTGCATTAAATTACTGTAGAACCAGACTCAAAACATACAGTAGTGTATGCTCTACAGTTTCAAAATAATGACCTACTCTGATGCATTATACTCCCACCATGCTTTATAGTGTTTTCCCATTATAGCTGATACTCTAAAGACATTTGGGGTCTGTAAATCATAATCTGTGTCATGCCTGTTTGTTTACTGTATTCATATTCACATCACACATTTTGTTCCCTCAACGAAAGGGCCAGAAGTCACCCACTGGGCACAGACGTCCAGTCAACATCTAGTTTTGATTTACAACTAATGTGAATTCAATGTGAAATCAACAACAAATGTCACCATGTCAT